>NC_084583.2:12617500-12890000 GCF_033978685.3 Nerophis lumbriciformis | reverse complement strand
AGATCCTCGGGTGCTGCGAATGTCAATCAAATGACTAAAGTGACGTCATAGTGAAGATTGTAGGTTAATTGTTTTAATGCCTTGATTGATTGATTGAGACTTTTATTAGTAGATTGCACAGTATAGTACATATTCCGTACAATTGACCATTAAATGGTAACACCCCAATAAGTTTTTCAACTTGTTTAAGTCGGGGTCCAAGTAAATCAATTCATGGCCTGGCTCGCAATTGATCGGTAGCTCGCGATCGACGTAATGGGCACCCATATGTTTAGTAATTATAGACGGGATGGGTTGTATATGCAAATCCATGCATAAACAACAACTAGGGGAAATGAGGTAATACATAATTAACATAATCTAAAACTGAGTGTTTCCATTTAGTTTTTTCAGTATACATTTTGTTTATTGCTTGCATTTAGTAGCTATTGATTGAATCAATTTAATAAACAGACTCGTGTTCAAGCTGTCATTATGGTACGCTAAAAATGCCCAAGTGTATACTGCTTTTAAGTGTTTGCATGACTGCGGGTACGCCGACTATCCCACTTCCAAAGACATGCACCTGGGGATAGGTTGATTGGCAACACTAAATTGGCCCTAGTGTGTGAATGTGAGTGTGAATGTTGTCTGTCTATCTGTGTTGGCCCTGTGATGAGGCGGCGACTTGTCCAGGATGTACCCCGCCTTCCGCCCGAATGCAGCTGAGATAGGCTCCAGCACCCTCCGTGACCCCAAAAGGGATAAGCGGCATAAAATGGATGGATGGATGTTATAGCTGCTCTGTGGCAAAATATAACATTTTCGCTTAAATGTTTTAGGTGGCAGAAAGGTTTTTTTTAAATAATATTTCCGTTTCACAAAAAGCTAATGTTGAGCAGTGATACATAACAACACAACAACCAAAAGTCAATGAAGACGTGTTTGTGAACAGAACAATACTTTCTTGTACATTTGAGAAAATATGAAATACAATTTTAAAGGGGTAAAGACAACTATTGTATATATTTGAATATCCTTGCTAGTATGGAATGTGACATTTTTGTCAAAGCTTAGTTTGCATAAATCTGCATAATATAATCTACAAGTACAAGGTGTCATGTCTGTGTAATCATGTTTTGTTTTAGTCATGTTTTGTTTAGTTATTGGACTCTTTAGTTTCTGGCTTTTCACTCCCTGGTCTTGTTTCCATAGTTACCCATTAGTTTCACCTGTTTCACGTTTGGACTCATTGTGCACTCTTGTTTGTCACCATAGCAACCCATTAGTTTTCACCTGTCACGTCACGCACCTGTTTCACATTTTGAGTCACGCACCTGTTTTCACTAATCATGTCGGTAGTATTTAAGTTCATTGTTTTCAGTTTGTCTTTCTGGTGACATCCCGCATTCTTACCCCTGTCACACTCTGTCTACCTCTGCGCACTTCATGCCACGTCCAAGTAAGTTTTTTTCTATTAATGCCACAGTTAGTGTTTTTGTTTAATTGTTCACAGTTTTTTTGCCCACGTGCAAGTCTTTTTGTTTTTCGTTAGTCAAGTTTGTACATCCGCCTTGAGCGCACTTTTTGTTCCTTTGAGTGTTATTATTAAATATGTATTTACCTTCACGCCATGACCAGTCCAGCTTTACTTGCATCTCGGGAAAACAAACACACCATAGTCCACGTCCTGACACAAGGTTGTTATTTGTGGAATTAATTATCAATTTTGGAGTGATTTGACTTTGTTTAGCCAGTCATGCCCTGCAAGTCGGGCTGGGCGATATGGCCTTTTATTAATATCTCAATATTTTTAGGCCATGTCACGATACACCATATATATCTCGATATTTTGCCTTTGCCTCGAATGAACGCTTGATGCATATAATCACAGCAGTATGATGATTCTATATGTTTACATTAAAACATTCTTCTTCATACTGCATTCATATATGCTCAGTTTAAACTTTCATGCAGAGAGGGAAATCACAACTAAGTCAATTTAGCAAAAGTGTATTTATTAAACAGTTATTAAGCAGTGGCACAAACATTCATGTTATTTTCAAAACAGAAAGTGCAAGATTGTCAGAGACATTTTAAAACAAGCTATTAGTGCACTTTTGTGCATGATGTCACTAAGATGACATATCAAAACAACACTAAATTAAAGTGCACTTTTTGTAAAAAAAAAGTCACTACAACAGTTTAAAACATATAAGGTGCACTTTTGTGCATGATGTCACACAATATATTTCAATAACTGTCAAATAAAAATGAGCTGCATAATAGGTAATGGAATAATGTATGTCCTTCGCTATGTGGTAGGTTCCTGCGGACGTTATCTCCTTCTGTTGTTGACTATTTTTACCATGTGGTGTTGATGTGGAAATGGTTGCTTGGGCATTTTGTGGGTGTGGCACCGGCCGGAGATGTTGACATGCGGAGTTACAAGCACTCTTCATTATCTAGCGGATGACTTTTCAAATGGTGCTACACAATAGCAGTGCTGCTACTTTTTGTAGCAACACTTTGTAAAACATCTTCCCGCTTTGAAGCCAAACCACCGCCAGACGATGGACCCCCTGCTGTTTTTCTTAGGAATTAATTCTTCCTTCATTTGTTACCACACCGCTAGCATCACAGCTAACTATACCATGTTGCTACCTGTCTATCCTCCGCGAGAGCGTATGACATTGCGACAGTATGGGACGTATGTAAGAAGGTGCGCTTGTTTTATGTCTCTGTGAGAAGCAGATACAAGAAAGAGTGAGAAAAGCCTGAAGTGTAATGCCCGTAGCTATAAGCAACTGCGTGAGAACGTACTGTATACTCGAATATCACGATATAGTCATTTTCTATATCGCACAGAAACAAACCCGCGATATATCGAGTATATTCGATATATCGCCCAGCCCTACCTGCAAGTACTGTCATGTTCAATCAATCAAGTCTAAATCACAAAGTTATGCTTCCAGAACTACAAGACATATACTTTGTGGTGACCACAGGCTTAAATAGAAAATACATATGAGTTAGAATGAGATCAACAACTACAATATCAACAACCATGCAGTGTTTTCGAGCAACACAACATCTCAGTCACTCAAGTTAACCATACAACAATGAGACACTGTATGTAATGTAAAATAACCTAAAATGTCAGATACATATGGTTTTCATTAGACTGATAAAAAAAGGTACCAAAATCATGGACAATGATCTTTGCGATATGTTGTGATGATCTACAATCATAAACTTCCAGGCATTACTAAACAAATATTTACTGCAGAACTCGAAACAAAACGCAAATGACTAACCTCGAGAGGAGAGTCGGGTTCATCCAAGATGTTCCTTTCACTGTGTATCTTCTGCATGGTTCCTGTAGAACTGGGGTCCATCACCAGCACGTTGTGACTAGCAGCTCTGTCCAACTTAAAGTCACTTTTTCTGGAGTCGGTGGTCCTGCACACCTCGTAATTGTACACGTGTTGGAGAGTCCCTGTCCCCAAAGTGTCTGAGTAACGTGGTGGATAATATGGAATGACAGGGAGGTTGGAGTGGTACAGGACGCGAGACTGTCTCCACCTGTACACTTTGACTGATATGATGAGCAGCAAGCAGGTGATGAAGAGGAAGGAGACCACAGCCAAAGCCAAGACTAAGTAAAAAGTCAGCTTGTCATTGTACTCCTTGTCGTGCATGCTAAAGTCAGTGAACTCTGACAGCACTTCAGGGAAGCTGTCCGCCACCGCCACGTTAACAATGACTGTAGCTGAACGAGAGGGCTGCCCGTTGTCCTCCACTAGAACACTCAGTCTTTGTTTGACGGCATCTTTATCAGTGACTTGGCGGACAGTTCTTATTTCTCCATTGTGTAGGCCCACTTCAAACAGCGCCCTGTCTGTGGCTTTGTGCACTTTATAGGAGAGCCAGGCGTTCTGTCCAGAGTCCACATCCACAGCCACCACTTTAGTCACCAGATAGCCCACATCTGCTGAACGAGGCACCATTTCAGCCAGCACCGAGCCACCTGTCAGGACCGGGTACAGGACCTGGGGGGCGTTGTCATTCTGGTCCTGGATTATGACGCGGACGCTCACGTTGCTGCTGAGAGGAGGAGATCCTCCATCCTGAGCTCTGACGCGGAAATTAAACTCTTTCAGGTGCTCGTAGTCAAAAGAGCGCACTGCATGGATGACTCCACTATCAGCACTAACAGACACATATGAGGAGACTGGCACTCCGTTAACAGAGGAGTCCTCCAGCATGTAAGAGAGACGAGCGTTCTGGTTCCAGTCAGCGTCTCTGGCTTTCACTGTGAATACAGAAAGACCTGGAGTGTTGTTTTCTACAATGGAGGCCTCGTATGAGCTCCTCTCAAAGACAGGTGCGTTGTCGTTCACATCTGAGATGTGTAAGGTGAGAGTGACGCTGCTGGAGAGGGAGGGCACTCCCTCATCAGAGCACATCACTGTGATGTTATACTCACTTGACCTCTCTCGGTCTAATTCACTGTCCGTCACTAAACTATAGAAATTGTTCTCTGAATTTGTTAGTATAAATGGAATATTATCATTGATAAAGCATTTTACAATCCCATTGTCCCCTGAATCCAAATCCTCTACGTTGATAACAGTAACGACAGTATTGATTTCTGCATCCTCTGATATCACGTTAGATTTCGACATAATATTAATTTCAGGTTTGTTGTCATTTACATCTTGTACATCTATAATCAATTTACAAGAATCTGTGAGTCCTCCATCATCACTTGCAAGTAAATTAATTTGAAAATGTTTGGATTTTTCAAAGTCAATATTTTGAATTAGGGAGACTTGTCCACTCTCCTTATTTACATTAAATATTTTTCTAACATTATCAAGTGTGTTGGTTATTGAATAAGACATTTTAGAGTTTAAATCTGTATCTGCATCAGAAGCAGTGACTGTAGCCACAATTGTACCTGCAGGTGAATTTTCAGTAACAATAGCTTTGTATGTAGGCTGTGTAAAAATTGGGGCATTATCATTAGCGTCTAACACTGTAATATGAATCAACATTGTTCCTGACATGCGCGGTTCTCCTCCATCTACAGCCGTTAACACCAGAGACATCTGCTCCTCCCTCTCTCTGTCTAAAGGCTTCTGCAAAACCATCTCCACGTTTTTATTCCCATCCGCATTATTTTGTAATTTAAGAGCAAAATGATCAGTTGGGTTTAACTCGTAATTATTAAGACCGTTATTTCCCACATCAAAGTCCACCGCCCTTTCTAAGACGAATTTTGCCCCAATGATGGCAGATTCGCTTATTTTAAATTTCATCTCATTTTTTTCAAAACTTGGCGCATTATCATTAATGTCTGTAATTTGCACATTAACGCTGTAAAACTCGATGGGGTTTTCTAAAATGATCCGAAATTGCAGCGCACAGAGAGCGGTGTGTGCGCACAGCGCCTCTCTGTCGATCCTCTCTTTGACGAGGAGGACGCCTTTTTCACGGCTCAGCTCGATGTATTCTTCATTGTTCCTGGAATAGATCTTTGCTTTGCCAGCAATCAGACGTCGTATTTCCAGACCTAAATCCTGTGCTATGTTGCCCACCAAAGACCCTCTGGTCATTTCCTCTGGAATAGAGTAGCTCGCCTGGCCGAGCACTGCGTCGAGGGCGCAGAGACACACAAACAGGAGTACTTGCCCGTTCATTGTTCTGTCCAATTCGCACCAGCGCAGATCCACTTTGCTTATAATCCACAAAAAACAGGCACTTTTCACAGTCAAACGTCGAATACAATCCACTTTTTGCTGAAACAAATGGCTTTCTTGACCAATATTGTTCTATAACTGGCAGAAAAAGCTCCGTTCTTCTCCAGTTCTGTCCGTTATGTGTGTGTTTTTTTTAAAGCTGCATGATGGACTGCGCCCAGCCAACAACACTCTGGTCTGCAGCGCCCCCAAGAGTCAACAGTGCCACACTGCAGCCTGGTATATGATTTTTAACTCCCTCACCATTGCTTGACACACCAGCCACACATGCACTCACAAGGCTCATGAACAATGTCTCCCCTACTTTTTATGTGTGTGAGCCAACGCAAAAAACTCCCTGAGCATTCAGTGGAGCACATGCGAGCAACATCAGACGTACACACTGTGGCTACACCAGCAGCACACCTGTCCCAAACCTGACATCATCCATCCATCCATCCATTTTCTAACAATCAAATGGCAGCAGTCACTTCTAGATTATTTTCTAATATAACTGATTTGGCCCACTTGCAATTAAAATAACAAAAACATACATAGGTTATGTGCTAGCATTGGGATCCTGCTTTGGAAATAATATGTTCCCTTTTCAGAGATCAAACTATTCACATGTTGCACGATAAGATGTGTGCTGTTGCACAAACAAATGATAAAGTTCCTGTAACCTTTTGTCTGTAAAATATATCATTACAGATTTCATTAGCATCTCTGTAATCTAATAACAGCATTTCAAGATTCATATCCATAAATTAACATTCTTAATATATGACAGTGGAATAAGCACATATTTGATTAGGGAGTGCGGGTGTACAGCACTTGTTTGTATCACCATAATAAGAGTTATAAGCATTTAAATCTCTTATATGGAACCTGTTATGTTAAAACGATTTCCCTACCTTTTAGAGATGCGCGGTTTGCGGACACAACCGCGAAGTCCGCGGATTATCCGCGGGTCGGGCGGTTGAAATAAAAATTTTTTTGATTTTATCCGCGGGTCGGGTCGGGCGGTTGAAAAAAAAATAATTCGATTTTAAATAGATTCAGGCGGGTGGCAGTTAAACCAATTCGGAAATATATATACATAGTTAGATGTTGTTACCCACATACGAAAAACGAGCAGGCACCTGCAGCATATGCCACAACAGAAGAAGAAAAAAAAAAGAGATGGACACTTTTACGGAGCGGAGAAGGGACGCCTCGCCGGGGTCCGGGACCGAGGCCCCTTCCCCGAGAGGGCCCCACCGGGAGCCGTAGGTGAGGTGATCCGCGAGAAGGGCCCGACGCACGTCCAGGGTCACCACCGCGCCCACCGCACCGACACCCCGCCTCGTCCGCCTTCGCCGCGGCCGGCGTCACGCGCAGCAGGTAAGCAGCTTACCTGCCCGCCACCCCCGTGGCCGGGGGCTCGTAACAGGGGTCACTCCGCACGCTCCGCCCACGCAGCTTACCTGCCCGCCACCCCCGTTGCCGGGGGCGCGTAACAGGGGTCACTCCGCGCGCAGTGCGCTCACGAAAGGGGTGGGGCTCACCCTGGTGAGCCGAGTGGGCCACTTTTGGTAAGCAGAACTGGCGCTGCGGGATGAACCGAACGCCGGGTTAAGGCGCCCGATGCCGACGCTCATCAGACCCCAGAAAAGGTGTTGGTTGATATAGACAGCAGGATGGTGGCCATGGAAGTCGGAACCCGCTAAGGAGTGTGTAACAACCCACCTGCCCAATCAACTAGCCCTGAAAATGGATGGCGCTGGAGCGTCGGGCCCATACCCGGCCGTCGCCGGCAGCGAGAGCCGCGAGGGCTAGGCCGCGACGAGTAGGATGGCCGCCGCGGTGCGCGCTGAAGCCTCGGGCGCGAGCCTGGGTGGAGCCTCCGCGGGTGCGAGGGACATCGCACCTCCATGCGCTTGGAGGTGCGCTCAGCGCGGCTCCTAGATGATTGCGCACTGGTGTGCGTCTGGGCCGTGACAGCGTGGCACGCGAATGTCTGTACTGCATTGGATCAGTCTCCTTTCTTTAACAGGCAAAAGCTTTATAACCTCACTAATGCCTTGCATCGTCTATATTAGATATATAACAACGGGCGGGTGCGGTTTTGATTAAATGTTAGATCGGGTGGATGGCGGATGGTTGACGACTTTTGTGATGCGGTTGCGGATGAAATAATTGCCTATCCGCGCATCTCTACTACCTTTTGTTTTTGGGATTTATTAGGGATCTGCATAAACCTCGCAAATTTGAAAACAAACCATTGTGGCATGGCGGAGATAATTATAAAACAATCTGGCTTTCCTTGGTACTTACTCTAAACCAGTGTTTTTCAACCTTTTTTGAGGCAAGGCACATTTTTTGCATTGAAAAAATCCAGAGGTACACCACCAGCAGAAATCATAAACTCGGTTGACAGTAAAGAGTCGTTGTCGCAATTGTTGGATATGACCCCCCCCCCCCCCCACACACACACACACACACCCTGGATTGTAAATAATTCAATGTATACACCCTAATGATTATCTTGTGTGATGACTGTATTATGATGATAGTATATATGATAGTATATATCTGTATCATGAATCAATTTAAGTGGACAACTTATTGGGGTGTTACCATTTAGTGGTCAATTGTACGGAATATGTACTTCACTGTGCAACCTACTAATAAAAGTCTCAATCAATCAAAACTTTAAACGATAACCAAGCGTGCATCTCTATAGCTCTTGTCTCAAAGTAGGTGTACTGTCACCACCTGTCACATCACGCCCTGACTTATTTTGAGTTTTTTTGCTGTTTCCCTGTGTGTATTGTTTTAGTTCTTGTCTTGCGCTCTTATTTTAGTGGCTTTTTCTCTTTTTTGGGCATTTTCCTGTAGCAGTTTCATGTCTTCCTTTGAGCGATATTTCCTGCATCTACTTGGTGTTAGCAATCAAGAATATTTCAGTTGTTTTCATCCTTCTTTGTGGGGACATTGTTGATTGTCATGTCATGTTCGGATGTACATTGTGGACGCCATCTTTGCTCCACAGTAAGTCTTTGCTGTCGTCCAGCATTCTGTTTTTGTTTACTTTGTAGCCAGTTCAGTTTTAGTTTCGTTCTGCATAACCTTCCCTAAGCTTCAATTACTTTTCTTAGCGGCACTCACCTTTTGTTTATTTTTGGTTTAAGCATAAGACACCGTTTTACCTTCACACTGCCTCCCGCTGTTTCCGACATTTACAAAGCAATTAGCTACCGGCTGCCACCTACTGATATGGAAGAGTATTACACGGTTACTCTGCCGTGTTACTCTAGACAGCACCGACACTCAACAACAACACATAATTTGCAGACTATAATTACTGGTTTTCAAAAAACATTTTAAACCCAAATAGGTGAAATTAGATAATCTCCCACGGCACACCAGACTGTATCTCACGGCACACTAGTGTGCCACGGCACAGTGGTTGAAAAACACTGCTCTAAACGAACCGTTTGAAATTTGGCCCATTTGTGGCCTTTTTTTCAGTTGTGACATCAGCGAATATCTCCATATATGGGAAAGGTTTACGCGATTCCGCTATTGTAACCCAACGTTGTAGTCAACACAATCCTTATTTTTCTCTATCCTGTGTAAATGTATCTACTTGCATGACATGTGACACATTTACTGTTTCATACTTAAAAACAAACATTAAAAACTGCAAATACCCAACAACAAAATGTCTTTATACGATACAAAATGCTCCATATGCTATAAAAATATTTAATTTACGATAAATGACAAGTTTAAACCAAACATTCATCAATATTTCTTTTTAATCGGTTATGTGATGAATAATTATGTACATTTTGATTGCCTAGACATGATGGTGCAGGCAGGTGTAATGTTTTAATCAGCAACTAAACTTTTTTTGAATAGCTCTTAAATATTTTGAACAGTGATAATTATTGAGTTGTAAAAACTACAAATTTTAAATAAGAGATGGCCAAGTAAGATGACGTCAGAGATTATAGTTGCTACATTATTAATGGTGTTTGACTGAAAATAGTCAACTTATCTGCAACAACTATTTTAATGTGATGTTGCTGTTGTCCTATCCGCAAAAACTGAGACAATTTTGATCAACATTTGAGACAGATTTGAGACAATTGTGATTAAGGGCTGCATAAATAAACTTTGACAACTACCCCAAGATGATAAAAGAATCAGGTCACATTTCAAATGATGCTATTTGGCAGTGCTCCACACAACAAAATTATTTGGAAAATGAACTCGCTTATACTAATCCATGTATCAAGATAAATGTTGTCATTAATGATAGTTTTGTAGTGAAAAAATCTTCCGAATCTGATAGTTATGTTGATGAAAATATACAAAGAATGCTAACATATTCTATAAGACTGTATTTTTTTACTTCTGTAACACTTTATGACATGTAATTTACCGACAGTCAGTAGTAGATGTTATTGAAAATTGCATGGATAGGAAGATTAACATATTAAACCACGTAGATTTCATATCAACGTTAAAATGACGCACGTGTGTCGAGTTAAAGAAAACTCAACCATTAAGAAAACATTTCTCAGTTGCCCATGGTGCTAATCCGCATCTGGACTTTGACTGCACGCATGTTTCACATTGAACAACTAAAAAATAAATCAAACCACTAAGTACTTCATATTTTCATAATTTATGGAGGTTTTAAGGTAAAAGCTGAAAATAACATAATTTAAACAATTCCAAAAAGAACATTCCACATTCAAATTATTTTAAACTAACCTCTAAAGGAGAGTCGGGTTCATCCAAAATGTTCCTTTCACTGTGTATCTTCTGCATGGTTCCTGTAGAACTGTGGTCCATTACCAACACGTTGTGACTCGCAGCTCTGTCCAACTTAAAGTCACTTTTCCTGGAGTCGGTGGTCCTGCACACCTCGTAATTGTACACGTGTTGGAGAGTCCCTGTCCCCAAAGTGTCTGAGTAACGTGGTGGATAATATGGAATGACAGGGAGGTTGGAGTGGTACAGGACGCGAGACTGTCTCCACCTGTACACTTTGACTGATATGATGAGCAGCAAGCAGGTGATGAAGAGGAAGGAGACCACAGCCAAAGCCAAGACTAAGTAAAAAGTCAGCTTGTCATTGTACTCCTTGTCGTGCATGCTAAAGTCAGTGAACTCTGACAACACTTCCGGGAAGCTGTCCGCCACCGCCACGTTAACAATGACTGTAGCTGAACGAGAGGGCTGCCCGTTGTCCTCCACTAGAACACTCAGTCTTTGTTTGACAGCATCTTTATCAGTGACTTGGCGGACAGTTCTTATTTCTCCATTGTGTAGGCCCACTTCAAACAGCGCCCTGTCTGTGGCTTTGTGCACTTTATAGGAGAGCCAGGCGTTCTGTCCAGAGTCCACATCCACAGCCACCACTTTAGTCACCAGATAGCCCACATCTGCTGAACGAGGCACCATTTCAGCCAGCACCGAGCCGCCCGTCTGGACCGGGTACAGGACCTGGGGGGCGTTGTCATTCTGGTCCTGGATTATGACGCGGACGCTCACGTTGCTGCTGAGAGGAGGAGATCCTCCATCCTGAGCTCTGACGCGGAAATTAAACTCTTTCAGGTGCTCGTAGTCAAAAGAGCGCACTGCATGGATGACTCCACTATCAGCACTAACAGACACATATGAGGAGACTGGCACTCCGTTAACAGAGGAGTCCTCCAGCATGTAAGAGAGGCGAGCATTCTGGTTCCAGTCAGCGTCTCTGGCTTTCACTGTGAATATAGAAAGACCTGGAGTGTTGTTTTCTACAATGGAGGCCTCATATGAGCTCCTCTCAAAGACAGGTGCGTTATCATTCACGTCTGAGATGTGTAAGGTGAGAGTGACGCTGCTGGAGAGGGAGGGCACTCCCTCATCAGAGCACATCACTGTGATGTTATACTCACTTGACCTCTCTCGGTCTAATTCACTGTCCGTCACCAAACTATAAAAGTTATTTGTTGACGTTTTTAAAATGAATGGCATATTTTCACTTATAAAGCATAAAACATTTCCATTTTCTCCAGAGTCCTTATCTTCTATGTTTATCATCGTCACAACTGTATCCAGTTGAGCATCTTCAGAAATGATATTTGACTTAGACATTATGCTGATTTCGGGCTTATTGTCATTCATGTCTTGCACGTCAATAATTATTTTACATGAATCCGTGAGGCCTCCTTCATCACTTGCCAGTATGTTTATCTGATAATTTCGGGACTGCTCAAAATCAATATTTCCGATCAACTTTACTTCTCCGGTTTCTTTGTCGACCTCAAACATTTTCCTGACATCATCCAGTGCATTTGTTATCGAATAGGTTATTTTAGCGTTGGAGCCCTGGTCTGCATCAGAGGCAGTGACAGTAGCCACAATTGTTCCTGCAGGTGAATTTTCAGTAACAGTAGCTTTGTATGTATGCTGTGTAAAAATTGGGGCATTATCATTAGCGTCTAACACTGTAATATGAATCAGCATTGTTCCTGACATGCGCGGTTCTCCTCCATCTACAGCCGTTAACACCAGAGACATCTGCTCCTCTCTCTCTCTGTCTAAAGGCTTCTGTAAAACCATCTCCACGTTTTTATTCCCATCCGCATTATTTTGTAATTTAAGAGCAAAATGATCAGTTGGTTTGAGCTCGTAATTACCAATGCCGTTAATTCCCACATCAAAGTCCACCGCCCTTTCTAGGACGAATTTTGCTCCGGTGGTTGCAGATTCGCTTATTTTAAATTTCATTTCGCCCCCGTCAAATGTCGGCGCGTTATCATTGATGTCTGTAATTTGAACTGCTATGCTGTAAAATTGCATGGGGTTCTCTAAAATGATTTGGAAGTGCAAAGCGCACGTCGTCGACTGTCTGCACAAGGCCTCCCTGTCGATCCTTTCTTTCAGCAGCAGGACTCCTCTCTCTCTATTTAGCTCCATGTAGTTGTCGCCATCTCGGTTATAAATGCGAGCTTTTCCTAACAAAAGACGTTTGGTTTGCAAACCTAGATCCTGAGCGATGTTGCCGATGAGAGATCCTTTGGGCATCTCCTCCGGGATGGAGTAGCTGACCTGCCCGAGCACGCAGGCGACGCAGAGGAAAAAAATAAAGAGTAGCACTTGCCTTGGCATTGTTCTATTCCTGCACAAATCCGAGCCTTTAAAATCCACTAAGAATACATCCCATTCGACGCCAAGCGTAGATGTTTGATATCCGTGAGGAAAAAACACAATTCTGACCGCTTCTCCAAGTGCGTAATTGTTCCAGCGCTGCGTTCTTTGTCGTCGTCTCTCTCTTGTATGCGCAAACAACATGAGAGTCGCTGCATGAAACACCCTCACAGCCAACACTGCTTTTCTATGGATCAACAGCGGCCCTAAGAGTCCACTGAGCCAAACTGCACATTTGTCTACTCTGTACAAAAAAATTATGTAAAAAAAGAAACAGTCCTCAACTGGCAGCTACGGCTGTCAAACGAAAACCATAAAATTAAAGTAAAACATTGTAAACCAAATAATGATGATAAACATTATATTTACAGACATTTTCCAGAAACGTTTTGTGGAAAAATATCGTAATTTTACAGATTTTTACTAAATTATTAAGATCAAGCACCTTTAATAAAGTGACGATGCAAACTCTGCAGAAAAAAATACCTTTATTCTACAGAGTTTCTCCAAGTTATTACGATCAAACACCTTTAATGAAGTGACAATGCTGGCAGTTTCACAGAAAAATACCATTATTTTACAGATTTTTTTCTGAATTGTTTAGATCAGCCACCTTTAATAAAGTGACGATGCAAACTCTGCAGAAAAATTCCTTTATTATACATTGTTAGTACGGACATAGACTTTTATATAAACAAGCTACATATTTAATGAAATATAATTACTGTCATTTTACATGAATTTGAAAGTAATTTAAGAAAACAGAAAATGCTATGTATAATTAATTTGGTATTTTTCTGTAAAAAAAAAAAAAGAAATATACATAGTTTGTCATTACTGGCATATTACTTAAAATAACAGGCAGATTGTTTATTTGCCGATAATGTCTTCAATTCTACAGTTTTATAAACTATTTAAAAAAAATAGAAAAATTACAGTAGAAATTTAGAGTAAATTAATCATAAAAAATAGGATTTTTTTTTTTTGCAGTGTAATATTTACTGAAATATGCCTTGGACTATTCCTATATAATTGTATCTCGTTAAATAGACAACTTTAAACCAGCAGTTTCATTCATGCACTACACCAGGGGTAGGGAACCTATGGCTCTAGAGCCAGATATGGCTCTTTTGATGACTGCATCTGGCTATCAGATACATCTTAGCTGACATTGCTTAACACGATAAGTAATGAATAATTCCACTGGTAATCACAGTGTTAAAATGAACGTTCAAAATATAAAACATTCTCATGCATTTTAATCCATCCATCCGTTTCCTACCGCACCTGTTCAAGAAGTTGCATTAATGGTAAGAAGTATTTTATTTATTACTGGTTAGCTTCAGAATAACAATGTTATTAAAAAGAATAAGAGACTTATTTTTCCCTAAAAATGTTGGTCTTACTTAAAAATGCACGCGTCTAGTTGTATTCAGTGTTAAAAAATAATATATGGCTCTCACGGAAATACATTTTAAAATATTTGGCTTTCATGGCTATCTCAGCCAAAAAGGTTCCCGACCCCTGCACTACACTATGATTTCTTGGACACAGACAATGTATTTCCTGGAAAATTCTGACTTAAACAATTTCACCCTGGACACATATATTTATAAGCAGCTATACGGAAATGTATAGAGGAGTCACACTACACACAATATACAGAATTAATGAAAAATACAATTTGCTACAATTAAATTGTCTTGCCTTTAGCTATATACTCAGGTTGTATCTGCACACCATACCGGCATTTAACTTTGTTTGATGAAGGTACATGCTTTATAAAATACATTGTTTACTCCTTACAAGTGCAACCAGCCAGACGTTATAACAATATGCAATCAGGTTTGACATGACAACAAAGAGGGATTAACATGAGAATGACCAACAATCACGAGTAGGGATGGGCCCTGTTGGAGCTAATTTCTTATTTTGTAGTATAGTTTAGTTATTGTTTGGATTGAATTATTCTAAATTTTTTAAATTATGATTCTATTTGTTATTTGCAAGGAATGGTAATCTTATGACATTATTAAAAATATGATATATATATATATATATATATATATATATATATATATATATATATATATATATATATATATATATATATATATATATATATATATTACAGTAAAAACACAGGTTACTAGGGTTACAAAAGCTCCTCTTGGCTGCTGACCTTTATGACAGAAATATATGCACAGTGAGTAAGCGAACCATATTTACAAAATATTGAATGAACAATCGGAATACATGACAATTAATACATATATATATATATATTTTTTTTGAGCAGCCCTCTTATTTGTTGTTGGTTTAGTTTTGATGTTTTCTTGGTTATTTGTTTTTTTGTTTCTTTTGGGCACTTAATTTGAAAGCAGTCGGTAAGGGAACAGCATTCCCTTTGGTGGGCAAATCATTTTTTATTTACCGGAATTGGAGTGGCACATAAATTGTTTGTTGCTTGCTTTCTTTGGAAACATAAACCATATGTTTGTTTAAATTGGACTTTGATTTGAATAGTGTGTTTCACATCTGTATACACTATAATCCTGTGCGACATATAATGACCGCTATGATTTTATTTTGCAAAAAAAGCTTGATTTGAAAACGTTTTTTATTTCTACATCAAGTAAAAAACATGCCTCTGCTCTTTTTTGTGATTGTGTGATCCGTATGTAAAAATCTATTTAACAAATCAAAAATATATCAGATGTTAAAGTTCCAATGATAGTCACACACACACTAGGTGTGGTGAAATGTGTCCTCTACATTTGACCCAACCCCATGTTCACCCCCTAGGAGGCGAGGGGAGCAGTGAGCAACAGCATGCACCGCGCTCGGGAATCATTTGGTGATCTAACCCCCAATTCCAACCCTTGATGCTGAGTGCCAAGCAGGGAGGTAATGGGTCCCATTTTTTTGTAGTCTTTGGTATGACTCGGCCGGGGTTTGAACTCACAACCTCTCAGTCTCAGTGCGGACACTCAAACCACAAGGCCACTGAGCTGGTCTGCAGCAAATGGTGTTAAAACCTGTCTTAAATAGGACCTATTATGCAAATCCATCTTTGTTTTTCCTATTGGTACCTGTTTTGGTGTATTTGGGATCTGCGCAAGTCCTAAACATTTGAAATCAAGCCATGGAGGCATGGCAAGGATATTTATAAAACAACCTTGTCTTACTTCCTCCAAACAAGCCATTTGGAATTTGCCCAATTTGTGACATCACCGGATATCTCCATATATGGTAGAGCTTTGGCTAAAGTGCCTTGCGCGTGTCCGCCATTGTAATCCAACGCTATAGTCAATAAGTTCCTTCTTTTTTTCCCATCCTCTTGTTTTGGGGCAGACAGGCTCATGCATCCTCCGCTGTTGCCATTTCTAATACAAAGTAGCACATAGTTTGAGCTTATATCTCTCAACAGACTCCATATGGAAGCGCTAACAACTATAACATTGCTGATGGGTAGAAGACACAGTCAAAGTGGAGGCATGTAAATAAAATGGCCCACCATATGGCGCATCCTGAAGAGAAGGTCAGAAAGTGGCCTGTAAAACCTAATCTATGCCCAATTTTGACCAATGAACCAATATTACATATTTTGTAGACAACAAGGATGTATTTTAAATGTAGAAAAAAATCATAATGACCCCCTTAAAAAGAGCTATTGAAATGTCTGCTAAAGTAAAGGACTGGAATAGGTGATGATGTACTATGAGGAAAAAATGGAGTGCAAAATGCAAAAATCTTAAATATATATGGAGTGTACATTTTATTTTTGATAAAGTATGAGCTTGCTGTGTTTATCAAGCATTGAGAAGACTAAAATAACACTCATAAATATTTTACGGGCCTTTCTTTACATTAGCTTGATGCTAATTTCTGAAAGAAAGCATTCAAAAGTACAATAAGGCACCACTTTTTGACATGCACGAGCTTGATGCTCATTGCTCATCAGTGCATATGCCATATTCATGCTTATTAGCATTTGCGATTTTACATGGAAAAATGTGGTTTTGAAAACTATAACTAACATGCAGGTTACAATCAAGCAATATATATATATATATATATATATATATATATATATATATATATATATATATATATATATATATATATATATATATATATATATCAGTGACGTGCGGTGAGGTTGATGGCTGGTGAGGCACTGACTTCATCACAGTCAGATTTACAAACATATGAACCCTAAAGAGTATCTTATTCACCATTTGATTGGCAGCAGTTAACGGGTTATGTTTAAAAGCTCATACCAGCATTCTTCCCTGCTTGGCACTCAGCATCAAGGGTTGGAATTGGGGGTTAAATCACCAAAAATGATTCCCAGGCGCGGCGCCGCTGCTGCCCACTGCTCCCCTCACCTCCCAGGGGGTGATCAAGGGGATGGGTCAAATGCAGAGGACAAATTTCATGACACCTAGTGTGTGTGTGACAATCATTGGTACTTTAACTTAACTTTAACTTTACACATACAAACTGTAGCACACAAAAAAGCACATTTAATAAAGAAAATGTTATTATGGTCTTACCTTTACTTAGAAATTAAGTCCTCACTTAAACTTTCCACGTGCAAGATTTAATCTATTTAAAAAAGTGTAACCGAGGGTTTATAAATGTCGCCTATACTGTATGAAACTACAAAATAAACACGGAGGCTCCAGTTTACACGAGGACCACTTTATTTACCTTCTTTCAAAAACCTCCGCAACGTGACATCACTTCTGCTCTTAGCACCTTCAAAATAAGAGCTCAAGGCATATACTGTATAACAGCGCATAACAAGAACTTAACATCACAAAGAGGAACGCCCATGAAAATAGGTTACAAAAGTTATTTAATAAGAAGCCAAAAAGTGCAAAAACAATAATGTTCGTGTTGGAGGAGTTGTGAATTAGGTACACCTGCAGTCTGCAGGTGTATCTGCACAGCAGGCCAGCAGTTAGCCGAGTCATTGCGCAATCCATGTTGCGGCACTGAGTGACGTGCCTCAACTGGCTGCTGATCACTGCACCGTCTCTTCTCAGTATTTGAACGACAAATGTGAAAATTCAGCGATTTTGAATAAAAATAATCTAAAACTGGTGAAGTTAAATGGAAAATAACTTTATAGTATAATCACTGGATACATATAACAATTTAATTTTTTTTTTTGTCCCTGCAGTCATTCACAACTCCTCCAACACCAACATTATTGTTTTTGCACTTTTTGGCTTCTTATGAAATAATTTTTTTAAATAGATTCAATCTTGCACGTGGAAAGTTTAAGTGTTGGCTTTAGTTGATATAACAATTCTACGGCGGGGGTGCAGGAAGCGAGCCTCAGCCAGTGCGTCTTTTGCAGCCGTTTTATGATCGCTCAGCACAAGAAATACTTTACACACATACAGTTGTTGACAAAATACACTGTACATTATATACCTCAGCTAACTAAACTATGGAAATGTATAATATAGTTCATATAGCAATACAGTCTCACTGCACAGCAGGCCAGCAGTTAGCCGAGTCATTGCGCAATCCATGTTGCGGCACTGAGTGACGTGCCTCAACTGGCTGCTGATCACCGCACCGTCTCTTCTCAGTATTTGAACGGCAAATGTGAAAATTCAGCGATTTTGAATAAAAATAATCTAAAACTGGTGAAGTTAAATGGATAATAACTTTATAGTATAATCACTGGATACATATAACAATTAAATTTTTTTTTTTTTTACATTTTTTTTCTTTCCATGATGGCAGGTGAGGCCTCACCTGCCTCTAGTGACTGCACGTCACTGATATATATATATATATATATATATATATATATATATATATATATATATATATATATATATACACACACACACAATACTGGACTTATAGTACAACATTTTGTATGACTCCACTAAAGACAAGACTGGCACATTCAACTTAGTGCCAATTGACTACTAACTGACTACGCAGGTGTGGTGAAATTAACCTCTGCATTTGACCAATACCCTTGGCCCACCCCCTGGGAGGTGAAGGGAGCAGTGAGCAGCAGCGGTGGCCGCGCTCGGGACTCTTTTTGGTGATTTATCCCCCAATTCCAACCCTTGATGCTGAGTGCCAAGCAGGGAGGTAATGGCTCCCATTTTTATAGTCTTTGGTATGTTGCGGTCGGTGTAGGTCACGACCTACCCATCTCAGGGCGGACACTCTAACCACAAGGCCACTGAGCAGGCTAAATCTCGCGCCAGGCCGTACCCATATCCGCAACAGGTCTCCAAGGTGATCAATCCAACTGCTTTACTGTAAGGTCGGCCGCCGCCGCCTTCCTGAAGCTTCTTTTTGGAACTACCTCAGATTGAAAAATGGTCCCAAGAAGAATGGGGACGGCGTGGCGAAGTTGGGAGAGTGGCCGTGCCAGCAATCTGAGGGTTACTGGTTCAATCCCCACATTCTACCATCCTAGTCACGTCCGTTGTGTCTTTGAGCAAGACACTTCACCCTTGCTCCTGATGGGTCGTGGATAGCGCCGTGCATGGCAGCTACCGCCATCAGTGTGTGAATGTGTATGTGTGTGAATGGGTGAATGTGGAAATAGTGTCAAAGCGCTTTGAGTTCCTTAAAAAAGGTAGAAAAGCGCTATACAAGTACAACCCATTTACCATTTCACCATTTTAAATAAATAAAGTTATGTTCCGAATGCATTTCTACATAAACAACCATTATTGTAACATTTTAAATCATAATATGGTTGGTTGGAGGTGCAGCATCATGTACAACTACAGTAAGTAAGTATACATTTTACTTTAGAACTTGAAAAACTATCAGATACAAAAACAAAGAAAGTATGTTTAAGTACTTGACTCACCAAAGTTGACATCTGTGAAAAGTTTCCTGACATCTGCTTGGTCACATGTGGTGTATCAGCATCAGCTCCATCCACACTCACTAAACTTTGACTCATGGCTTGCATATTCTTCATGTCACTTTTTCTGGAGTCGGTGGTCCTGCACACCTCGTAATTGTACACGTGTTGGAGAGTCCCTGTCCCCAAAGTGTCTGAGTAACGTGGTGGATAATATGGAATGACAGGGAGGTTGGAGTGGTACAGGACGCGAGACTGTCTCCACCTGTACACTTTGACTGATATGATGAGCAGCAAGCAGGTGATGAAGAGGAAGGAGACCACAGCCAAAGCCAAGACTAAGTAAAAAGTCAGCTTGTCATTGTACTCCTTGTCGTGCATGCTAAAGTCAGTGAACTCTGACAGCACTTCAGGGAAGCTGTCCGCCACCGCCACGTTAACAATGACTGTAGCTGAACGAGAGGGCTGCCCGTTGTCCTCCACTAGAACACTCAGTCTTTGTTTGACGGCATCTTTATCAGTGACTTGGCGGACAGTTCTTATTTCTCCATTGTGTAGGCCCACTTCAAACAGCGCCCTGTCTGTGGCTTTGTGCACTTTATAGGAGAGCCAGGCGTTCTGTCCAGAGTCCACATCCACAGCCACCACTTTAGTCACCAGATAACCCACATCTGCTGAACGAGGCACCATTTCAGCCAGCACCGAGCCGCCCGTCTGGACCGGGTACAGGACCTGGGGGGCGTTGTCGTTCTGGTCCTGGATTAGTATGCGGATGCTTACATTACTGCTAAGAGGAGGAGAGCCTCCATCCTGAGCTTTGACAGTAAACACTAGTTCTTTAATTTGTTCATAGTCATATGAGCGAACTGCACTAATGACTCCACTTTCTGCATTAACGGACACAAATTCAGTTACTGGAGTTCCTCGAATTTCACACTCCTCCAACATGTAAGAAACACGAGCGTTCTGGTTTTCATCAGGGTCTTTAGCACTAACTTTTAGCACAGAAACACCTGGAGAGTTATTTTCTGCAACACTTGCAGTATATAAGCTGACCGGGAAGACAGGAGCATTGTCATTCACATCTGAAACCTTCAAATTAAAAGTCATTTTACTAGACAGAGGAGGTGAGCCAGAATCTGATGCAACGACAGTGATGTTAAATTCTGGCACACTTTCACGATCTAAGTCAGCATCAGTAAGTAATGCAAAATAATTTCTCACATTGGATTTAATTCTAAATGGAACGCGGCCCTCAATGGCACACCTGACGTGACCATTTTCTCCAGAATCTAGGTCTTTAACATTAATGATACCAATAGTGGTACCAGCTGGGGAGTCTTCTGACACAGGACTAGTGAAGGACATCACATTTATGACTGGAACGTTATCATTTAAATCTATTACTTCTATTTCCACTTTAGCAGAGTCAGCGAGCCCACCTTGATCTTTAGCTTCAACCATGAACTGTACTGTTTTCTCTTTTTCATAATCTATTTGTTTTGCTACGGTTATACACCCTGTTTCCACATTTATATAAAATGTATCTTCTATTTCTGCATTTGATTTTGAAAACGAATATGTGACTTTTGCATTTGATCCACTATCTGCGTCAGTTGCATTCACAGTTAGAACGTGAGTGCCTTTTACTGCATTTTCAACCACTTTAGCTTTATAAATTGTTTGATTAAAAACAGGAGCATTATCATTTGCATCTTGAACGATTATGTTCATATTTACTGTACCTGACCTTTGTGGAGTCCCACCATCCACAGCCACTAATTTTAAAGAGAGTCGGGGTTGTTCTTCTCTGTCTAATCCTTTCTGCAGCACCATTTCTGCATATTTACTGCCACCAGGACTGACGTGTTCCTTTAAAACAAAATTATCACTCGGAGTTAAAATGTAGCTCTGCAGACCGTTTGCACCCACATCAGCATCATGTGCACTTTCCAAAACAAAACGGGATCCTAATGCTGCCAACTCGCTTATTTCAAATTGCAAATGATTATTTTTAAAGGCAGGGGCGTTGTCATTGACGTCCAACACTTCGATGGTCACAGGGTGCAATTCCATGGGGTTTTCCAATAAAATCTCAAAGGTGAAGCTGCACGGCGTCACGTCTCCACAAAGCTGCTCTCGATCTATCCTCTCATGGACGACCAGAAGCCCTTTGTCCGTCCTCAGCTCCGTGTACTGGACGTTCTCCCCCGTCACGATGCGGGCACGCCCAGAACGGAGTCTTTTTAGATCCAAACCGAGATCTTGGGCCACATTACCGACAAGCGAGCCTTTTTTCATCTCCTCTGGGATTGAATAGCGGATCTGTGCCTCCGTTCCATTTAGGAAAAAACACAAAAAGACAAAGAGGCAGGCCGCCCGTCGCCAAAAACATCGCCATCTTCCTCCTCCACTGCAATGATCCTCTTTAGACTCCATGTGAAAAAAATAATATGAAAGTAAAACGACTCTATATAAATACTTTGACTAATAGGAGCAATACGCATTCAGATGAGCGTGTTTTTTGTACGGTTGTTCACACGAAGCTCTCTTCTATAAATGGCAGTGACAGAGAAAGACGCTGCACTGCATCACGTAACTATCACATTCATTTCTCATGCAATAGCGTCCCTTAGAGGCTGAAATGTGAAAGTGGTCCAGATACACACACATTCAAAACAATGCCTTTATAAATAATATGCTATCTTTTTTAAGACTAGCATTAAATAATAAAAAGGTACAAGAAACACAATCAATATATGTGTTTTAGTTTGATGTAATTCACTCAAACCTCAGCACAAATGACTGATAATTATGATGGAACTAAAAATAGTAAATAATCAAAGGGCTTTTCATACAAATTGACTATCCATCCATCCATTTTCTGCGCTTGTCCCTAATGGGGTGGCAGCGGATGCTGGAATGTAGCCTAAACTGCCCTTCAGGACCACGGACAGTCACCCAGAAACACCATGTTCATTAGTGTTTGTACCAATAATATAATGAAATCCATCCATTCCTAACTAGAGGTAGAGACATATTGATGATCACTCTAAGAGAGCTATATCAACCGAGTGCTTCACTAATAAACCTTGACACATAAACCTGCACATTCACTAAACTATAAGTGGTGTTGTACACACTGCAATTCAGAAACTGCAAAAAACCTCTAAGTGTCACAATGTTACATTACATGATAAACACAAGACCACTATGCACTGATAAAACAGTGCTACATTTAATGTGAGTATGCAAGTATCCTGCAGCGCACAAACACAATCCAATTTGGCTTGTTCAAGATATTAAAAAAGTCCCACCATGTGTCATCATTGCAGAATATTCAAGAAATATAACCTATTCAATTGGGAAAACTTAATAAAGTGTGCTGATTCACTTATTGTACCTTTTAAATTACCGAGGACCTAAGAAACTTTGTAAATGTAAAAATGCCAACAGCACAACTAAGCATGGCTCCATTTGGTGCCGTTCAAAAAAGTGTGTTTGAGCAGCTATCTTTTTCTAATTGAGCATGTCAAACACTGAAAACACAATCTGAAAATATCAGGGAAGTAGCACCAAAAGCATCATTTAATTAGGCCTTTAAAAATGACTGCTTGAAAATCAAAATTGTAATCATAATTTAAAGGCTGTATAAAAGAGCAAAGGTGTATAGAGTGAAATATGCATTTTATCAGAACCTTGGAATTTTACATTTTAATATTGTTATTCTGTGTACTATGTTTTCAATGTGTTGCTGAGGGATTAGAGATGGATATGACAGTACATGGCTATAATGCCATGTGTTTATTAATATGTATTGTCCTTTGTAAACAAACTCAATATTATTATAAAAAAATATACATGATCTCAACTTGAACAGACTAACATGATTAATTGCAGGGTTTTAAAATGTATATAAGATTAGACCTTACACTGTTGAAATAAAAACTATATTAAAAGTGAAGTAGAATAAAGTTAAAGTCAGTTAAAGTATCACTGATAGTCACACAAACACTACGTGTGGTGAAATTAACCTCTGCATTCGACCCCCTGGGAGGTGAGGGGAGCAGTGAGCAGCATTTGTGGCCATGCTCGGGAATCATCTTGGTGATTTAACCACCAATTCCAACCCTTGATTCTGAGTGCCAAGCAGGGAGGTAATGGGTCCCATTTTTATAGTCTTTGGTATGACTCAGCCGGGGTTGGTCAAAACCTACCGATCTCAGGGCGGACACTCTAACCACAAGGCCACTGAGCAGGCTAAATGAATAAAGTTATGTTCCGAATGCATTTCTACAGAAACAACCATTATTGTAACATTTTAAATCATAATATGGTTGGTTGGAGGTGCAGCATCATGTACAACTACAGTAAGTAAGTATACATTTTACTTTAGAACTTGAAAAACTATCAGATACAAAAACAAAGAAAGCATGTTTAAGTACTTGACTCACCAAAGTTGACATCTGTGAAAAGTTTCCTGACATCTGCTTGGTCACATGTGGTGTATCAGCTTCAGCTCCTTCCACACTCACTAAAGTTTGACTCATGTCTTGCATATTCTTCATGTCACTTTTCCTGGAGTCGGTGGTCCTGCACACCTCGTAATTGTACACGTGTTGGAGAGTCCCTGTCCCCAAAGTGTCTGAGTAACGTGGTGGATAATATGGAATGACAGGGAGGTTGGAGTGGTACAGGACGCGAGACTGTCTCCACCTGTACACTTTGACTGATATGATGAGCAGCAAGCAGGTGATGAAGAGGAAGGAGACCACAGCCAAAGCCAAGACTAAGTAAAAAGTCAGCTTGTCATTGTACTCCTTGTCGTGCATGCTAAAGTCAGTGAACTCTGACAGCACTTCAGGGAAGCTGTCCGCCACCGCCACGTTAACAATGACTGTAGCTGAACGAGAGGGCTGCCCGTTGTCCTCCACTAGAACACTCAGTCTTTGTTTGACGGCATCTTTATCAGTGACTTGGCGGACAGTTCTTATTTCTCCATTGTGTAGGCCCACTTCAAACAGCGCCCTGTCTGTGGCTTTGTGCACTTTATAGGAGAGCCAGGCGTTCTGTCCAGAGTCCACATCCACAGCCACCACTTTAGTCACCAGATAGCCCACATCTGCTGAACGAGGCACCATTTCAGCCAGCACCGAGCCACCAGTCTGGACCGGGTACAGTACCTGGGGGGCGTTGTCATTCTGGTCCTGGATTAGTATGCGGATGCTTACATTGCTGCTAAGAGGAGGAGAGCCTCCATCCTGAGCTCTGACAATAAACACCAGTTCTTTAATTTGTTCATAATCATATGAGCGAACTGCACTAATGACTCCACTTTCTGCATTAACGGACACAAATTCAGTTACTGGAGTTCCTCCGATTTCATGCTCCTCCAACATGTAAGAAACACGAGCGTTCTGGTTTTCATCAGGGTCTTTGGCACTAACTTTTAGCACAGAAACACCTGGAGAGTTATTTTCTGCAACACTTGCAGTATATAAGCTGACCGGGAAGACAGGAGCATTGTCATTCACGTCTGAAACCTTCAAATTAAAAGTCATTTTACTAGACAGAGGAGGTGAGCCAGAATCTGATGCAACGACAGTGATGTTAAATTCCGGCACACTTTCACGATCTAAGTCAGCATCAGTAAGTAATGCAAAATAATTTCTCACATTGGATTTAATTCTAAATGGAACGCGACCCTCAATGGCACACCTGACGTGACCATTTTCTCCAGAATCTAGGTCTTTAACATTAATGATACCAATAGTGGTACCAGTTGGGGAGTCTTCTGACACAGGACTAGTGAAGGACATCACATTTATGACTGGAACATTATCATTTAAATCTGTTACTTCTATTTCCACTTTGGTAGACTCAGTCAGTCCACCTTGATCTTTTGCTTCAACCATGAACTCTATTATTTTTTCTTTTTCATAATCTATTTGTTTTGCTACAGTTATACATCCTGTTTCCTCATTTATATGAAATGTATCTTCTATTTCTGCATTTGATTTTGAAAAAGAGTATGTGACTTTTGCATTTGATCCACTATCTGCGTCAGTTGCATTCACAGTTAGAACGTGAGTGCCCTTTGCTGCATTTTCAACCACTTTAGCTTTATAAGTCGTTTGGTTGAAAACAGGAACATTATCATTTGCATCTATTATGTTAATATGTATATTTACTGTACCTGATCTCTGTGGATTTCCACCATCCACAGCCTCTAATTTTAAAGACAGTCGGGGTTGTTCTTCTCTATCTAATCCTTTCTGCAGCACCATTTCAGCATATTTACTGCCTCCAGGACTGACGTGTTCCTTTAAAACAAAATTATCACTCGGAGTTAAAATGTAGCTCTGCAGACCGTTTGCACCCACATCAGCATCATGTGCACTTTCCAAAACAAAACGGGATCCTAATGCTGCCAACTCGCTTATTTCAAATTGCAAATGATTATTTTTAAAAGTGGGGGAGTTGTCATTGACGTCCAACACTTCGATGGTCACAGGGTGTAATTCCATGGGGTTTTCCAACAAAATCTCAAAGGTGAAGCTGCACGGCGTCACGTCTCCACAAAGCTGCTCTCGATCTATCCTCTCATGGACGACCAGAAGCCCTTTGTCCGTCCTCAGCTCCGTGTACTGGACGTTCTCCCCCGTCACGATGCGGGCACGCCCAGAACGGAGTCTTTTTAGATCCAAACCGAGATCTTGGGCCACATTACCGACAAGCGAGCCTTTTTTCATCTCCTCTGGGATTGAATAGCGGATCTGTGCCTCCGTTCCATTTAGGAAAAAACACAAAAAGACAAAGAGGCAGGCCGCCCGTCGCCAAAAACATCGCCATCTTCCTCCTCCACTGTAATGATCCTCTTTAGACTCCATGTGAAAAAAATAATATGAAAGAAAAACGACTCTATATAAATACTTTGACTAATAGGAGCAATACGCATTCAGATGAGCGTGTTTTTTGTACGGTTGTTCACACGAAGCTCTCTTCTATAAATGGCAGTGACAGAGAAAGACGCTGCACTGCATCACGTAACTATCACATTCATTTCTCATGCAATAGCGTCCCTTAGAGGCTGAAATGTGAAAGTGGTCCAGATACACACACATTCAAAACAATGCCTCTATAAATAATATGCTATCTTTTTTAAGACTAACAATAAATTAAAAAAAAGGTACAAGAAACACAATCAATATATGTGTTTTAGTTTGATGTAATTCACTCAAACCTCAGCACAAATGACTGATAATTATGATGGAACTAAAAATAGTAAATAATCAAAGGGCTTTTCATACAAATTGTCTATCCATCCATCCTTTTTCTGCCGCTTGTCCCTCATGGGGTCGCAGGGGGTGCTGGAATGTAGCCTAAACTGCCCTTCAGGACCACGGACAGTCACCCAGAAACACCATGTACATTAGTATTTGTACCAATAATATAATGAAATCCATCCATTCCTAACTAGAGGTAGAGACATATTGATGATCATTCTTAGAGAGCTATATCAACCGAGTGTTTCACTAATAAACATTGACACATAAACCTGCACATTCACTATGTTGTACACACTGCAATTCAGAGACTGCAATAAACCTCTAAGTGTCACAATTGTACATTAAATGATAAACACAAGACCACTTTGCACTGATAAAACAGTGCTACATTTAATTTGAGTATGCAAGTATCCTGCAGCACACAAACACAATCCAATTTGGATTGTTCAAGACATTAAGAATGTCCCACCATGTATTATCATTGCAGAATATTCAAGAAATATAACCTATTCAATTGGGAAAACTTAATAAAGTGTGCTGATTCACTTATTGTACATTTTAAATGACCGAGGACCACCTCTTCTAAGAAACTTTGTAAATGTAAAAATGCCAACAGCACAACAAAGCATGGCTCCATTTGGTGCCGTTCGAAAAAGTGTGTTTGAGCAGCTATCTTTTTCTAATTGAGCATGTCAAACATTGAAAACACAATCTGAAAATATCAGAGAAGTAGCACCAAAAGCATCATTTAATTAGCCCTTTAAAAATGACTGCCTGAAAATCTAAATTGTAATCATAATTTAAAGGCTATATAAAAGTGCAAAGGTGTATAGAGTGAAATATGCATTTTATCAGAACCTTGGAATTTTACATTTTAATATTGTTATTCTGTGTACTATGTTTTCAATGTGTTGCTGAGGGATTAGAGATGGATATGACAGTACATGGCTATAATGCCATGTGTTTATTAATATGTATTGTCCTTTGTAAACAAACTAAATATTATTATAAAAAATATACATGATCTCAACTTGACCGGACTAACATGATTAATTGGAGGGTTTTAAAAAGTATATAAGATTAGACCTTACACTGTTGAAATAAAAACTATATTAAAAGTGAAGTTGCATAAAGTTAAAGTTAAAGTCAGTTAAAGTATCACTGATAGTCACACAAACACTACGTGTGGTGGAATTAACCTCTGCATTCGACCCCCTGGGAGGTGAGGGGAGCAGTGAGCAGCAGTTGTGGCCACGCTCGGGAATTATCTTGGTGATTTAACCACCAATTCCAACCCTTGATGCTGAGTGTCAAGCAGGAAGGTAATGGGTCCCATTTTTATAGTCTTTGGTATGACTCAGCCGGGGTAGGTCAAAACCTACCGATCTCAGGGCGGACACTCTAACCACAAGGCCACTGAGCAGGCTAAATGAATAAAGTTATGTTCCGAATGCATTTCTACAGAAACAACCATTATTGTAACATTTTAAATCATAATATGGTTGGTTGGAGGTGCAGCATCATGTACAACTACAGTAAGTAAGTATACATTTTATCAGATACAAAAACAAAGAACGAATGTTTAAGTATTTGACTCACCAAAGTTGACATCTGTGAAAAGTTTCCTGACATCTGCTTGGTCACATGTGGTGTATCAGCATCAGCTCCTTCCACACTCACTAAACTTTGACTCATGGCTTGCATATTCTTCATGTCACTTTTTCTGGAGTCGGTGGTCCTGCACACCTCGTAATTGTACACGTGTTGGAGAGTCCCTGTCCCCAAAGTGTCTGAGTAACGTGGTGGATAATATGGAATGACAGGGAGGTTGGAGTGGTACAGGACGCGAGACTGTCTCCACCTGTACACTTTGACTGATATGATGAGCAGCAAGCAGGTGATGAAGAGGAAAGAGACCACAGCCAAAGCCAAGACTAAGTAAAAAGTCAGCTTGTCATTGTACTCCTTGTCGTGCATGCTAAAGTCAGTGAACTCTGACAGCACTTCAGGGAAGCTGTCCGCCACCGCCACGTTAACGATGACTGTAGCTGAACGAGAGGGCTGCCCGTTGTCCTCCACTAGAACACTCAGTCTTTGTTTGACGGCATCTTTATCAGTGACTTGGCGGACAGTTCTTATTTCTCCATTGTGTAGGCCCACTTCAAACAGCGCCCTGTCTGTGGCTTTGTGCACTTTATAGGAGAGCCAGGCGTTCTGTCCAGAGTCCACATCCACAGCCACCACTTTAGTCACCAGATAGCCCACATCTGCTGAACGAGGCACCATTTCAGCCAGCACAGAGCCGCCAGTCTGGACCGGGTACAGGACTTGGGGGGCGTTGTCGTTCTGGTCCTGGATTATCATGCGAACGGTCACGTTGCTGCTGAGAGGAGGAGAACCTCCATCCTGAGCTTTGACAGTAAACACTAGTTCTTTAATTTGTTCATAATCGTATGAGCGAACTGCACTAATGACTCCACTTTCTGCATTAACGGACACAAATTCAGTTACTGGAGTTCCTCCGATTTCACGCTCCTCCAACATGTAAGAAACACGAGCGTTCTGGTTTTCATCAGGGTCTTTGGCACTAACTTTTAGCACAGAAACACCTGGAGAGTTATTTTCTGCAACACTTGCAGTATATAAGCTGACCGGGAACACCGGAGCATTGTCATTCACGTCTGAAACCTTCAAATTAAAAGTCATTTTACTAGACAGAGGAGGTGAGCCAGAATCTGATGCAATGACAGTTATGTTAAATTCCGGCACACTTTCACGATCTAAGTCAGCATCAGTCAATAATGCAAAATAATTTCTCACATTGGATTTAATCCTAAATGGAACGCGGCCCTCAATGGCACACCTGACGTGGCCATTTTCTCCAGAATCTTGATCTTTAACATTAATGATACCAATAGTGGTACCAGCTGGGGAGTCTTCTGACACAGGACTAGTGAAGGACATCACATTTATGACTGGAACATTATCATTTACATCTATTACTTCTATTTCCACTTTAGTAGAGTCTGTCAATGTGCCTTGATCTTTAGCTTCAACCATGAACTCTATTGTTTTTTCTTTTTCATAATCTATTTCTTTTGCTACAGTAATACATCCTGTTTCTGGGTCAATGTGAAATAAATCTGCTATTACTGCTTTTGATTTTGAAAAAGAGTATGTGACTTTTGCATTTGATCCACTATCTGCATCAGATGCATTCACAGTTAGAACGTGAGTGCCTTTTGCTGCATTTTCAACCACTTTAGCTTTATACATTGTTTGATTAAAAACAGGAGCATTATCATTTGCATCTTGAACAATTATGTTCATATTTACTGTACCTGACTTTTGTGGAGTTCCACCATCCACGGCCACTAATTTTAAGGAAAGCCGTGGTTCTTTTTCTCTGTCTAATCCTTTCTGCAGTACCATTTCTGCATATTTACTGCCTCCAGGACTGACGTGTTCCTTTAAAACAAAATTATCACTCGGAGTTAAAATGTAGCTTTGCAGACCGTTTGCACCCACATCAGCATCATGTGCACTTTCCAAAACAAAACGGGAGCCAAGAGCAGCAGACTCGCTTATTTCAAATTGCAAATAATTATTTTCAAAGGTGGGGGAGTTGTCATTGACGTCCAACACTTCGATGGTCACAGGGTGTAATTCCATGGGGTTTTCCAATAAAATCTCAAAGGTGAAGCTGCACGGCGTCACGTCTCCACAAAGCTGCTCTCGATCTATCCTCTCATGGACGACCAGAAGCCCTTTGTCCGTCCTCAGCTCCGTGTACTGGACGTTCTCCCCCGTCACGATGCGGGCACGCCCAGAACGGAGTCTTTTTAGATCCAAACCGAGATCTTGGGCCACATTACCGACAAGCGAGCCTTTTTTCATCTCCTCTGGGATTGAATAGCGGATTTGTGCCTCCGTTCCATTTAGGAAAAAACACAAAAAGACAAAGAGGCAGGCCGCCCGTCGCCAAAAACATCGCCATCTTCCTCCTCCGCTGCAATGATCCTCTTTAGACTCCATGTGAAAAAAATAATATGAAAGTAAAACGACTCTATATAAATACTTTGACTAATAGGAGCAATACGCATTCAGATGAGCGTGTTTTTGTACGGTTGTTCACACGAAGCTCTCTTCTATAAATGGCAGTGACAGAGAAAGACGCTGCACTGCATCACGTAACTATCACATTCATTTCCCATGCAATAGCGTCCCTTAGAGGCTGAAATGTGAAAGTGGTCCAGATACACACACATTCAAAACAATGCCTTTATAAATAATATGCTATCTTTTTTAAGACTAGCAATAAATAATAAAAAGATACAAGAAACACAATCAATACATGTGTTTTAGTTTGATGTAATTCATTAAAACCTCAGCACAAATGACTGATAATTATGATGGAACTAAAAATAGTAAATAATCAAAGGGCTTTTCAAACAAATTGTCTATCCATCCATCCATTTTCTGCCGCTTGTCCCTCATTGGGTGTCAGGGGTGCTGGAATGTAGCCTAAACTGCACTTCAGAACCACGGACAGTCACCCAGAAACACCATGTTCATTAGTATTTGTACCAATAATATAATGAAATCCATCCATTCCTAACTAGAGGTAGAGACATATTGATGATCACTCTTAGAGAGCTATATCAACCGAGTGCTTCACTAATAAACCTTGACACATAAACCTGCACATTCACTAATCTATAAGTGGTGTTGTACACACACTGCAATTCAGGGACAGCAATAAACCCCTAAGTGTCACAATTGTACATTACATGATAAACACAAGACCACTATGCACTGATAAAACAGTGGTACATTTAATGTGAGTATGCAAGCATCCTGCAGCACACAAACACATTCCAATTTGGATTGTTCAAGATATTAAGAAAGTCCCCCCATGTATTATCATTGCAGAATATTCAAGAAATATAACCTATTCAATTGGGAAAACTTAATAAAGTTTGCTGACTCACATTTTAAATGACCGAGGACCACCTCTTCTAAGAAACTTTGTAAATGTAAAAATGCCAACAGCACAACTAAGCATGGCTCCATTTGGTGCCGTTCAAAAAAGTGTGTTTGAGCAGCTATCTTTTTCTAATTGAGCATGTCAAACATTGAAAACACAATCTGAAAATATCAGGGAAGTAGCACCAAAAGCATCATTTAATTAGGCCTTTAAAAATTACTGCCTGAAAATCAAAATTGTAATCATAATTTAAAAGCTATATAAAAGTGCAAAGGTGTATACAGTGAAATATGTATTTTATCAGAACCTTGGAATTTTACATTTCAATATTGTTATTCTGTGAACTATGTTTTCAATGTGTTGCTGAGGGATTAGAGATGGATATGATAGTACATGGCTATAATCTCACATATTTATATGCCATGTGTTTATTAATATGTATTGTCCTTGGTAAATAAACTAAATATTATTATAAAAAAATATACATGATCTCCACTTGACCAGACTAACATGATTAATTGCAGGATTTTGAAATGTATATAAGATTAGACCTTACACTGTTGAAATAAAAACTATATCAAAAGTGAAGTAGCATAAAGTTAAAGTTAAAGTCAGTTAAAGTGTCACTGATAGTCACACAAACACTACATGTGGTGAAATTAACCTCTGCATTCGACCCCCTGGGAGGTGAGGGGAGCAGTGAGCAGCATTTGTGGCCATGCTCGGGAATCATCTTGGTGATTTAACCACCAATTCCAACCCTTGATTCTGAGTGCCAAGCAGGGAGGTAATGGGTCCCATTTTTATAGTGTTTGGTATGACTCGGTCGGGGTGGATCAAGACCTACCGATCTCAGGGCGGACACTCTAACCACAAGGCCACTGAGCAGGCTAAATGAATAAAGTTATGTTCCGAATGCATTTCTACAGAAACAACCATTATTGTAACATTTTAAATCATAATATGGTTGGTTGGAGGTGCAGCATCATGTACAACTACAGTAAGTAAGTATACATTTTACTTTAGAACTTAAACTATCAGATACAAAAACAAAGAAAGAATGTTTAAGTACTTGACTCACCAAAGTTGACATCTGTGAAAAGTTTCCTGACATCTGCTTGGTCACATGTGGTGTATCAGCTTCAGCTCCATCCACACTCACTAAACTTTGACTCATGTCTTGCATATTCTTCATGTCACTTTTTCTGGAGTCGGTGGTCCTGCACACCTCGTAATTGTACACGTGTTGGAGAGTCCCTGTCCCCAAAGTGTCTGAGTAACGTGGTGGATAATATGGAATGACAGGGAGGTTGGAGTGGTACAGGACGCGAGACTGTCTCCACCTGTACACTTTGACTGATATGATGAGCAGCAAGCAGGTGATGAAGAGGAAGGAGACCACAGCCAAAGCCAAGACTAAGTAAAAAGTCAGCTTGTCATTGTACTCCTTGTCGTGCATGCTAAAGTCAGTGAACTCTGACAGCACTTCAGGGAAGCTGTCCGCCACCGCCACGTTAACAATGACTGTAGCTGAACGAGAGGGCTGCCCGTTGTCCTCCACTAGAACACTCAGTCTTTGTTTGACGGCATCTTTATCAGTGACTTGGCGGACAGTTCTTATTTCTCCATTGTGTAGGCCCACTTCAAACAGCGCCCTGTCTGTGGCTTTGTGCACTTTATAGGAGAGCCAGGCGTTCTGTCCAGAGTCCACATCCACAGCCACCACTTTAGTCACCAGATAGCCCACATCTGCTGAACGAGGCACCATTTCAGCCAGCACCGAGCCGCCAGTCTGGACCGGGTACAGGACTTGGGGGGCGTTGTCGTTCTGGTCCTGGATTAGTATGCGGATGCTTACATTGCTGCTAAGAGGAGGAGAGCCTCCATCCTGAGCTCTGACAATAAACACCAGTTCTTTAATTTGTTCATAGTCGTATGATCGAACTGCACTAATGACTCCACTTTCTGCATTAACGGACACAAATTCAGTTACTGGAGTTCCTCCGATTTCACGTTCCTCCAACATGTAAGAAACACGAGCGTTCTGGTTTTCATCAGGGTCTTTAGCACTAACTTTTAGCACAGAAACACCTGGATGGTTATTTTCTGCAACACTTGCAGTATATAAGCTGACCGGGAACACAGGAGCATTGTCATTCACGTCTGAAACCTTCAAATTAAAAGTCATTTTACTAGACAGAGGAGGTGAGCCAGAATCTGATGCAACAACAGTGATGTTAAATTCCGGCACACTTTCACGATCTAAGTCAGCATCAGTCAATAATGCAAAATAATTTCTCACATTGGATTTAATTCTAAATGGAACGCGGCCCTCAATGGCACACCTGACGTGGCCATTTTCTCCAGAATCTGGGTCTTTAACATTAATGATACCAATAGTGGTACCAGCTGGGGAGTCTTCTGACACAGGACTAGTGAAGGACATCACATTTATGACTGGAACATTATCATTTAAATCTATTACTTCTATTTCCACTTTAGCTGACTCAGTCAGTCCACCTTGATCTTTAGCTTCAACCATGAACTGTATTGTTTTCTCTTTTTCATAATCTATTAGTTTTGCTACAGTAATACATCCTGTTTCTTTGTCTATTTGAAATAAATCTGCTATTCCTGCTTTTGATTTTGAAAAAGAGTATGTGACTTTTGCATTTGATCCACTATCTGCGTCAGTTGCATTCACAGTTAAAACGTGAGTGCCTTTTACTGCATTTTCAACCACTTTAGCTTTATAAATGGTTTGATTAAAAACAGGAGCATTATCATTTGCATCCAGAATAATAATATTAATATTTACTGTACCTGATCTCTGTGGATTTCCACCATCCACAGCCACTAATTTTAAAGAGAGTCGGGGTTGTTCTTCTCTATCTAATCCTTTCTGTAGCACCATTTCTGCATATTTACTGCCTCCAGGACTGACGTTTTCCTTTAAAACAAAATCATCACTTGGAGTTAAAATGTAGCTCTGCAGACCGTTTGCACCCACATCAGCATCATGTGCACTTTCCAGAACAAAACGGGATCCTAATGCTGCCAACTCGCTTATTTCAAATTGCAAATAATTATTTTCAAAGGTGGGGGCGTTGTCATTGACGTCCAACACTTCGATGGTCACAGGGTGTAATTCCATGGGGTTTTCCAATAAAATCTCAAAGGTGAAGCTGCACGGCGTCACGTCTCCACAAAGCTGCTCCCGATCTATCCTCTCATGGACGACCAGAAGCCCTTTGTCCGTCCTCAGCTCCGTGTACTGGACGTTCTCCCCCGTCACGATGCGGGCACGCCCAGAACGGAGTCTTTTTAGATCCAAACCGAGATCTTGGGCCACATTACCGACAAGCGAGCCTTTTTTCATCTCCTCTGGGATTGAATAGCGGATCTGTGCCTCCGTTCCATTTAGGAAAAAACACAAAAAGACAAAGAGGCAGGCCGCCCGTCGCCAAAAACATCGCCATCTTCCTCTTCCACTGCAATGATCCTCTTTAGACTCCATGTGAAAACTATTGAAGTAACACGACCCAAATAACTTGACAGTTAGGGGCAATAAGCATTCAGATGAGCGTTATTTTCGCTCAGTTGTTGTTCACGCGAAGCTCTCTTCTATAAATGGCAGTGACAGAGAAAGGAGCCGCACTGCATCACGTAACTATCACATTCATTTCCCATGCAATAGCGTCCCTTAGAGGCTAAAATGTGTAATTGATTCAAAAGACGAAAACAAATGCTTCTATAAGCAATTTAAAAACAATTTAAGAGTTGCGTAATTACACAAAAATCAATAAACAAATGCAACAATTTGCGTTATTGTTTTGTTAAAATTTTCACAAATCTTTACACAGTAGAGGAAAATGACTGATTGCTGAATAAACAAATGGCAAACAATAATCATTATGGCACTGCAAATACAAAATTAAAAGGGATTTTCACAGGATAATCTTGCATAAACTGTACTTCAGCACCATGGACAGAGCCACAGACTCCACAGCAGGTCATTTATGTTTGTACCAGGCGTTATAAACAGTGAAAGCCTGTCAGTTTAATATGATTATGACATTCGTCCATTATAATTATAGGTAAATACATATTGCTTATTATTCTTGTAGAGATCTTTATCAACCTCACCCTGCACTGATAAAATATTGCCAAGGAAGCCTGCACTTTTTTTTATAAGTGGCACTGACCACACATTGCAATTCACAAAGTCACTAAACTTATTTTTTTAAACAACATATTTACATTTACCGATACACATACACAAGCAAAAGCCACTGCTAAATAATGACGGTGAATAAAATGTACGTATACACAATGCACTCCAATATACAAAGACAATGCAATGTACAAAGTACAATATAATAAAAAAAAAAGGTCCATGGTGTATCAACAATGCAGAATACTCAAAAATATAACTTGCTGAATTTGAAAAAAAAAAAAATCATAAAGTATGCTCATTCACCTCGTGTTTTTAACAATTATTAATGACCTAGCACAATTTCCTTTCAAAAAGCTAGTAGTTAGAAATGCTAATTGCACAAAAGCTTGGTAGAACAGCTAACACGTGTACTCAAGTTAGAGTACTGTTACTTTAGAGTAATATGAGTCAAGTACAATTAAAAAAAAGTAGTCATCTATGTAATCATTTAAGGAAGAGTAAGTATTCCAAGAAAAAAAAAAAAACTACTCAAGTATTGAGTAACTTGTGAGTAACTTCTGATTTATTTAGTTATTATTTTTTTAATGGTTATTGGACTACACCCATAGTTTGTGTGTGTGTGTGTGTGTGTGTGTGTGTGTGTGTGTGTGTGTGTGTGTGTGTGTGTGTGTGTGTGTGTGTAAAATATTGACTTGTATCAGCTTCTACATCTGTATCTGAATTGGTGCTTTTAGGGAGAATAGGGTCAGTCCTTCCCATACGGCTTGTTCTAATTCGCCAGGAAGTATGCAAGGCACCGTTTGATTGGTGGACTAGAGGCAAACGTCACTCGTGCTTACATTTGATTAGTGAAAACATAGTCACGTGACTGTGCCCGCTTGGAGAAGGCTTTGCTCAGCCAAATGAATACGTCTTTGCAAGCAGTAACCATCCATCCATCCATTTTTTATCGCTTATTCCCTCCGGGGTCGCAGGGGGTGCTGGAGCCTATTTCAGCTACAATCGGGCGGAAGGCGGGGTACACCCTGGACAAGTCGCCACCTCATCGCAGGGCCAACACAGATAGACAGACAACATTCACACTCACATTCACACACTAGGGCCAATTTAGTGTTGCCAATCAACCTATCCCCAGGTGCAGTAACCAATAGATTACAAATAGTTATGATATATATAAAAATACAATTGATCCAAAAAGTTACTTAAGTAAAGGGAGCACAAAAGTATGACTCCAGAGGTGACTGGTTCCGTTTTGATGTTGGGGAAACTCTTACTGTCGGATCGAGTGTGTCAAACATTAAACACAGCACCTGCAAATATAACTGAACTAAGGAAACAAACACTTTATCTAGTAAGGCCTTAAACATGGCTGCTTTAGAGTCACAATTGTGATAGTTTATAGCCTGTAAATCAGGGGTCGGCAACCTTTTCCATTCAAAAAGCCATTTTGACCAGTTTCACAAATTATAGAAAACAATGGGAGCCGCAAATTTTTTTTGAAATTTTAAATGAAATAAAAAAGTTTTTTTTTTTTTTTTGCATTGTGCTATGTATAACCAGGGGTCTCAGACACGCTGCCCACACCTTTATGTGGAATTTGAAAGCTGGTGCGGCACGCGGGTTTTTATTTAATAGCGCTTGTCAGCGTCATGCGTGCCGTGATGGTACAGCATATAGCACACACTACAGTCAGCGTGCCTGATCAGCCACACGTTGTATGGGGCTTTTGCTTTGCTCACGTACGTAACAGCATGGCATACTTGGTCAACAACCACACAGCTCACACTGACGGTGGCGGTATAAAAAAAAAAAAAAACTTTAACACTCTTACTAATAATGCACCACACTGTGAACCCACACCAAACAAGAATGACAAACACATTTCGGGAGAACATCTGCACCGTAACACAACATAAACACAACAGGACAAATACCCAGAATCCCATGCAGCCCTAACTCTTCCGGGATACATTATACATTGCTTGATTTATGGAGAATACATCTTTGTCCTAACTGCACACTGCCTCCGGAATTCCGTCTGCGGCTTAGAGAAACGAGCCACGCATTAACATGCGAGCGACCCCACCGTAATTTGGCGTGTAAATATGTGAGATTATAGCCAATGGCTAATTTCCATAGTTCCTCTGCAACACATTCAAAACATAATACACAGATAATACAATGTAAACTCTCCAAAATGTAGGTACCAATGGGGCTGTTTTAAACCCATTTCTGCCACAAATATACATTGTGAATTACACGTATACATAAAACCTATGATAAAATACATATTTCATAATGTACATAACACTTCCATTTATTTACAGCAGGGGTCGGCAACTCGCTACCCCGCCCACCTCAACCGACGCACAAGGGGGGGGGGGGGGGGGTGATGTGTGAGGGAGCAGGGTTGGGGTGGGGGCGGGGTTTGGTGGTAGCAGGGGTGTATAATGTAGCCCGGAAGAGTCAGGGCTGCATAGGATTCTGGGTGTTTGTTCTATTGTGTTTATGTTGTGTTAAGGTGCAGATGTTCTCCCGAAATGTGTTTGTCATTCTTGTTTGGTTTTGGTTCAAAGTGTGGCACATTATTAGTAAGAGTGTTAAAGTTGTTTTATATCACCACCGTCATTGTAACCTGTGTGGCTGTTGACCAAGTATGCCTTGCTGTCACGTACGTGAGCAAGCAGGAGATGTATATTGCATAACAAGTGTTGGGCTGGCACTCTGTTAATACAGATTGTAGAGGGCGCCAAATGTTGTACCATCATGGCACGCCCTCATTATAGCCGTAAGAGTGAAAATCGGTGAATATTAATCCCGGGAGTTTTCTGCGAGAGGCACTGAAATCCGGAAGTCTCACGGGAAAATTGGGGGGTTCAGCAAGTAAGCTGCTGAGCCGCATCAGAGTGATCAAAGAGCCGCATGCGGCTCCGGAGCCGCGGGTTGCCGACCCCTGCTGTATATAAATGGAAGTGTTATGTACATTATGAAATATGTATTTTATCATATGTTTTATGTATACGTGTAATTCACAATGTATATTTGTGGCAGAAATGGGTTTAAAACAGCCCCATTGGTACCTACATTTTGGAGAGTTTACATTGTATTATCTGTGTATTATGTTTTGAATGTGTTGCAGAGAAACTATGGAAATTAGCCATTGGCTATAATCTCACATATTTACACGCCAAATTATGGTGGGGTCGCTCGCATGTTAATGTGTGGCTCGTTTCCCTAAGACGCAGACGGAACTCCGGAGGCAGCGTGCAGTTAGGACAAAGATGTATTCTCCATAACTCAAGCAAAATACAAAAATACAGGAAAGCGTGCCAATAGCACGGGAAGCTAAAAAAAAAAGCTAACGAGAAAGTTTAGCATAAAAACAGGTTGCATAACGCATACAAAACAGCCAGACCGAGTTAAGTTAAGTTAAGTTAAAGTACCAATGATTGTCACACACACACTAGGTGTGGCGATATTATTCTCTGCATTTCACCCATCACCCTTGATCACCCCCCGGGAGGTGAGGGGAGCAGTGGGCAGCAGCGGTGGCCGCGCCTTGGAATAATTTTTGGTGATTTAACCCCCAATTCCAACCCTTGATGCTGAGTTCCAAGCAGGGAGGCAATGGCTCCCATTTTTTATAGTCTTTGGTATGACTCGGCCGGGGTTTGAACTCAGTGGCGAAAGGCAGGAATAAATGGCTATCTGATTAGTGCCCGGGAGCAGGTGAGCGCCTCGAACACTAATCAGAGGCAGGTGAAAATAATCAGCACCCATGGCAACCAAGAACACAAATCCAGGGGTGCTGAAAACAGAACTAAGGGAGTATTTAAACTAAAACAAAACATGATCCGGGCTACGGATCATCACCGAATGCCATCCATCCATTTTCTTCCGTGTATCCCAGGTCGGGTCGCGGGGGAAGCAGCCTAAGCAGAGAAGACCAGACTTCCCTCTCCCCAGCCACTTTGTGCAGCTCCTCCCGGATAATCACCGAATGTTTTTTTTTTTTTAATGTATTGCCCCTTTTAAGTCAACTAAATATACATCTGAAACTATGTGTTTATCTAAAATAAAGGAGGAAACATAATCTAGGTTCTAAAAATGGGATGAAACTTTTTCTGTGAAAAAACTAACAAAAAACAAACATGTGAAAAAGATGATCCTACTGTACTTCTTCATAAACAACCATTATTGTAATATCCAAATCATACAATGTTTGGTTGGGATTACAATGTACAGCTACAGCAAAAATGTATATTTTTCAACTTAAAACTTTAAAAAATATCAATAGTTAAAACAGAGGAAGAATGGTGAAATATTTGACTCACCAAAGTTGACATCTGTGAAAAGTTTCCTGACATCTGCTTGGTCACATGTGGTGTATCAGCATCAGCTCCATCCACACTCACTAAACTTTGACTCATGGCTTGCATATTCTTCATGTCACTTTTCCTGGAGTCGGTGGTCCTGCACACCTCGTAATTGTACACGTGTTGGAGAGTCCCTGTCCCCAAAGTGTCTGAGTAACGTGGTGGATAATATGGAATGACAGGGAGGTTGGAGTGGTACAGGACGCGAGACTGTCTCCACCTGTACACTTTGACTGATATGATGAGCAGCAAGCAGGTGATGAAGAGGAAGGAGACCACAGCCAAAGACAAGACTAAATAAAAAGTCAGCTTGTCATTGTACTCCTTGTCGTGCATGCTAAAGTCAGTGAACTCTGACAGCACTTCAGGGAAGCTGTCCGCCACCGCCACGTTAACAATGACTGTAGCTGAACGAGAGGGCTGCCCGTTGTCCTCCACTAGAACACTCAGTCTTTGTTTGACGGCATCTTTATCAGTGACTTGGCGGACAGTTCTTATTTCTCCATTGTGTAGGCCCACTTCAAACAGCGCCCTGTCTGTGGCTTTGTGCACTTTATAGGAGAGCCAGGCGTTCTGTCCAGAGTCCACATCAACAGCCACCACTTTAGTCACCAGATAGCCCACATCGGCTGAACGAGGCACCATTTCAGCCAGCACCGAGCCACCAGTCTGGACCGGATACAGGACCTGGGGGGCGTTGTCGTTCTGGTCCTGGATCAGGATGCGAACGCTCACATTGCTGCTAAGGGGAGGGGAACCGCCATCCTGAGCTCTGACCACCAAGTCCAGTTGTTTAATTTGCTCATAATCAAATGATCGAACAGAACTAATAACTCCAGTTTCAGAATTTAAAGAAACATAAGTAGAAACATGACTGCCACTTATCTGCGTGTCCTCTAAAAGATAAGATATTCTCGCATTTTGATTCCAATCAGCATCTCTGGCAGTGACAGCAAATATGGAAATGCCAGGAGAATTATTCTCTGAGACATAAGCAGAATAAATGTTTTTATCAAATAATGGTGCATTGTCATTAATGTCTGAGATTCTAAGATGCAACTTTGTTGAGGTAGAAAGAGGGGGCGTTCCAAGATCAGTGGCTGTTATTGTTATGTTGTATTCTGGAACAGACTCTCGATCAAAGTACTGATCTGAAATCAAATTATAATAATTTGTTAAAGATGTCTCTAATTTAAAAGGTAGTTTTCCATCTATTGAACATGTTATTTGTCCATTTCTGTCAGCATCTGCATCCTTTATGTTTAGAACTGCTACTGTTGTACCAGGAGGCGAATTTTCAGAAAGAGGGCTGGAGAATGATTTTACATTAATAACTGGAGCATTGTCATTTACATCAATTACATCAAATATAATTTTACTGGTCCCAGTAAGCCCACCTTGATCCTTTGCTTCCACCCTCACTTCATATTTTCTGTCCTTTTCATAATCTATTTGACCGGACACATAAATTGTGCCTGTTTTGTCATCAATATTAAATATATCTGCTGCACTTCCTTTCATTTTAGACAAAGTATATGTGATGAGTCCATTTGAACCACTGTCAGCATCTGTAGCATTTACAGTAATTATACTAGTTCCTTTCACTGCATTTTCCATGACAGCTGCTTTATATTCTGATTGGTTAAACACAGGCCGGTTGTCATTTGCATCTAACACATGTATGTCTATATTTACTGTACCAGACCTCTGTGGTGTTCCTCCATCCACTGCAATTAATTTTAAAGACAAACGGGGACATTGCTCTCTGTCTAAAGGCTTCTGGAGCACCATTTCAACATATTTGCTGCCATCTGGATTTGCATGCTGGTTCAGTATAAAATTATTGTTTGGTGACAAAATGTAATTCTGTAATGTATTTTGTCCTACATCTTCATCCTCTGCACTCTGCAGGGGAAACTGCACTCCAGCTAAAGTAGATTCACTTATTTCAAATATGAGAGCTTTATCTTTATTTGCAAAGATGGGAGCATGATCGTTTATATCCAAAACCTCAACAATTATTCTGTTCAATTCAATCGGGTTTTCTAAAATGACCTCAAAGCTGAAGCTACATGGCGTCACATCTCCACAAAGCTGCTCCCGGTCTATTCTGTCATTAACGACGAGAAGCCCTTTGTCTGTCTTCAGCTCGGTGTACTGGATGTTGTCTTCTGTCAAAATGCGGGCCCGCCCTGAACGCAGCCTTTTCACATCCAAGCCAAGATCTTGCGCCACATTACCGATCACTGAGCCTTTCTTCATCTCCTCCGGGATAGAATAACGAATCTGACCACCTACCGTGGTGACCAAATGAAGAAGGAACATGAGCGATCCTATTTGCCATCGGCATCCGTTCAAGGACCTCCATTTTGCGCATGAAAAAGAGAAACATCCATGAGCGCGCATGGTGACAAAAATAAAAGAAGTGCGATGAGTTCCTCTGGTAAATAATCCGTTTTCTGCTTACATAAACCACTCCGATGTTATCATGCAAATGCAAAGCACAGAAGGTTCTTCTATCGTTTGCCCTCACCGCCAACAAAAGACTAAAATGCTCCTCCAATGCCTCGTCATTTGGAGGGAGGACAGCATGACGACGACGCAGAGAAAATCATATGTAGGCCAATAGCGTCCCTTGGAGTCCAAAACGTAGAAAGGCGAGCATAGTAGCAATAATAATAAAAAACAATATAGTCCGTCCACTTTGTGCAATGAATATAGGAATAAAAATATATATATTGCACAATACTTAGTAGTCTAATTGAAAACGAAATAATCACCTAAATCACCAGACAACAATGGTAAACTAAAAATAAAGGAACACATTAAATTGTTAAAATGCAAGGATAAATGCATTTAATCAATGTTAAAGTGGACTTTAAAATGCACACTAATTTAGACAGTAAGATAAAACTATATATCCAACAATACATTTTTAGAAAAGGAGTATTATAAATGATGAGGCTTTCAAAGTTGTTTTATTTTTCCATTTGTTGACATTTGTTATATAATTATTCGTTTATTCTTTATTATCATCAAAAGTATTTATTATTGTATTGTTGTTTAACTTAAGTCACAATGAAATAAAAACACTTATTTTAAGACACAAACATTGCTGCCATAAATTGTGTCAACACTGTACACATAATTCATTATTGGAACTAACTTTACTGTAAAGGCTCCAAATTATTACAACATAATAAAATATTTGGAAAAGTTATTGTGACAATGATGTTGTACTGGATTAATATTTTTGACTTCAGGGTGTAAACTAAATTCCAAACACGACAGTATTGAGTTTAATAAATATAGATAATATAGATAATGAGATCTGTTGATAATAAAATTATAAATCTATAATAATCAATATTAAAATACAAGTAATTACAACATTTTAGTTTTTATATAGTGCAATAACCCATTTTGAAAAAGTGTAGTCATCCCCGGCAGGTTTCAGGATTTAAAGTCGTGGTCATCTTAGTTTCATCAAAAACAATGAATATAAAATGTATCCAAAATGCTTATTATATTACTTTTGCAAGGCACATGCCAAATTCTAAAATATGTCATTTTCACTTCCTTAAACAGAAATAATATTTAATTTTTCCAAAATATATATTCATTTCCATACACATCCATGGAAATGCATGGCGACTACTCAGACAATAAAAAACAAAACAAAAAAACAAAAACAACCCTAAAAAATGGTAAAAATATTTGACTCACCAAAGTTGACATCTGTGAAAAGTTTCCTGACATCTGCTTGGTCACGTGTGGTGTATCAGCATCAGCTCCATCCACACTCACTAAACTTTGACTCATGGCTTGCATATTCTTCATGTCACTTTTTCTGGAGTCGGTGGTCCTGCACACCTCGTAATTGTACACGTGTTGGAGAGTCCCTGTCCCCAAAGTGTCTGAGTAACGTGGTGGATAATATGGAATGACAGGGAGGTTGGAGTGGTACAGGACGCGAGACTGTCTCCACCTGTACACTTTGACTGATATGATGAGCAGCAAGCAGGTGATGAAGAGGAAGGAGACCACAGCCAAAGCCAAGACTAAGTAAAAAGTCAGCTTGTCATTGTACTCCTTGTCGTGCATGCTAAAGTCAGTGAACTCTGACAGCACTTCAGGGAAGCTGTCCGCCACCGCCACGTTAACAATGACTGTAGCTGAACGAGAGGGCTGCCCGTTGTCCTCCACTAGAACACTCAGTCTTTGCTTGACGGCATCTTTATCAGTGACTTGGCGGACAGTTCTTATTTCTCCATTGTGTAGGCCCACTTCAAACAGCGCCCTGTCTGTGGCTTTGTGCACTTTATAGGAGAGCCAGGCGTTCTGTCCAGAGTCCACATCAACAGCCACCACTTTAGTCACCAGATAGCCCACATCTGCTGAACGAGGCACCATTTCAGCCAGCACCGAGCCGCCCGTCTGGACCGGGTACAGGACCTGGGGGGCGTTGTCGTTCTGGTCCTGGATCAGGATATGAACTGTGGCTACAGAACTTAAAGGAGGGGATCCGGCATCACGGGCGGTAACGTTAAAGTGAAAGGATTTAATTTGTTCGTAATCAAAAGATCGGACTGCGTGGACGACACCGTTCTCTGAGTTGACTGAGACAAAAGAAGACACAGCTACTCCATTAACTTCTTTCTCCTCCAGGAAGTAAGACACCCGCGCGTTCTGGCCCCAGTCTGCATCACTAGCACTGACAGTAAACACAGAAAAACCAGGAGAGTTGTTCTCTGGTACATTCTTACTGTATTCTGACTGATGGAATTTGGGCGGGCTGTCATTCACGTCAGATATTTTAACGTTTATGTTTTTACTACTAGACAGAGGAGGAGAGCCTTGGTCAGACACTTTTATGGTAACATTATATTCAGAAACACTTTCCCTGTCTAAGAAGTTTTCTGTAACAATGGTGTAATAACCTGTTAATGAAGACTCAATTTTGAAAGGGACGTCAGAATTAATAGAGCACTTGACAACACCGTTGCTCTCAGAGTCTTCATCATTCACGTTAAAAACAGCTACTGTTGTACCTGGGGGAGAATCCTCAGGTATGGACTGAGACAATGACATAAGTTCTATTGTAGGAACATTGTCATTCTCATCAATTATGTTAACAATAACTTTACATGTATCAGTAAATCCTCCATGATCACTCGCTTGAATATTTAACTCGTGTGAGATAGACTTTTCAAAATCTAATTTACCTTTGATTTTTATTTCTCCTGTTTTAAAATTTACATAAAAAAGTTTTTGTGCCTCCTTGCTGACCTGAGGGGTGGAATACGTGACGTCACCATTGAGGCCTGCATCAGCGTCACTTGCACTAACAGTAGCAATCAACGTTCCTTCAGGTGAATTTTCTCGAACATCTACCTTATAAACAGGCTGGCTGCACACAGGTGCGTTATCGTTGGCATCCAGCACAGTGATTTGAATTCTCACCGTCCCTGATCTATGTGGCTCACCGCCATCTGAAGCAATCAACATGAGAGTGTGAGTCTCCTCTTCCTCTCTGTCTAAAGGCTTCTCTAAAACCATTTTGATAACTTTCATTCCGTTTTTTTCACTCTGAACTTCTAATTTGAAATGATCTGAAGGTTTAAGAATGTATTTCTGAATATCATTATTACCGACGTCAGGGTCGTCTGCATTAGCAAGAGAGAAACGGGTGCCCACTGCAGCATTTTCTGCTATTTTTAAATTAATTTCATCTTGGGGGAAAGAGGGACTGTTATCATTAATATCTATAACTTCCACTGTTACACGATGAAGCTGGATCGGATTTTCTAAAATGATGTCAAAACTGAAGCTGCAGGGCGTCGTCTTTCCACAAAGCTCTTCTCGGTCGATGCGCTCTTTAATAACAAGTGTGCCTTTGTCTCGCTTTAAATCAACATACTGCCGGCCTCCTTTTGCAATAATACGAGCTTTACCTGCTACTAGTCTGGCCACATCCAAGCCCAAATCTCTGGCAATGTTTCCAACAAAAGAGCCTTCTGCCTGCTCCTCTGGTATGGAATAGCGAGCCTGTCCACTCACTGAGCTCAGCTCGCAGAGACAAAGAATGACAAACAGTGCGCGCCATCGGCCTCTGACTGCGTTTATCCACATATAATCCATCTTCAAGACAAAAAAAAAATGGCGATAATAATCCTTCAGAGCAAAACCAGACACTCCTTAAACAAAAAAATCTCAAATAAGAATGACGATCCACAAGAAAGATTTCTCTTCAAATGGCGAGCAGACCGTCGTCTTCGCAAGCAGTGAAGCTCTAAAAGGAGACCAATAGGACCACAGCACTAAATATGTTCACTCTTATTCAATGACGTGTCAACAGCGGCCCTCAGAGCATTTTCACAGTAATACACCTTCATATTTATTAACTGTCAAAAATATTTAATGCAGACGTTAAATTGATTAAGACTTCATAAGCTGGCAAACATATACAATTAAAATGCCTAATATAACAAAATATGTATTACATCAGTTCACTTTAGACCCATATGTTGTCATATGGTCATATTAGAACTTTTATTTTGAAATTACGAATAACATAAAAAAAAAGAAATTCCAATCCGTAAGGAAATTTAAAGAAAGGCATACGTTTGTAAAAAAAAAAAAAAAAGCATTAACTTTAAAAATAAAGCATAATTAATGTCAATGTATATATTTTTAATTATATTAGTTTCATTTTCTGACATGCAAGATGGATGTATATAATACGTTTATTTTTTGTTCAGTGATTTTATCATGTTGCATTTTTTTCTATTAGTTAAATCAATGTCCCAGTAAGATTATAATCAAAATTGGTAAACATAATACAATTTGTTGTATTAATAAGTCCTAAATTCCGTATATTGTATATTCATGATCAGTATTTTTATTTTGGTGTTTGAGTAAGTTATCTTTTGACACATGCATAGTTGTAGATTTAGTTGTAGACGTGTTTGAGTTGAGTTACTTCCAGTCACTAACTATTCAGCACCATGGACAGTGGTGATTAATAGTGCAACAATAACTCATTCAACACTCTAAACGTTGGGAGAGAATTGTGGAAAAATAACACAATACAAATTAATTATTTAACATTAAACAGAAACAGGTGACACTAATAAATACATACAATAATTAGGCTGGACAACAAATACATAATAAGACAGCCAGTAAGTGTTAATCTAGTTTTTTTCAACGTCATACTGTATGGTTAATTACAGGGCATTTTGCATGTGTGCGCGCGCGTGCGTGTGTGTGTGTGAAGTGAATTGAAGTGAAGATACTTATATTTATATAGCACTTTTCTCTAGTGACTCAAAGCGCTATCACCTAGTGAAACCCACTATCAAAGTTACATTTAAACCAGTGTGGGTGGCACTGGGAGAAAGTGGGTAAACTATCTTACCCAAGGACACAACAGCAGTGACTAGGATGGCGGAAGCGGGGATCGAACCCGGAACCCTCAAAATTGTTTATTACAAATAATTGTATCCTCTCTTTTGATAGGAAAACAAGTTGGCATGTTTGAATATTGACATTGTGAAGAACAGAGGAGCTGTTTATACTGAACACAATGTGGGACGTGAGATGCTTTCTATGGTGCTGAAAGTTAGTTAGTTTGTGGAATCAAACAGCTCCAACTCCATTCCAGCAAAGACATATAGAAAAAACAGAGGAATTAAAAAACACAACTACTTATAATTATATTAGGAATGCACATGTACCACTTGAACCACTGCACAAACAAATGACTAACACATGTCACAGCCACAGTAAGACTTTATGATTAAATAAAATATATCAATTTACTCAATAATCTACTTCCTAACAAAATCATGAAACATTTGATTTACAAAACATCTATATTATGTACAAAGCATCTGTGCACACGATTTGTTAATGGCCCACATTAGGGGAGTCTTAACCAGATTTCAACAGGTTGAAGTTAAACTCAGTGTACAGGTGATAGTTAGTACTGACAATTTACATTTGACTTTCCAACTAAACAATGTCAAAAAAGCCAAACTGTTTTACAAAGCAGAAGAGAAAAATATAAAAATATATATACACTGTTCAAATGAAAGTTGACAAACTTACACACTCAACAGCATGTAAAATATTAGGTCATATATATATTGTATATTATATGATATATGATCAAAGTTCAGGTAAATGTCAACTAGGAGTCATGAACATGCATTAAAGCTAATAACGTTATTAAACAAAGGCAGAGAAAGTGTGGATAAAGGTGAAAAGGTATGAACAGCTAAAAGAAAGACAGTCTTTATTGCCTAAAATGATGCAAAACCAGACCATGTGGCTAAACGTTGAAAGTTGATGATTTCAATATACTAGACAGTGAAATATATGTACACAAAAAAGGAGCTTTGATTAAAAATGTAATGAGGTTTAAAACCCTGAAGCTAAAAAAATTCCAGTCAAAGTGTGTGATATGAATTTTTCAACAATGATCAAAAAAGTGTCAAACAACAGGAGTCAAGAAAGATCGTATATGAGTAACATGGCAAGTCTACCTTAATGTTCCTAAATAACTGTGTAGAAACCAAATTTTCAAGTTGCAAAGTAATTTTATTGTAACCTCTTGCGAGCTGTGTAAGTTTTAAAAATAGAAAAAAAAGGTGAAATGTTTCACTCACCAAAGTTGACATCTGTGAAAAGTTTCCTGACATCTGCTTGGTCACATGTGGTGTATCAGCATCAGCTCCATCCACACTCACTAAACTTTGACTCATGGCTTGCATATTCTTCATGTCACTTTTCCTGGAGTCGGTGGTCCTGCACACCTCGTAATTGTACACGTGTTGGAGAGTCCCTGTCCCCAAAGTGTCTGAGTAACGTGGTGGATAATATGGAATGACAGGGAGGTTGGAGTGGTACAGGACGCGAGACTGTCTCCACCTGTACACTTTGACTGATATGATGAGCAGCAAGCAGGTGATGAAGAGGAAGGAGACCACAGCCAAAGACAAGACTAAATAAAAAGTCAGCTTGTCATTGTACTCCTTGTCGTGCATGCTAAAGTCAGTGAACTCTGACAGCACTTCAGGGAAGCTGTCCGCCACCGCCACGTTAACAATGACTGTAGCTGAACGAGAGGGCTGCCCGTTGTCCTCCACTAGAACACTCAGTCTTTGTTTGACGGCATCTTTATCAGTGACTTGGCGGACAGTTCTTATTTCTCCATTGTGTAGGCCCACTTCAAACAGCGCCCTGTCTGTGGCTTTGTGCACTTTATAGGAGAGCCAGGCGTTCTGTCCAGAGTCCACATCAACAGCCACCACTTTAGTCACCAGATAGCCCACATCTGCTGAACGAGGCACCATTTCAGCCAGCACCGAGCCGCCCGTCTGGACCGGGTACAGGACCTGGGGTGCATTGTCGTTCTGGTCCTGGATCAGGATGCGAACGCTCACATTGCTGCTGAGAGGAGGAGAACCTCCATCCTGAGCTCTGACCACCAAGTCCAGTTGTTTAATTTGCTCATAATCAAATGATCGAACAGAACTAAGAACGCCAGTTTCAGAATTCAAAGAAACATAAGTAGAAACAGGACTGCCACTTATCTGTGTGTCCTCTAAAAGATAAGATATTCTCGCGTTTTGATTCCAATCAGCATCTCTGGCAGTGACAGCAAATATGGAAATGCCCGGAGAATTATTCTCTGAGACATAAGCAGAATAAATGTTTTTATCAAATAATGGTGCATTGTCATTAATGTCTGAGATTCTAAGATGTAACTTTGTTGAGGTAGAAAGAGGGGGCGTTCCAAGATCAGTGGCTGTTATTGTTATGTTATATTCTGGAACAGACTCTCTATCAAAGTATGAATCTGAAATCAAATTGTAATAATTTGTTAGAGAGTTTTCCAATTTAAAAGGTAGTTTTCCATCTATTGAACATGTTATTTGTCCATTTCTGTCAGAATCTGCATCTTTTATGTTTAAAATTGCTATTGTTGTACCAGGAGGTGAATCCTCAGAAAGAGGGCTGGAGAATGATTTTACATTAATAATTGGAGCGTTGTCATTTACATCAATTACATCAAATATAATTTTACTGGTCCCAATTCGTCCTCCTTGATCCTTTGCTTCCACCCTCACTTCATATTTTCTGTCCTTTTCATAATCGAGCTGACCGGACACATAAATTGTACCTGTTTTGTCATCAATATTAAATATATCTGCTGCACTTCCTTTTATTTTAGACAAACTATATGTAATGTATCCATAAGAACCACTGTCAGCATCTGTAGCATTTACAGTAATTATACTAGTTCCTTTCACTGCATTTTCTATAACAGCAGCTTTATATTCTGATTGGTTAAATATGGGTTCGTTGTCATTTGCGTCTAAAACGTTGATTTCTATATTTACTGTACCAGACCTCTGTGGTGTTCCTCCATCCACTGCAATTAATTTTAAAGACAAACGGGGACGTTGCTCTCTGTCTAAAGGCTTCTGGAGCACCATTTCAACATATTTGCTGCCATCTGGATTTGCATGCTGATTCAGAATAAAATTGTCATTTGGTGACAAAATGTAATTCTGCAATGCGTTTTGTCCTACATCTTCATCCTCTGCACTCTGCAGAGGAAAGCGCACTCCTACTGCAGCTGATTCACTTATTTCAAATATGAGAGCTTTATCTTTATTTGCAAAGATGGGAGCATGATCGTTTATATCCAAAACCTCAACAATTATTCTGTGCAATTCTAACGGGTTTTCTAGAATGACCTCAAAGCTGAAGCTACATGGCGTCACATCTCCACAAAGCTGCTCCCGGTCTATTCTGTCATTAACGACGAGAAGCCCTTTGTCTGTCTTCAGCTCGGTGTACTGGATGTTGTCTTCTGTCAAAATGCGGGCCCGCCCTGAACGCAGCCTTTTCACATCCAAGCCAAGATCTTGCGCCACATTACCGATCACCGAGCCTTTCTTCATCTCCTCTGGGATAGAATAACGAATCTGACCACCTACCGTGGTGACCAAATGAAGAAGGAACATGAGCGATCCTATTTGCCATCGGGATCCGTTCAACGACCTCCATTTTGCGCATGAAAAAGAGAAATATCCGTTTCCGCGCATGGTGACAAAAATAAAAGAAGTGCGATGATTTCCTCTGGTAAATAATCCTTTTCCTGTTTCCATCAACCAATTCGATGTTAACTTGCAAATGCAAAGCATAGAAGAGTCCTCTATCGTTTGCCCTCACCGCCAACAAAAGAGAGAAATGCTCCTACAATGCCTCGTCATTTGGAGGGAGGATTGCTTCACGTCAACGCAGAGAAAATTATTTGTAGGCCAGTAGCGTCCCTTAGAGTCCAAAACATGGAAGGACGGGCATAATAAAAATACTAATAAAAACCAACAGTCTGTACATTTTGTGTAATGTCTATATGAATATAATAATTGTTGCAAATCATTTAAGAGTCTATATGAAAACGAAATAATCACTTAAATCAATTGTAAACTCAAAATAAAGGAACACATCAAAATCCATGATGAAACGGAAGGAGAAATGACTCCCATCAAGGTTGAAGTGGACTTAAAAATGCACAATAATTTACTGAAAGTGGATTTCAAACTATAAGTGCCATAGACAGTAAAATAAAAAGTATATATCCAACAATATATTTTTAGAATAGGAATAATGTATATGATGATGTCTGCAAAGTTTTTTTTCCCTTTCCTATTCGTTAACAAATGTTACATTATTATCGAAATATTCAAACAGTTTTGTTTAACTTAAGTCACAATATAAAATAAATACTTGTATTAAAACACCAACAACACTGACAGAAATTGCGTCAACACTGTACACGTAATTCATCTTTGAAAATAATTATACTGTAAAGGCTCAACAATAATTTAAAAAAAAGGGGAAAAAAGTTTATATACAGTATACATATATATATATATATATATATATATATATATATATATATATACATACATACATACATACATACATGTATAATTATATATATATATATATATATATATATATATATATATATATATATATATATATATATATATATATATATATATATATATATATGAAAGCTATTGTGACAATGATGTAGTGTAATAATGTACTAATGTAATAATGTGTATTTCCGGGTGTAAATTAAATCATTTAAAAAGTTGTCCAGCAAGACCTGCATTATTGTGTTTAAATAATATAATGTTATATTAGATCTGTTGATATTTAAATTATATATTTATAACAATAGAAATGAAAATACAATTGGTGAAAACCTTTTAGCTTTAATAAAGTGCAGTAATCTACCTTAAAAATATATATTTATCCTGGTAATTTGTTGCTTTTATACCGAAAGTCGGGGTCGGTATTATACTTCATTTAAAAGACATTTAAAATAAATTTAACTGAACTTTACTCGTCTATATTGTAAGACATTTCATGACAGATGAGAAACATCTCACAATTACACACACAAACTTGGATTATAAATGCCACATAGATTAAAACACTGGAGCTAAAACAAAAGTCCAGCCATAATGCTATAGTTCTCTAAACAATAATCAAAAAACACAACAACAGGAGTCTGATAAGGTCATATAAAATGACCTGACAAGTCAGCAAAAAATACTTAATGTTGTTAAACATCTGTAAAGGAAGCAGAAGCTTCAAATTGTAAAGTGACAATACTGCAACCTCTTGATGGCAGTTTAAGTTTTAAACCACACAAATAGATAATGGATGGTTAAATGTTTCACTCACCAAAGTTGACATCTGTGAAAAGTTTCCTGACATCTGCTTGGTCACATGTGGTGTATCAGCATCAGCTCCATCCACACTCACTAAACTTTGACTCATGTCTTGCATATTCTTCATGTCACTTTTTCTGGAGTCGGTGGTCCTGCACACCTCGTAATTGTACACGTGTTGGAGAGTCCCTGTCCCCAAAGTGTCTGAGTAACGTGGTGGATAATATGGAATGACAGGGAGGTTGGAGTGGTACAGGACGCGAGACTGTCTCCACCTGTACACTTTGACTGATATGATGAGCAGCAAGCAGGTGATGAAGAGGAAGGAGACCACAGCCAAAGCCAAGACTAAGTAAAAAGTCAGCTTGTCATTGTACTCCTTGTCGTGCATGCTAAAGTCTGTGAACTCTGACAGCACTTCAGGGAAGCTGTCCGCCACCGCCACGTTAACAATGACTGTAGCTGAACGAGAGGGCTGCCCGTTGTCCTCCACTAGAACACTCAGTCTTTGTTTGACGGCATCTTTATCAGTGACTTGGCGGACAGTTCTTATTTCTCCATTGTGTAGGCCCACTTCAAACAGCGCCCTGTCTGTGGCTTTGTGCACTTTATAGGAGAGCCAGGCGTTCTGTCCAGAGTCCACATCAACAGCCACCACTTTAGTCACCAGATAGCCCACATCTGCTGAACGAGGCACCATTTCAGCCAGCACCGAGCCGCCCGTCTGGACCGGGTACAGGACCTGGGGGGCATTGTCATTCTGGTCCTGGATCAGGATGCGAACGCTCACATTGCTGCTGAGAGGAGGAGAACCTCCATCCTGAGCTCTGACCACCAAGTCCAGTTGTTTAATTTGCTCATAATCAAATGATCGAACAGAACTAATAACTCCAGTTTCAGAATTCAAAGAAACATAAGTAGAAACAGGACTGCCACTTATCTGTGTGTCCTCTAAAAGATAAGATATTCTCGCGTTTTGATTCCAATCAGCATCTCTGGCAGTAACAGCAAATATGGAAATGCCCGGAGAATTATTCTCTGAGACATAAGCGGAATAAATGTTTTTATCAAATAATGGTGCATTGTCATTAATGTCTGAGATTCTAAGATGTAACTTTGTTGAGGTAGAAAGAGGGGGCGTTCCAAGATCAGTGGCTGTTATTGTTATGTTATATTCTGGAACAGACTCTCTATCAAAGTATGAATCTGAAATCAAATTGTAATAATTTGTTAGAGAGTTTTCCAATTTAAAAGGTAGTTTTCCATCTATTGAACATGTTATTTGTCCATTTCTGTCAGAATCTGCATCTTTTATGTTTAAAATGGCTATTGTTGTACCAGGAGGTGAATCCTCAGAAAGAGGGCTGGAGAATGATTTTACATTAATAATTGGAGCGTTGTCATTTACATCAATTACATCAAATATAATTTTACTGGTCCCAATTCGTCCTCCTTGATCCTTTGCTTCCACCCTCACTTCATATTTTCTGTCCTTTTCATAATCGAGTTGACCAGACACATAAATAGTGCCTATTTTTTCATTAATATTAAATATTTCTGCTGCACTCCCTTTCTTTTTAGACAAACTATATGTGATGAGTCCATATGAACCACTGTCAGCATCTGTAGCATTTACAGTAATTATACTAGTTCCTTTCACTGCATTTTCCATGACAGCTGCCTTATATGTTGATTGATTAAATATAGGTTCATTGTCATTTGCGTCTAAAACGTTTATTTCTATATTTACTGTACCAGATTTTTGTGGAGTTCCTCCGTCCACTGCAATTAATTTTAAAGACAAACGGGGACGTTGCTCTCTGTCTAAAGGCTTCTGGAGCACCATTTCAACATATTTGCTGCCATCTGGATTTGCATGCTGATTCAGTATAAAATGATCATTTGGTGACAAAATGTAATTCTGCAATGCGTTTTGTCCTACATCTTCATCCTCTGCACTCTGCAGAGGAAAGCGCACTCCTACTGCAGCTGATTCACTTATTTCAAATATGAGAGCTTCATCTTTATTTGCAAAGATGGGAGCATGATCGTTTATATCCAAAACCTCAACAATGATTCTGTGCAATTCTAACGGGTTTTCTAGAATGACCTCAAAGCTGAAGCTGCATGGCGTCACATCTCCACAAAGCTGCTCCCGGTCTATTCTGTCATTAACGACGAGAAGCCCTTTGTCTGTCTTCAGCTCGGTGTACTGGATGTTGTCTTCTGTCAAAATGCGGGCCCGCCCTGAACGCAGCCTTTTCACATCCAAGCCAAGATCTTGCGCCACATTACCGATCACCGAGCCTTTCTTCATCTCCTCTGGGATAGAATAACGAATCTGACCACCTACCGTGGTGACCAAATGAAGAAGGAACATGAGCGATCCTATTTGCCATCGGCATCCGTTCAACGACCTCCATTTTGCGCATGAAAAAGAGAAATATCCGTTTGCGCGCATGGTGACAAAAATAAATAAAATGTGATGATTTCCTCTTGTAAATAATCCTTTTCCTGTTTCCATCAACCAATTCGATGTTAACTTGCAAATGCAAAGCATAGAAGAGTCCTCTATCGTTTGCCCTCACCGCCAACAAAAGAGAGAAATGCTCCTACAATGCCTCGTCATTTGGAGGGAGGATTGCTTCAAATCAAAGCAGAAAAAATTATTTGTAGGCCAGGAGCGTCCCTTAGAGTCCAAAACATGGAAGGACGGGCATAATACAAATACTAATAAAAACCAACAGTCTGTACATTTTGTGCAATGTCTATATGAATATAATAATTGTTGCAAACTCTTTAAGAGTCTATATGAAAACGAAATAATCACTTAAATCAATTGTAAACTCAAAATAAAGGAACACATCAAAATCCATGATGAAACGGAAGGAGAAATGACTCCCGTCAAGGTTGAAGTGGACTTAAAAATGCACAATACTTTATTGAAAGTGGATTTCAAACTATAAGTGCCATAGACAGTAAAATAAAATAAAAACAATCCAACAATATATTTTTAGAATAGGAATAATGTATTTGATGATGCTGCAAAGTTTTTTTTCCCTTTCCTATTCGTTAACAAATGTTACATTATTATCGAAATATTCAAACAGTTTTGTTTAACTTAAGTCACAATATAAAATAAATACTTGTATTAAAACACCAACAACACTGACAAAAATTGTGTCAACACTGGTAATTCATCTTTGAAAATAATTATACTGTAAAGGCTCAACAATAATTAAAAAAAAGGAGAAAAAAAAGTTTATATACTGTATATATATATATATATATATGTATATATATATATATATATATATATATATATACACATACAAACATACATACATACATATATGTATAATTATATATATATATATATATATATATATATATATTTTTATATATATATATATATATATATATATATATATATATATATATATATATATATATATATATATATATGAGAGCTATTGTGACAATGATGTAGTGTAATAATGTACTGGATTATTATTTTGGATTTCCGGGAGTAAATTATATCATTTTAAAAGTTTTCCAGCAAGACCTACATTATTGTGTTTAAATAATATAATGTTATATTAGATCTGTTGATATTTAAATTATACTGTATATTTATAACAATATAAATTAAAATGCAAGTGGTGAAAACCATTTAGCCTTAATAAAGTGCAGTAATCTACCTTAAAAACATAAATTTATCCTGGTAATTTGTTGCTTTTATACCGAAAGTCGGGGTCGGTATTATAATGTATTTAAAAGCAATTTAAGAGAAATTTAACTGAACTTTTCCTCGTCTATATTGTAAGACATTTCATGACAGATGAAAAACATCTCACAATTACACACACAAACTTGGATTATAAATGCCAAGTAGATTAAAACACGAGCCAAAACAAAAGTCCAGCCATAATGCTATAGTTCTCTAGACAATAATCAAAAAACACAACAAGAGGAGTCTGATAAGGTCATATACAATGACGTGACAAGTCAGCAAAAAAATACTTAATGTTGTTAAACATCTGTAAAGAAAGCAGAAGCTTCAAATTGTAAAGTGACAATACTGCAACCTCTTGATGGCAGTTTAAGTTTTAAACCACACAAATAGAGAATTAATGGTTAAATGTTTCACTCACCAAAGTTGACATCTGTGAAAAGTTTCCTGACATCTGCTTGGCCACATGTGGTGTATCAGCATCAGCTCCATCCACACTCACTAAACTTTGACTCATGTCTTGCATATTCTTCATGTCACTTTTTCTGGAGTCGGTGGTCCTGCACACCTCGTAATTGTACACGTGTTGGAGAGTCCCTGTCCCCAAAGTGTCTGAGTAACGTGGTGGATAATATGGAATGACAGGGAGGTTGGAGTGGTACAGGACGCGAGACTGTCTCCACCTGTACACTTTGACTGATATGATGAGCAGCAAGCAGGTGATGAAGAGGAAGGAGACCACAGCCAAAGCCAAGACTAAGTAAAAAGTCAGCTTGTCATTGTACTCCTTGTCGTGCATGCTAAAGTCAGTGAACTCTGACAGCACTTCAGGGAAGCTGTCCGCCACCGCCACGTTAACAACGACTGTAGCTGAACGAGAGGGCTGCCCGTTGTCCTCCACTAGAACACTCAGTCTTTGTTTGACGGCATCTTTATCAGTGACTTGGCGGACAGTTCTTATTTCTCCATTGTGTAGGCCCACTTCAAACAGCGCCCTGTCTGTGGCTTTGTGCACTTTATAGGAGAGCCAGGCGTTCTGTCCAGAGTCCACATCCACAGCCACCACTTTAGTCACCAGATAGCCCACATCTGCTGAACGAGGCACCATTTCAGCCAGCACCGAGCCGCCCGTCTGGACCGGGTACAGGACCTGGGGGGCGTTGTCGTTCTGGTCCTGGATCAGGATGCGGACGCTCACGTTGCTGCTGAGAGGAGGGGAGCCTCCATCCTGAGCTCTGACCACCAAGTCCAGTTGTTTAATTTGCTCATAATCAAAGGATCGAACTGCATGTATAACCCCACTTTCTGCATTTATAGAAACATAGTCAGACACTGGAGATCCACTTATAGCAGCATCTTCTAAAAGATACGAAATACGCGCGTTTTGATTTTCATCAGGATCGTCAGCGCCAACTGTCATAATCGAAACACCTGGAGAATTGTTTTCTGTTATGAATGCACCGTAAACCGCGTGAGGAAAAACTGGAGCATTGTCGTTCACGTCAGACACCTTTAAAGTAAAAGTTCTTCTGGTCGACAAAGCAGGAAGTCCCGCATCTGTGGCAACAACAGTGATGTTGTATTCTGACACACTTTCACGGTCTAAAGGCGCATCTGTTAACAAGGTGTAATAATTTCTCAAGTTGGATTTGACTTTGAAAGGAGATTGGTTTTCAATTCTACACGTCACGTGTCCGTTTTCAGCAGAGTCGATGTCTTTAATGTTAATGATGCCAACTGTCGTGCCAGGCGGCGAGTCCTCGGACACAGGACTCGTGAATGACATGACGCTCATCACGGGGGCGTTGTCATTCACATCCATGACGTCAACGATGACTTTGCATGAATCCGTCAACCCTCCCTGATCTTTTGCATCAATTCTCAGCTCGTATTTTTTATCCTTTTCAAAATCAATAGAGCCCTTAACCGAAATAACGCCGCTTTTTTCGTCAACTGCAAACACATCAATGAGACTACTGTCGATGTCTGAAAAATGATACGTCACTAGGCTATTGGAGCCGAAGTCCTTATCAGTGGCATTGACAGTGACTACATAAGCACCTCTAGCAGCATTCTCCATTATAGCAGCTTTGTACACTGACTGGTTGAAAACAGGCGCATTGTCGTTCGCATCAAGAATATAAATATTAATATTTACTGTACCAGACCTCTGCGGGCTTCCACCATCCACTGCTATTAATTTTAAAGCCAGATTAGGCAGCGTTTCTCTGTCTAATTGCTTCTGAAGCACCATCTCAGCATATTTCTTTCCATCTGCATTAGAGTGTTGTTTTAGCACAAAATGATCATTCTCGGTTAAAAAATACTCCCTGAGACCATTAACGCCTACGTCTGGGTCCTCCGCGCTTGCCAGGGAAAACCGAGCGCCAATATTTGCTATTTCGCTGATTTCAAAACGGATGTCATTTCTTTTGAAGGTCGGCGAGTGGTCGTTGATGTCTGTAATTTCCACAGTAACCTGATGGAGCTCCATGGGGTTTTCTAAAATCACCTCAAAGCTGAAACTGCACGGCATTACGTCGCCACAAAGCTGCTCCCGGTCGATTCTCTCATCCACCACCAGAGTCCCTTTGTCTGTCACCAGCTTGGCGTATTGCTCTTTCTCTCCTGTCACGACGCGGGCCCGCCCGGATGACAACCTTCTCGCATCCAAACCGAGGTCTTGTGCCACGTTACCGATCACCGAGCCTTTTTTCATCTCCTCCGGGATGGAATACCTTATATGTCCGTCGACCGTTCGGCTGAGATGAAGAAGAAACAGCAGGAGGCAGCAGCCGATGTTCTTTTTTCTGCAGCACAGAGTGCTGCGAGGTGATCCGTTGGCCATTGTGCAAAAAAGCATCGAGTATGTTCCAAAATAATCCAATTAAGATTGCCTATTCTCATCAAAACAAAGTGCCAAATAAGGACATGTGTCTTATTAAAGACACAGCAAGAGAGAAGAGTCCGTTTCCCTCAAATCCAGGCCAAATAATGCACACTGCCTCCTTTTGCATGGCAGTGAGGAGATAAAGAGAGCACATTCACTGTTGTATTGACCTACAGCGTCCCTTAGAGTTCAAAACCTGTATTGCATGCAAGAAAACTCAAATTATTTATATTTAATCAATACATGATTGGACTTTATGTACAACATTGATGCTTTTATTACAAAAATAAGCACTATCAAAGGGGTATATGGCTATTCCCTTATCGGTATCATCTGATTGCTACTGCACTGTATGTGGACTTTGATAAAAAAAACTGTTGCACTTTATATACTTCTGCATTTTAAATGCAGCTGCTAAAATACTGTAACTTCACCGCCCACCGATTTATAACTCACATACCCTCTATGTATTGTACTTGTATTTTAAATTGTTTATCATTATGCCATTTCAATAATGTTGTGTATTTTCAATCCTGTGTAATTTAATTGTGGATGTTAGATGCACCATAAAAGGACTACAGAGGGAAATTAGCATGTTGCTAAATCTGGTGCAGCCATTTTCTTAAAGGGGAACATTATCACAATTTCAGAAGGGTTAAAACCATTAAAAATCAGTTCCCAGTGGCTTATTTTATTTTTCGAAGTTTTTTTCAAAATTTTACCCATCACGCAATATCCCTAAAAAAAGCTTCAAAGTGCCTGATTATAACCATCGTTATATACACCCGTCCATTTTCCTGTGACGTCACATAGTGAAGCCAACACAAACAAACATGGCGGATAGAACAGCAAGTTTATAGCGACATTAGCTCGGATTCAGACTCGGATTTCAGCTATTCAACAGATTACGCATGTATTGAAACGGATGGTTGTAGTGTGGAGGCGGGTAGCGAAAACGAAATTGAAGAAGAAACTGAAGCTATTGAGCCATATCGGTTTGAACCGTATGCAAGCGAAACCGATGAAAATGACACGACGAACCAGCAATACGGGAGAAAGCGAGGACAAATTCGGCAATCGCCTTCTAACCAACGATTGATATGTGTTTGTTTGGCATTAAAGGAAACTAACAACTATGAACTAGGTTTACAGCATATGAAATACATTTGGCAACAACATGCACTTTGACCATGATTGTACATTTATGTCCAAGTCTCATGAATAAAAAAAAGTATTAACCCGGACTACAAAATATGATAATAGAGCACTGAAACGGTATTACTAATTTGGAGCATGTTAGCTGCTGTCTGTAGTTTTGAAAGCAGCAAGCAGCCTTGTGGAATTAATTTTGTACAGTTTAGTGACAAGAAAGACATGTATAGACATGCCGACCAAACTAAATACCACAACTGCGACTACATCTATCCATCCATCCATTTTCTACCGTTTATCCCTTTCGGGGTCACAAGGGGTGCTGGAGCCTATCTCAGCTACAATCGGGCAGAAGGCGGGATACACCCTGAATAAGTCGCCACCTCATCACAGAGCCAACAAAGATAGACAGACAACATTCACACTCACATTCACACACTAGGGCCCATTTAGTGTTGCCAATCAACCTATCCCCAGGTGCATGTCTTTGGAACCCACGCAGTCACGGGGAGAACATGCAAACTCCACACAGAAAGATCCCGAACGCAGGATCGAACCTAGGACCCTTGTATTGTGAGGCAGACGCACTAGCAACTACATCTATTTACTGTAAAATACACAACTAACACCTGGATATGCATCAAGTTAACTGCAAGACACTGAGTGAATCTTTGTATGAGAAAATATGACCAACATACATGATGTCATAGGTCTAATCAGTCTAGGTTTGTGGTGATGTTTGTTTTAATCTCATCTCCAAACTATACCTTGCTAAGGACTATACGTTGCACCTCATCTCCTGTTATTACTTTACCAAAGCATTGTTCAACCCATCCTTCTGTACTGTTCCACGTGTTTTTTCACCATGCTTTCTGTAACCAACCGGACCAAACTCACACGCATTACAAACATAGCAGCTAAAATCATCGGCCTACCCACACCCAACATTTCAGACTTAAACCACAGGTCCATCACCCGACTGGCAAAAACAATAGTCCAGGATATCACTCACCCACTACACCAAGACATCATCCCACTACCATCAAGGCGCAGGTACAGAACTATCAAATTCCGGAGGGCCCGCCTCAGGAAAAGCCTTATCCCTGCAGCTATAGCCGCCCTTAACAGCAGGCCCGGCCGACCTGTCTGACAAGCCTGTAAATGTGTGTTGGTCATGTATGATGTCTTTTTGTTATTTATTTTATTTATTTATTTTTTATTTTTTTGTGATGTGTAATGTCTAGTGTTTAAATGTACGGCAGTGACAATGAATTTCCCCAAGGGGACCAAGAAATCTAAATCTAAATCTAAAATCTAATCTAATATACAATGCTAATACCAGACCAGATATATTTATGTATTTAAAACAAAACAGTGTTCTGTATTTCAACAAACAAACATTGATTTGTAATAAGGCTTTGAAGTAAGGAATAATGTACAACTGTTCTTGGAATTAATTGTATCTGCATCTACAGGGACACTTGTTCAGTGCGATTGGTTGTAAAAAGTGCAGTAACTATGTTAAATGACCAAATAAGTACTCAAGCTATATAAAGTATTGTTTCGTGTTTCTTCTATGTGTTTTACTTGTAAAAAATAGATGCAAGACACTAACTATAGGACTATCACAAATTACAACTCATTTTAGCAAACTAATCGCACTGTGAGATTCAAGAACTCCTTCATTCCGCACTCCATCCAGCTGTATAATCTCACTCGCCATACAGCAATAGATGATATCTGCCTATTACCTGACACCTTCTGTGTCAGCTACTTCTCTTTGGTTTTAATGTCTATTTTCTATTTTCTGGTGGATCTACTCTCTATTTTATGCTGCTGCTGTCACATATATTGTACTATTGTACATGGTAATTGTTATATATTGTATATATGTTATAGACTTAATATAATATATCTGTATGTATAATATACTGTACACATATTATGTATATATATGTATATATGTTATATTTTATATCACTATATTTAGTCTATTTATACCTGCATTGTCCTTTCCATCCTTACACTTTCCATCATTGTAACTGAGCTACTGTGTTGAACAATGTCCCTTATGGATCATTAAAGTGTGTCTAAGTCTAAGTCTAAGTCTAATAGGTCAAGATATACTGAACATATTGTATCTTACAGAAATAAGTTACTTCAGACTGTAAACCTTCAAGCAACATGACAAGCAGTAGTGAATAGACATCAAAGTTCAGACAGTTATCAGATACAAAAGAGAACAAAATGGTGAAATAACTCACCAAAGTTGACATCTGTGAAAAGTTTCCTGACATCTGCTTGGTCACATGTGGTGTATCAGCATCAGCTCCATCCACACTCACTAAACTTTGACTCATGGCTTGCATATTCTTCATGTCACTTTTTCTGGAGTCGGTGGTCCTGCACACCTCGTAATTGTACACGTGTTGGAGAGTCCCTGTCCCCAAAGTGTCTGAGTAACGTGGTGGATAATATGGAATGACAGGGAGGTTGGAGTGGTACAGGACGCGAGACTGTCTCCACCTGTACACTTTGACTGATATGATGAGCAGCAAGCAGGTGATGAAGAGGAAGGAGACCACAGCCAAAGCCAAGACTAAGTAAAAAGTCAGCTTGTCATTGTACTCCTTGTCGTGCATGCTAAAGTCAGTGAACTCTGACAGCACTTCAGGGAAGCTGTCCGCCAGCGCCACGTTAACAATGACTGTAGCTGAACGAGAGGGCTGCCCGTTGTCCTCCACTAGAACACTCAGTCTTTGTTTGACGGCATCTTTATCAGTGACTTGGCGGACAGTTCTTATTTCTCCATTGTGTAGGCCCACTTCAAACAGCGCCCTGTCTGTGGCTTTGTGCACTTTATAGGAGAGCCAGGCGTTCTGTCCAGAGTCCACATCAACAGCCACCACTTTAGTCACCAGATAGCCCACATCTGCTGAACGAGGCACCATTTCAGCCAGCACCGAGCCGCCCGTCTGGACCGGGTACAGGACCTGGGGGGTGTTGTCGTTCTGGTCCTGGATCAGGATATGAACTGTGGCTACAGAACTTAAAGGAGGGGATCCGGCATCACGGGCGGTAACGTTAAAGTCAAATGATTTAATTTGTTCGTAATCAAAAGATCGTACTGCGTGGATGACACCGTTCTCTGAGTTGACTGAGACAAAAGAAGACACAGCTACTCCATTAACTTCTTTCTCCTCCAGGAAGTAAGACACTCGAGCGTTCTGGCCCCAGTCTGCATCACTAGCACTGACAGTAAACACAGAAAAACCAGGAGAGTTGTTCTCTGGAACATTCTTACTGTATTCTGACTGATGGAATTTGGGCGGGCTGTCATTCACGTCAGATATTTTAACGTTGATGGTTTTACTACTAGACAGAGGAGGAGAGCCTTGGTCAGACACTGTTATGGTAACATTATATTCAGAAACACTTTCTCTGTCTAAGAAGTTTTCTGTCACTATGGTGAAGTATTCTGTTAACGAAGACTCAATTTTGAAAGGCACGTCAGAATTAATGGAGCACTTGACAACACCGTTGCTCTCAGAGTCTTCATCATTCGCGTTAAAAACAGCTACAGTTGTACCTGGGGGAGAATCCTCAGGTATGGACTGAGAAAATGACATAAGTTCTATTGTAGGAACATTGTCATTCTCATCAATTATGTTAACAATGACTTTACATGTATCAGTAAATCCTCCGTGATCACTAGCTTGAATCTTTAACTCGTGTGAGATAGACTTTTCAAAATCTAATTTACCTTTGATTTTTATTTCTCCTGTTTTAAAATTTACATGAAAAAGTTTTTGTGCCTCCTTGCTGACCTGAGGGGTGGAATAAGTGACGTCACCATTGAGGCCCGCATCAGCGTCACTTGCACTAACAGTAGTAATTAACGTTCCTTCAGGTGAATTTTCTCGAACATCTACCTTATAAACAGGCTGGCTGCACACAGGTGCGTTATCGTTGGCATCCAGCACAGTGATTTGAATTCTCACCGTCCCTGATCTATGTGGCTCACCGCCATCTGAAGCAATCAACATGAGAATGTGAGTCTCCTCTTCCTCTCTGTCCAAAGGCTTCTGTAAAACCATTTCGATCACTTTCATTCCGTTTTTTTCACTCTGAACTTCTAATTTGAAATTATCTGAAGGTTTAAGAATGTATTTCTGAATATCATTATTACTGACGTCAGGGTCGTCTGCATTAGCAAGAGAGAAACGGGTGCCCACTGCAGCATATTCTGCTATTTTTAAATTAATTTCATCTTGGGGGAAAGAGGGACTGTTATCATTAATATCTATAACTTCCACTGTTACACGATGAAGCTGGATTGGATTTTCTAAAATGATGTCAAAACTGAAGCTGCAGGGCGTCGTCTTTCCACAAAGCTCTTCTCGGTCGATGCGCTCTTTAATAACAAGTGTGCCTTTGTCTCGCTTTAAATCAACATACTGCCGGCCTCCTTTTGCAATAATACGAGCTTTACCTGCTACTAGTCTGGCCACATCCAAGCCCAAATCTCTGGCAATGTTTCCAACAAAAGAGCCTTCTGCCTGCTCCTCCGGTATGGAATAGCGAGCCTGTCCACTCACTGAGCTCAGCTCGCAGAGACAAAGAATGACAAACAGTGCGCGCCATCGGCCTCTGACTGCGTTTATCCACATATAATCCATCCTCAAGTTGAAAAAAAAAACGGTGGTAATAATCCTTCAGAGTGAACACAAACACTTCTTTAACAAAAACAACGAAATAAACAAGAGGATCCACAAGAAAGATTTCTCTTCAAATGGCGAGCAGACCGTCGTCTCTGCAAGCAATGTAGCTCTAAAAGGAGACCAATAGGACCACAGCACTGAATATTGTCACTCTTTATTCAATGACGTATCAACAGCGGCCCTCAGAGCATTTTCACAGTAATACACCTTCATATTTATAGACGGTCAAATGTATTTAATACAGACGTTAAAATTATTACTGATGCATTATGCTCGTAAAAATAAACATTTAAAATTATCAATAAAACAAAATATGTATTGTATCATTGCACATTACACGCATATTTTATCATGGTCATAATTTGACTATTATTTTGAAACTACGAACATGCCGGTATGTTGGGAAAAAGGTTTTATTCAGCGAGAAAAAAAAAAAAAAAAAGCAAAGCTTTAAAAACAAAAATACATTTACTTCAGAAATAAAGCATAATTAGTATACAAGTATATATTAAAAAAAATATATATATTAGTTTTGATTTCTGACATGCATTAATAGACACTTTTTCTGGTGAGTTATTTAGCTGTTTGTTTAAAGTTAAATCAACATCTCAGAAATAGTATAACAAAAATTTGTAAAACATTATATAATTTGTTCTAATTATTCATTGTCAAATTCCTTATATTTTATATTCTAGACAGTATTTTAATTTTGGTGTATGATTTAGTTACACATGGATAGTTGTTGATTTGCCTCTATATTTGGGATTCGAGTTCAATTACTTTTAGTCACTAAGGATTCAGCACCATGGACAGCAGTGAGTATTAGTACACCATTAATTACTGCGAGAGAATTGCGAAAATAACACATAACAAAGAAACAAGAAAACAATAATTATTCAACATTAAACAGTTAAATGTGACACCAATGAACACATGCAATCATTAGGCTGGACAACAAACACATAATAAAATAACCCTACAGTGAGTGTTAATGTAATGTTGGTAACGTGAGGTGTTTATTTATTTATTTTATTTTTACTTTACAGTGTGTGCGTACATGCATGTATGCGTGCGTGCGTGTGTGTGTGTGTGTGTGTGTGTCTGTGAGTGTGTTTGTTTAAATAATCATCAGATTAATACTTACTCATAAGACGTTTAAGACCAGGAGATGTTTACCTGGCGTGCATTAATTCAATGGTTGTTCAGAAGAGGCGATACCAAATAACTATTTAATTAATATCTTGAGTGGAAATGTTTTTAATAACATAAAACGGCGTTAGTTTAATTAATTTACCTTAAAGTTTATTTGTAGTTATGTAAGTCACTTTTATGATAAAGTAAACTATTGATAATGTGTATTATACACAGTGATATTGTTGTTGTTGTTTTTGACAATATTTGTTTTGGGTAAGGCACTCCATAATTGTCATCAGAGTCTTGAGAATGTCTGTGTATCAAAAGAGGCAATGAATAAATTGTTAATGACAAATATTTGTGTTCTCACTATAAATCTAAAAAACATTTTGTCATATTTGAATAAAAACGTTGTGAAGAAAGCAAAGGAAATATTCACTGAGCACAATGATATCAAGTGAGATTATTTATATGGTGCTGAAACTATTGAGTTGTTTTGTGGAAGCAACTTTGTAGAACTAAACTCCAGCAACTACCTCCAGACACACTAGCAACATTAAACAACACAACTACTAATATGTATAATAAAATAATAAATGCAAAACTCCTGCACCACTTGAACAACCACACCAACAACTGACTGACAAATGTTAGAACTAAGTAAATATAATATATCAATCTACTCAATGATCTAGATATAAACACTGCATGACACATACTTTGATTCACGCAGCATCAATATTATCGTGCATAAACAATCTGTTTTAATGGCCCACATTGAGGCGAGACACTAATTTATATTTTGTATGAAAATTGATGAACTTATGTCAACATGTCAAAGTTCAAATCAGTACACAGACGATACATTCATGTACTACCAAGAGTTTCCATTTGACTTTCCAACTATGTGAAACAAAATATATATTTATATATTTTACAAAGTAAAAGAGAAAGATAAATATGATGGACTATACATTTGAAAGTTGTCCAGCTTGGAAAATCAACAGCATGTAAAATATGAAGTTGGAAATATTGTACCTCATATACTAACTATAAGATCAGAGTTAGGTAAAATGTCAACTTTCCAGAGCAGTGGTGAGAATGAATGAAACCTATTAAAGTTTTCGGACACAAAAATAGAGAACGAGTGGAGAAACATGTGACAAGATAAGAACAATAAAGACAAAAAAGTTTTCATTACTTAAAATGATGCAAAGCCAGACCATGTGGCAAAATAATGGAAATGTATGATTCCAGTATGCTGGCAGTGAAATAAATATACACATACTGGAAGACCTAACTAACCTAAAATATCTGTAACTTTTTGGCAGTTTATAACAGGTGAGGATCAACTCATATTTAAACAAGAGGTGCTTTGATTAAATGTGAAATGCAGTTTAAAACACTGAAGCTAAAACAAACATCCAGCCATAATGCTTGGCATGGTTCTTTCTAAAATGATCAAAACATTTCCAACATAACAGGAGGAGTCTAATAAGGTCATGTAAAAGTGATCTGGCAAGTATGTAGACCTTATGTTGTTAAACATTTGTGGAGGAAGCAGGACTTTCAAAATGCTAAGTGACAATATTGTAACCTTCTGATGGCAGTGTAAACTTTAAAACACAACAAGAGAGAAAGCGTGGCACAAAAAAATATAACTCACCAAAGTTGACATCTGTGAAAAGTTTCCTGACATCTGCTTGGTCACATGTGGTGTATCAGCATCAGCTCCATCCACACTCACTAAACTTTGACTCATGGCTTGCAAATTCTTCATGTCACTTTTTCTGGAGTCGGTGGTCCTGCACACCTCGTAATTGTACACGTGTTGGAGAGTCCCTGTCCCCAAAGTGTCTGAGTAACGTGGTGGATAATATGGAATGACAGGGAGGTTGGAGTGGTACAGGACGCGAGACTGTCTCCACCTGTACACTTTGACTGATATGATGAGCAGCAAGCAGGTGATGAAGAGGAAGGAGACCACAGCCAAAGCCAAGACTAAGTAAAAAGTCAGCTTGTCATTGTACTCCTTGTCGTGCATGCTAAAGTCAGTGAACTCTGACAGCACTTCAGGGAAGCTGTCCGCCACCGCCACGTTAACAATGACTGTAGCTGAACGAGAGGGCTGCCCGTTGTCCTCCACTAGAACACTCAGTCTTTGTTTGACGGCATCTTTATCAGTGACTTGGCGGACAGTTCTTATTTCTCCATTGTGTAGGCCCACTTCAAACAGCGCCCTGTCTGTGGCTTTGTGCACTTTATAGGAGAGCCAGGCGTTCTGTCCAGAGTCCACATCCACAGCCACCACTTTAGTCACCAGATAGCCCACATCTGCTGAACGAGGCACCATTTCAGCCAGCACCGAGCCGCCCATCTGGACCGGGTACAGGACCTGAGGTGCATTGTCGTTCTGGTCCTGGATCAGGATGCGAACTGTGGCTACAGAACTCAGAGGAGGTGATCCAGCATCGCGAGCGGTAACGTTAAAGTCAAATGATTTAATTTGTTCATAATCAAAAGATCGGACTGCGTGGATGACACCGTTCTCTGAGTTGACTGAGACAAAAGAAGACACAGCTACTCCATTAACTTCTTTCTCCTCCAGGAAGTAAGACACTCGGGCGTTCTGGCCCCAGTCTGCATCACTAGCACTGACAGTAAACACAGAAAAACCAGGAGAGTTGTTCTCTGGTACATTCTTACTGTATTCTGACTGATGGAATTTGGGCGGGCTGTCATTCACGTCAGATATTTTAACGTTGATGTTTTTACTACTAGACAGAGGAGGAGAGCCTTGGTCAGACACTGTTATGGTAACATTATATTCAGAAACACTTTCTCTGTCTAAGAAGTTTTCGGTCACTATGGTGTAATAACCTGTTAATGAAGACTCAATTTTGAAAGGGACATCAGAATTAATGGAGCACTTGACAACACCGTTGCTATCAGAGTCTTCATCATTCACGTTAAAAACAGCTACAGTTGTACCTGGGGGAGAATCCTCAGGTATGGACTGTGAAAATGACATTAATTTAATTGTAGGGACATTGTCATTCTCATCAATTATGTTAACAATAACTTTACATGTATCAGTAAATCCTCCATGATCACTTGCATGGACGTTTAACTCATAAATCTTTGATTTCTCAAAATCTAAATTGCCAGTAAGTTGAATTTCTCCTGTTTTAACATTTACATTAAATATCTGCTCCGCCTCTCTGTTGGCACGAGTTGAGTATGCAACGTCACCATTGAGGCCTGAATCAGCATCATTTGCACTCACGGTAGTAATTAACGTTCCTTCAGGTGAATTTTCTCGAACATCTACCTTATAAACAGGCTGGCTGCACACAGGTGCGTTATCGTTGGCATCCAGCACAGTGATTTGAATTCTCACCGTCCCTGATCTATGTGGCTCACCGCCATCTGAAGCAATCAACATGAGAGTGTGAGTCTCCTCTTTCTCTCTATCTAAAGGTTTCTCTAATACTATTTCTATAACCCTTCTTCTGTTTTGCTGGCTTTGTATTTCTAATTTAAAATGATCTGATGGTTTAAGAATGTATTTCTGAATATCATTATTACCAACATCAGTGTCAACTGCATTGTCAAGAGAGAAACGGGTTCCCACTGCAGCATTTTCAACAATTTTCAAATTGATTTCATGTTGTGGAAAAGAAGGACTATTATCATTAATATCTATAACTTCCACTGTTACACGATGAAGCTGGATTGGATTTTCTAAAATGATGTCAAAACTGAAGCTGCAGGGCGTCGTCTTTCCACAAAGCTCTTCTCGGTCGATGCGCTCTTTAATAACAAGTGTGCCTTTGTCTCGCTTTAAATCAACATACTGCCGATCTTCCTTGGTGATAATACGAGCTTTACCTGCTACTAGTCTGGCCACATCCAAGCCCAAATCTCTGGCAATGTTTCCAACAAAAGAGCCTTCTGCCTGCTCCTCCGGTATGGAATAGCGAGCCTGTCCACTCACTGAGCTCAGCTCGCAGAGACAAAGAATGACAAACAGTGCGCGCCATCGGCCTCTGACTGCGTTTATCCACATACAATCCATCCTCAAGTTGAAAAAAAACGGTGGTAATAATCCTTCAGAGTGAACACAAACACTCTTTAAACAAAAACAACGAAATAAACAAGAGGATCCACAAGAAAGATTTCTCTTCAAATGGCGAGCAGACCGTCGTCTTCGCAAGCAATGCAGCTCTAAAAGGAGACCAATAGGACCACAGCACTGAATATTGTCACTCTTTATTCAATGACGTATCAACAGCGGCCCTCAGAGCATTTTCACAGTAATACACCTTCATATTTATAGACGGTCAAATTTATTTAATACAGACGTTAAAATTATTACTGATGCATTAATGCTCGTAAAAATAAACAACTAAAATTATCAATAAAACGAAATATTTATTGTATCATTGCACATTACACGCATATTTTATCATGTTCATATTTGGACTATTATTTTGAAACTACGAACATGCCGGCATGTTGGGAAAAAGGTTTTAATCAGAAAGAAAAAAAAAAAAAAAAACCAAAGCTTTTTAAAAATTATACATTAACTTCAGAAATAAAGCTTGATTATAAAACAAGTATATATTAAAAAATATATTTATATTAGTTTTAATTTCTTACATGCATTAATAGACACTTTTTCTGGTGAGTGATTTAGCTGTTTGTTTATAGTTAAATCAACATCTCAGACATAGTATAACAGAAATTGGTAAAACATTATATAATTTGTTCTAATTATTCACTGCCAAATTCCTTATATTTTATATTCTAAACAGTATTTTAATTTTGGTGTATGATTTAGTTACACATGGATAGTTGTTGATTTGCCTCTATATTTGGGATTCGAGTTCAATTACTTTTAGTCACTAAGGATTCAGCACCATGGACAGCAGTGAGTATTAGTGCAACATTAATTACTGCGAGAGAATTGCGAAAATAACACATAACAAAGAAACAAGAAAACATTATATATTCAACATGAAACAGTTAAATGTGAGACCAATAAACACATGCAATCATTAGGCTGGACAACAAACACATAATAAAATAACCCTACAGTGAGTGTTAATGTTGGTAACGTGAGGTGTTTATTTATTTATTTTATTTTTACTTTACAGTGTGTGCGTGCATGCACGTTAGTGTGTGCGTGTGTGTGTGTCTGTGTGTGTGTTTGTTCAAATAATCATCAGATTAATACTTACTCATAAGGCGTTTAAGACCAGGAGATGTTTACCTGGCGTGCATTAATTCAATGGTGGTTCAGAGGAGGCGATACCAAATAACTATTTAATTAATATCTTGAGTGGACATTTTTTTTAATAACATAAAACGGCGTTAGTTTAATTAATTTACCTTAAAGTTTATTTGTAGTAATGTAAGTCACTTTTATGATCAAGTAAACTATTGATAATGTGTATTATACACAGTGATATTGTTGTTGTTGTTTTTGACAATATTTGTTTTGGGTAAGGCACTCCATAATTGTCATCAGAGTCTTGAGAATGTCTGTGTATCAAAAGAGGCAATGAATAAATTGTTAATGACAAATATTTGTGTTCTCACTATAAATTTAAACGACATTTTGGCATTTTTGAATAAAAAGGTTGTGAAAAAAGCAAATGACATGTTCACTGAGCACAATGATGTCAAGTGAGATTATTTCTATGGTGCTGAAACTATTGAGTTGTTTTGTGGAATCAACTTTGTAGAACTAAACTCCAGCAACTACCTCCAGACACACTAGCAAAATTAAACAACAAATCTACTAATATTTATAATAAAATAATACATGCAAAACTCCTGCACTACTTGAACAACCACACCAAAAACTGACTGACAAATGTTAGAACTAAGTAAATATAATATATCAATCTACTCAATGATCTAGATATAAACACTGCATGACACATACTTTGATTCACGCAGCATCAATATTATCTCGCATAAACAATCTGTTTTAATGGCCCACATTGAGGCGAGACACTAATTTATATTTTGTATGAAAATTGATGAACTTATGTCAACATGTCAAAGTTCAAATCAGTACACAGACGATACATTCATGTACTACCAAGAGTTTCCATTTGACTTTCCAACTATGTGAAATAAAATAAATATTTATATATTTTACAAAGTAAAAGAGAAAGATAAATATGATGGACGATACATTTGAAAGTTGTCCAGCTTGGAAAATCAACAGCATCAAAAATATGAAGTTGGAAATATTGTACCTCATATACTAACTATAAGATCAGAGTTAGGTAAAATACCAACTTTCCAGAGCAGTAGTGAGAATGAATGAAACCTATTAAAGTTTTCGGACACAAAAATAGAGAACGAGTGGAGACACATGTGACAAAATATGAACAATACAAGACAAAAAAAGTCTTCATTACTTAAAATGATGCAAAGCCAGACCATGTGGTAAAGTAATGGAAATGTATGATTCCAGTATGCTGGCAGTGAAATAAATATACACATGGAAGACCTAACTAACCTAAAATATCTGTAACCTTTTGGCTGTTTATAACAGGTGAGGATCAACTCATATTTAAACAAGAGGTGCTTTGATTAAATGTGACATGCAGTTCAAAACACTGAAGCTAAAACAAACATCCAGCCATAATGCTAGGCATGGTTCTTTCTAAAATGATCAAAAAAATGTCCAACATAACAGGAGGAGTCTAATAAAGTCATGTAAGAGTGATCTGGCAAGTATGTAGACCTTATGTTGTTAAACATTTGTGGAGGAAGCAGAAGTTTCAAAATGTTAAGAAACAATATTGTAACCTTCTGACAGCAGTGTCAACTTTAAAGCACAACAAAAGAGAAAGCATGGTAAAAAAAAAATAACTCACCAAAGTTGACATCTGTGAAAAGTTTCCTGACATCTGCTTGGTCACATGTGGTGTATCAGCATCAGCTCCATCCACACTCACTAAACTTTGACTCATGGCTTGCATATTCTTCATGTCACTTTTTCTGGAGTCGGTGGTCCTGCACACCTCGTAATTGTACACGTGTTGGAGAGTCCCTGTCCCCAAAGTGTCTGAGTAACGTGGTGGATAATATGGAATGACAGGGAGGTTGGAGTGGTACAGGACACGAGACTGTCTCCACCTGTACACTTTGACTGATATGATGAGAAGCAAGCAGGTGATGAAGAGGAAGGAGACCACAGCCAAAGCCAAGACTAAGTAAAAAGTCAGCTTGTCATTGTACTCCTTGTCGTGCATGCTAAAGTCAGTGAACTCTGACAGCACTTCAGGGAAGCTGTCCGCCACCGCCACGTTAACAATGACTGTAGCTGAACGAGAGGGCTGCCCGTTGTCCTCCACTAGAACACTCAGTCTTTGTTTGACGGCATCTTTATCAGTGACTTGGCGGACAGTTCTTATTTCTCCATTGTGTAGGCCCACTTCAAACAGCGCCCTGTCTGTGGCTTTGTGCACTTTATAGGAGAGCCAGGCGTTCTGTCCAGAGTCCACATCAACAGCCACCACTTTAGTCACCAGATAGCCCACATCTGCTGAACGAGGCACCATTTCAGCCAGCACCGAGCCGCCCGTCTGGACCGGGTACAGGACCTGGGGGGCGTTGTCGTTTTGGTCCTGGATCTGTATATGAACTGTGGCTACAGAACTTAAAGGAGGGGATCCGGCATCACGGGCGGTAACGTTAAAGTCAAATGCTTTAATTTGTTCGTAATCAAAAGATCGGACTGCGTGGATGACACCGTTCTCTGCGTTGACTGAGACAAAAGAAGACACAGCTACTCCATTAACTTCTTTCTCCTCCAAGAAGTAAGACACTCGGGCGTTCTGGCCCCAGTCTGCATCACTAGCACTGACAGTAAACACAGAAAAACCAGGAGAGTTGTTCTCTGGAACATTCTTACTGTATTCTGACCGATGGAATTTGGGCGGGCTGTCATTAACATCAGATATTTTAACGTTGATGGTTTTACTACTAGACAGAGGAGGAGAGCCTTGGTCAGACACTGTTATGGTAACATTATATTCAGAAACACTTTCCCTGTCTAAAAAGTTGTCGGTCACTATGGTGTAATAACCTGTTAATGAAGACTCAATTTTGAAAGGGACATCAGAATTAATGGAGCACTTGACAACACCGTTGCTATCAGAGTCTTCATCATTCACGTTAAAAACAGCTACAGTTGTACCTGGGGGAGAATCCTCAGGTATGGACTGAGAAAATGACATAAGTTCTATTGTAGGAACATTGTCATTCTCATCAATTACGTTAACAATAACTTTACATGTATCTGCATAGCCTCCATGATCACTTGCATGGACATTTAATTCATAAATCTTTGATTTCTCAAAATCTAAATTGCCAGTAAGTTGAATTTCTCCTGTTTTAACATTTACATTAAATATCTGCTCCGCCTCTCTGTTGGCACGAGTTGAGTACGTAACGTCACCATTGAGGCCTGAATCAGCATCATTTGCACTCACGGTAGTAATTAACTTTCCTTCAGGTGAATTTTCTCGAACATCTACCTTATAAACAGGCTGGCTGCACACAGGTGCGTTATCGTTGGCATCCAGCACAGTGATTTGAATTCTCACCGTCCCTGATCTATGTGGCTCACCGCCATCTGAAGCAATCAACATGAGAATGTGAGTCTCCTCTTCCTCTCTGTCCAAAGGTTTCTGTAATACTATTTCTATAACCCTTCTTCTGTTTTGCTGGCTTTGTATTTCTAATTTAAAATTATCAGAAGGTTTCAGTGTGTATTTTTGAATATCATTAAAACCAACATCAGTGTCATCTGCATTCTCGAGAGAGAAACGGGTGCCAACTGCAATATTTTCAATCATTTTCAAATTAATGTCATGTTGGGGGAATGAAGGACTATTATCATTAATATCTATAACTTCCACTGTTACACGATGAAGCTGGATTGGATTTTCTAAAATGATGTCAAAACTGAAGCTGCAGGGCGTCGTCTTTCCACAAAGCTCTTCTCGGTCGATGCGCTCTTTAATAACAAGTGTGCCTTTGTCTCGCTTTAAATCAACATACTGCCGGCCTCCTTTTGCAATAATACGAGCTTTACCTGCTACTAGTCTGGCCACATCCAAGCCCAAATCTCTGGCAATGTTTCCAACAAAAGAGCCTTCTGCCTGCTCCTCCGGTATGGAATAGCGAGCCTGTCCACTCACTGAGCTCAGCTCGCAGAGACAAAGAATGACAAACAGTGCGCGCCATCGGCCTCTGACTGCGTTTATCCACATATAATCCATCCTCAAGTTGAAAAAAAAACCGGTGGTAATAATCCTTCGGAGTGAACACAAACACTCTTTAAACAAAAACAACGAAATAAACAAGAGGATCCACAAGAAAGATTTCTCTTCAAATGGCGAGCAGACCGTCGTCTTCGCAAGCAATGCAGCTCTAAAAGGAGACCAATAGGACCACAGCACTGAAAATGGTCAATCTTTATTCAATGACGTATCAACAGCGGCCCTCAGAGCATTTTCACAGTAATACACCTTCATATTTATAGACGGTCAAATGTATTTAATACAGACGTTAAAATTATTACTGATGCATTAATGCTCGTAAAAATAAACAACTAAAAGTATCAATACAACGAAATATGTATTGTATCATTGCACATTACATGCATATTTTATCATTGTCGTATTTGGACTATTATTTTGAAACTACGAACATGGCATGTTGGGTAAGGTTTTAATCAGCGAGAAAAAAAAATCTAAACTTTTTTAAAATTATACATTAACTTCAGAAATAAAGCATGTTTATTATACAAGTATAAATAAAAAAAATATATATATTAGTTTTAATTTCTTACATGCATTAATAGACACTTTTTCTGGTGAGTTATTTAGCTGTTTGTTTATAGTTAAATCAACATCTCAGAAATAGTATAACAAAAATTTGTAAAACATTATATAATTTGTTCTAATTATTCATTGTCAAATTCCTTTTATTTTATATTCTAGACATTATTTTAATTTTGGTGTATGATTTAGTTACACATTGATAGTTATTGATTTGCCTCTATATTTGGGATTTGAGTTCAATTATTTTTAGTCACTAAGGATTCAGCACCATGGACAGCAGTGAGTATTAGTGCAACATTAATTACTGCGAGAGAATTGCGAAAATAACACACAACAAAGAAACAAGAAAACATTATATATTCAACATTAAACAGTTAAATGTGACACCAATAAACACATGCAATCATTAGGCTGGACAACAAACACATAATACAATAACCCTACAGTGAGTGTTAATGTAATGTTGGTAACGTGAGGTGTTTATTTATTTATTTTATTTTTACTTTACAGTGTGTGCGTACATGCATGTATGCGTGCGTCCGTGTGTGTGTGTGTGTGTGTGTGTGTGTGTGTCTGTGAGTGTGTTTGTTTAAATAATCATCAGATTAATACTTACTCATAAGACGTTTAAGACCAGGAGATGTTTACCTGGCGTGCATTAATTCAATGGTTGTTCAGAAGAGGCGATACCAAATAACTATTTAATTAATATCTTGAGTGGAGATTTTTTTTAATAACATAAAACCGCGTTAGTTTAATTAATTTACCTTAAAGTTTATTTGTAGTAATGTAAGTCACTTTTATGATAAAGTAAACTATTGATAATGTGTATTATACACAGTGATATTGTTGTTGTTGTTTTTGAGAATATTTGTTTTGGGTAAGGCACTCCATAATTGTCATCAGAGTCTTGAGAATGTCTGTGTATCAAAAGAGGCAATGAATAAATTGTTAATCACAAATATTTGTGTTCTCAATATAAATCAAATTTTTTTTTGGCATATTTGAATAAAAACATTGTGAAGAAAGCAAAGGAAATGTTCACTGAGCACAATGATGTCAAGTGAGATTATTTCTATGGTGCTGAAACTATTGAGTTGTTTTGTGGAATCAACTTTGTAGAACTAAACTCCAGCAACTACCTCCAGACAAACCAGCAACATTAAACAACACAACTACTAATAATTATACTAAAATAATACATGCAAATCTCCTGCACCACTTGAACAACCACACCAACAACTGACTGACAAATGTTAGAACTATGGTAAATATAATATATCAATCTACTCAATGATCTAGATATAAACACTGCATGACACATACTTTGATTCACGCAGCATCAATATTATCTTGCATAAACAATCTGTTTTAATGGCCCACATTGAGGCGAGACACTAATTTATATTTTGTATGAAAATTGATGAACTTGTGTCAACATGCCAAAGTTCAAATCAGTACACAGGTGGTACATTCATGTACTACCAAGAGTTTCCATTTGACTTTCCAACTATGTGAAACAAAATATATATTTATATATTTTACAAAGTAAAAGAGAAAGATAAATATGATGGACTATACATTTGAAAGTTGTCCAGCTTGGAAAATCAACAGCATGTAAAATATGAAGTTGGAAATATTGTACCTCATAACTATAAGATCAGAGTTAGGTAAAATACCAACTTTCCAGAGCAGTGGTGAGAATGAATGAAACCTATTAAAGTTTTCGGACACAAAAATAGAGAACGAGTGGAGAAACATGTGACAAGATAAGAACAATAAAGACAAAAAAGTCTTCATTACTTAAAATTATGCAAAGCCGGACCATGTGGCAAAGTAATGGAACTGTATGATTCCAGTATCCTGGCAGTGACATAAATATACACATACTGGAAGACCTAACTAACCTAAAATATCTGTAACCTTTTGGCTGTTTATAACAGGTGAGGATCAACTCATATTTAAACAAGAGGTGCTTTGATTAAATGTGAAATGCAGTTTAAAACAATGAAGCTTAAACAAACATCCAGCCATAATGCTAGGCATGGTTCTTTCTAAAATGATCAAGAAAATGTCCAACATAACAAAATGAGTCTAATAAGGTCATGTAAGAGTGATCTGGCAAGTATGTAGACCTTATGTTGTTAAACATTTGTGGAGGAAGCAGGACTTTCAAAATGCTAAGTGACAATATTGTAACCTTCTGGCGACAGTGTAAACTTTAAAACACAACAAGAGAGAAAGCATGGTAAAAAAAAACTCACCAAAGTTGACATTTGTGAAAAGTTTCCTGACATCTGCTTGGTCACATGTGGTGTATCAGCATCAGCTCCATCCACACTCACTAAACTTTGACTCATGGCTTGCATATTCTTCATGTCACTTTTTCTGGAGTCGGTGGTCCTGCACACCTCGTAATTGTACACGTGTTGGAGAGTCCCTGTCCCCAAAGTGTCTGAGTAACGTGGTGGATAATATGGAATGACAGGGAGGTTGGAGTGATACAGGACGCGAGACTGTCTCCACCTGTACACTTTGACTGATATGATGAGCAGCAAGCAGGTGATGAAGAGGAAGGAGACCACAGCCAAAGCCAAGACTAAGTAAAAAGTCAGCTTGTCATTGTACTCCTTGTCGTGCATGCTAAAGTCAGTGAACTCTGACAGCACTTCAGGGAAGCTGTCCGCCACCGCCACGTTAACAATGACTGTAGCTGAACGAGAGGGCTGCCCGTTGTCCTCCACTAGAACACTCAGTCTTTGTTTGACGGCATCTTTATCAGTGACTTGGCGGACAGTTCTTACTTCTCCATTGTGTAGGCCCACTTCAAACAGCGCCCTGTCTGTGGCTTTGTGCACTTTATAGGAGAGCCAGGCGTTCTGTCCAGAGTCCACATCCACAGCCACCACTTTAGTCACCAGATAGCCCACATCTGCTGAACGAGGCACCATTTCAGCCAGCACTGAGCCGCCAGTCTGGACCGGGTACAGGACCTGGGGGGCATTGTCGTTCTGGTCCTGGATCAGGATATGAACTGTGGCTACAGAACTTAAAGGAGGGGATCCGGCATCGCGGGCGGTAACGTTAAAGTCAAATGATTTAATTTGTTCGTAATCAAAAGATCGGACTGCGTGGATGACACCGTTCTCTGAGTTGACTGAGACAAAAGAAGACACAGCTACTCCATTAACTTCTTTCTCCTCCAGGAAGTAAGACACTCGGGCGTTCTGGCCCCAGTCTGCATCACTAGCACTGACAGTAAACACAGAAAAACCAGGAGAGTTGTTCTCTGGAACATTCTTACTGTATTCTGACTGATGGAATTTGGGCGGGCTGTCATTCACGTCAGATATTTTAACGTTGATGTTTTTACTACTAGACAGAGGAGGAGAGCCTTGGTCAGACACTGTTATGGTAACATTATATTCAGAAACACTTTCCCTGTCTAAAAAGTTGTCTGTCACGATGGTGTAATAACCTGTTAATGAAGACTCAATTTTGAAAGGGACATCAGACGTCATGGAGCACTTGACAGCACCGTTGCTTTCAGAGTCTTCATCATTCACGTTAAAAACAGCTACAGTTGTACCTGGGGGAGAATCCTCAGGTATGGACTGAGAAAATGACATTAATTTAATTGTAGGGACATTGTCATTCTCATCAATTATGTTAACAATGACTTTACATGTATCAGTAAATCCTCCGTGATCACTGGCTTGAATCTTTAACTCATGTGAGATAGATTTTTCAAAATCTAATTTACCTTTGATTTTAATTTCTCCTGTCTTAAAATTGACCTCAAAAAGCTTTTGTGCCTCTTTGCTGATTTGAGGGGTGGAATAAGTGATGTCACCATACAGGCCTGCATCAGCGTCACTTGCACTAACAGTAGCAATCAATGTTCCTTCAGGTGAATTTTCTCGAACATCTACCTTATAAACAGGCTGGCTGCACACAGGTGCGTTATCGTTGGCATCCAGTACAGTGATTTGAATTCTCACCGTCCCTGATCTATGTGGCTCACCGCCATCTGAAGCAATCAACATGAGAGTGTGAGTCTCCTCTTCCTCCCTGTCTAAAAGCTTCTGTAAAACCATTTCTACAACTTTTCTCCCGTTTGTTTCGGTCTGAACTTCTAATTTAAAATGATCTGATGGTTTAAGAATATATTTCTGAATATCATTAATACCGACGTCAGGGTCGTCTGCATTAGCAAGAGAGAAACGGGTGCCCACTGCAGCATATTCAGCTATTTTCAAATTAATTTCATGTTGTGGGAACGAGGGGCTGTTATCATTAATATCTATAACTTCCACTGTTACACGATGAAGCTGGATTGGATTTTCTAAAATGATGTCAAAACTGAAGCTGCAGGGCGTCGTCTTTCCACAAAGCTCTTCTCGGTCGATGCGCTCTTTAATAACAAGTGTGCCTTTGTCTCGCTTTAAATCAACATACTGCCGATCTTCCTTGGTGATAATACGAGCTTTACCTGCTACTAGTCTGGCCACATCCAAGCCCAAATCTCTGGCAATGTTTCCAACAAAAGAGCCTTCTGCCTGATCCTCCGGTATGGAATAGCGAGCTTGTCCACTCACTGAGCTCAGCTCGCAGAGACAAAGAATGACAAACAGTGCGCGCCATCGGCCTCTGACTGCGTTTATCCACATACAATCCATCCTCAAGATGAAAAAAAAACGGTGATAATAATCCTTCAGAGTGAACACAAACACTTCTTTAACAAAAACAACGAAATAAACAAGAGGATCCACAAGAAAGATTTCTCTTCAAATGGCGAGCAGACCGTCGTCTTCGCAAGCAATGCAGCTCTAAAGGGAGACCAATAGGACCACAGCACTGAATATTGTCACTCTTTATTCAATGACGTATCAACAGCGGCCCTCAGAGCATTTTCACAGTAATACACCTTCATATTTATAGACGGTCAAATGTATTTAATACAGACGTTAAAATTATTACTGATGCATTAATGCTCGTAAAAATAAACAACTAAAATTATCAATTAAACGAAATATTTATTGTATCATTGCACATTAGACGCATCTTTTATCATGGTCATATTTGGACTTTTATTTTGAAACTACGAACATGGCATGTTGGGAAAAAGGTTTTAATCAGCGAGAAAAAAAAAAAAAAAGCAAAGCGTTTTAAAAAATATACATTAACTTCATAAATAAAGCATGATTATTATACAAGTATAAAACAATATATATATATTAGTTTTAATTTCTTACATGCATTAATAGAGACTTTTTCTGGTGAGTGATTTAGCTGTTTGTTTATAGTTAAATCAACATCTCCGAAATAGTATAACAAACATTGGTAAAACATTATATAATTTGTTCTAATTATTCATTGCCAAATTCCTTATATTTTATATTCTAGACAGTATTTTAATTTTGGTGTATTATTTAGTTACATATGGATAGTTGTTGATTTGCCTCTATATTTGGGATTTGAGTTCAATTACTTTTAGTCACGAAGGATTCAGCACCATGGACAGCAGTGAGTATTAGTGCAACATTAATTACTGCGAGAGAATTGCGAAAATAACACATAACAAAGAAACAAGAAAACATTATATATTCAACATTAAACAGTTAAATGTGACACCAATAAACACATGCAATCATTAGGCTGGACAACAAACACATAATAAAATAACCCTACAGTGAGTGTTAATGTTGGTAACGTGAGGTGTTTATTTATTTATTTTATTTTTTATTTACAGTGTGTGCGTGCGTGAGTGCATGTACGTGTGCGTGTGTGTGTGTGTCTCTGTGAGTGTGTTTGTTTAAATAATCATCAGATTAATACTTACTCATAAGACGTTTAAGACCAGGATATGTTTACCTGGCCTGCATTAATTCAATGGTGGTTCAGAAGAGGCGATACCAAATAACTATTTAATTAATATCTTGAGTGGACATTTTTTTTAATAACATAAAACCGCATTAGATTAATTAATTTACCTTAAAGTTTTTTTGTAGTAATGTAAGTCACTTTTATGATAAAGTAAACTATTGATAATGTGTATTATACACAGTGATATTGTTGTTGTTGTTTTTGAGAATATTTGTTTTGGGTAAGGCACTCCATAATTGTCATCAGAGTCTTGAGAATGTCTGTGTATCAAAAGAGGCAATGAATCAATTGTTAATCACAAATATTTGTGTTCTCACTATAAATCTAAAAAACATTTTTACATATTAGAATAAAAACATTGTGAAGAAAGCAAAGGAAATGTTCACTGAGCACAATGATGTCAAGTGAGATTATTTCTATGGTGCTGAAACTATTGAGTTGTTTTGTGGAATCAACTTTGTAGAACTAAACTCCAGCAACTACCTCCAGACACACTAGCAAAATTAAACAACACATCTACTAATATTTATAATAAAATAATACATGCAAAACTCCTGCACTACTTGAACAACCACACCAAAAACTGACTGACAAATGTTAGAACTAAGTAAATATAATATATCAATCTACTCAATGATCTAGATATAAACACTGCATGACACATACTTTGATTCACGCAGCATCAATATTATCTCGCATAAACAATCTGTTTTAATGGCCCACATTGAGGCGAGACACTAATTTATATTTTGTATGAAAATTGATGAACTTATGTCAACATGTCAAAGTTCAAATCAGTACACAGACGATACATTCATGTACTACCAAGAGTTTCCATTTGACTTTCCAACTATGTGAAACAAAATATATATTTATACATTTTACAAAGTAAAAGAGAAAGATACATATGATGGACGATACATTTGAAAGTTGTCCAACTTGGAAAATCAACAGCATCTAAAATATGAAGTTGGAAATATTGTACCTCATATACTAACTATAAGATCAGAGGTAGGTAAAATACCAACTTTCCAGAGCAGTAGTGCGAATGAATGAAACATAATAACGTTTTCAGACACAAAAATAGAGAACGAGTGGAAAAACATGTAAAAAGATATGCACAATAAAGACAAAAAAGTCTTCATTACTTAAAATGATGCGAAGCCGGACCAGGTGGCAAAGTAATGGAACTGTATGATTCCAGTATGCTGGCAGTAAAATAAATATACACATACTGGAAGACCTAACTAACCTAAAATATCTGTAACCTTTTGGCTGTTTATAACAGGTGAGGATCAACTCATATTTAAACAAGAGGTGCTTTGATTAAATGTGAAATGCAGTTTAAAACACTAAAGCTAAAACAAATAATGCTAGGCATGGTTCTTTCTAAAATGATCAAAAAAATGTCCAACATAACAAAAGGAGTCTAATAATGTCATGTAAGAGAGATCTGGCAAGTATGTAGACCTTATGTTGTTAAACATTTGTGGAGGAAGCAGGACTTTCAAAATGCTAAGTGACAATATTGTAACCTTCTGACGGCAGTGGGAACTTTAAAACACAACAAGAGAGAAAGCATGGCAAAACAAAATATAACTCACCAAAGTTGACATCTGTGAAAAGTTTCCTGACATCTGCTTGGTCACATGTGGTGTATCAGCATCAGCTCCATCCACACTCACTAAACTTTGACTCATGTCTTGCATATTCTTCATGTCACTTTTTCTGGAGTCGGTGGTCCTGCACACCTCGTAATTGTACACGTGTTGGAGAGTCCCTGTCCCCAAAGTGTCTGAGTAACGTGGTGGATAATATGGAATGACAGGGAGGTTGGAGTGGTACAAGACGCGAGACTGTCTCCACCTGTACACTTTGACTGATATGATGAGCAGCAAGCAGGTGATGAAGAGGAAGGAGACCACAGCCAAAGCCAAGACTAAGTAAAACGTCAGCTTGTCATTGTACTCCTTGTCGTGCATGCTAAAGTCAGTGAACTCTGACAGCACTTCAGGGAAGCTGTCCGCCACCGCCACGTTAACAATGACTGTAGCTGAACGAGAGGGCTGCCCGTTGTCCTCCACTAGAACACTCAGTCTTTGTTTGACGGCATCTTTATCAGTGACTTGGCGGACAGTTCTTATTTCTCCATTGTGTAGGCCCACTTCAAACAGCGCCCTGTCTGTGGCTTTGTGCACTTTATAGGAGAGCCAGGCGTTCTGTCCAGAGTCCACATCCACAGCCACCACTTTAGTCACCAGATAGCCCACATCTGCTGAACGAGGCACCATTTCAGCCAGCACCGAGCCGCCCGTCTGGACCGGGTACAGGACCTGGGGGGCGTTGTCGTTCTGGTCCTGGATCAGGATATGAACTGTGGCTACAGAACTTAAAGGAGGGGATCCGGCATCACGGGCGGTAACGTTAAAGTCAAATGATTTAATTTGTTCGTAATCAAAAGATCGGACAGCGTGGATGACACCGTTCTCTGCGTTAACTGAGACAAAAGAAGACACAGCTACTCCATTAACTTCTTTCTCCTCCAGGAAGTAAGACACTCGGGCGTTCTGGCCCCAGTCTGCATCACTAGCACTGACAGTAAACACAGAAAAACCAGGAGAGTTGTTCTCTGGAACATTCTTACTGTATTCTGACTGATGGAATTTGGGCGGGCTGTCATTCACGTCAGATATTTTAACGTTTATGTTTTTACTACTAGACAGAGGAGGAGAGCCTTGGTCAGACACTGTTATGGTAACATTATATTCAGAAATACTTTCCCTGTCTAAGAAGTTTTCGGTCACTATGGTGTAATAACCTGTTAATGAAGACTCAATTTTGAAAGGTACATCGGAATTAATGGAGCACTTGACAACACCGTTGCTATCAGAGTCTTCATCATTCACGTTAAAAACAGCTACAGTTGTACCTGGGGGAGAATCCTCAGGTATGGACTGAGACAATGACATTAATTTAATTGTAGGGACATTGTCATTCTCATCAATTATGTTAACAATGACTTTACATGTATCAGTAAGTCCACCATGATCACTAGCTTGAATATTTAACTCATGTGAGATAGATTTTTCAAAATCTAATTTACCTTTGATTTGAATTTCTCCTGTCTTAAAATTGACCTCAAAAAGCTTTTGTGCCTCCTTGCTGATTTGAGGGGTGGAATAAGTGACGTCACCATTGAGGCCTGAATCAGCGTCACTTGCACTAACAGTAGTAATCAACGTTCCTTCAGGTGAATTTTCTCGAACATCTACCTTATAAACAGGCTGGCTGCACACAGGTGCGTTATCGTTGGCATCCAGCACAGTGATTTGAATTCTCACCGTCCCTGATCTATGTGGCTCACCGCCATCTGAAGCAATCAACATGAGAGTGTGAGTCTCCTCTTCCTCTCTGTCTAAAAGCTTCTGTAAAACCATTTCTATAACTTTTCTCCCGTTTGTTTCGGTCTGAACTTCTAATTTAAAATGATCTAATGGTTTAAGAATGTATTTCTGAATACCATTAATACCGACATCAGGGTCGTCTGCATTAGCAAGAGAGAAACGGGTGCCCACTGCAGCATTTTCAGCTATTTTCAAATGAATTTCCTGTCGTGGGAAAGAAGGACTGTTGTCATTAATATCTATAACTTCCACTGTTACACGATGAAGCTGGATCGGATTTTCTAAAATGATGTCAAAACTGAAGCTGCAGGGCGTCGTCTTTCCACAAAGCTCTTCTCGGTCGATGCGCTCTTTAATAACAAGTGTGCCTTTGTCTCGCTTTAAATCAACATACTGCCGATCTTCCTTGGTGATAATACGAGCTTTACCTGCTACTAGTCTGGCCACATCCAAGCCCAAATCTCTGGCAATGTTTCCAACAAAAGAGCCTTCTGCCTGCTCCTCCGGTATGGAATAGCGAGCCTGTCCACTCACTGAGCTCAGCTCGCAGAGACAAAGAATGACAAACAGTGCGCGCCATCGGCCTCTGACTGCGTTTATCCACAAACAATCCATCCTCAAGATTAAAAAAAAACGGTGGTAATAATCCTTCAGAGTGAACACAAACACTCCTTAAACAAAAACAACGAAATAAACAAGAGGATCCACAAGAAAGATTTCTCTTCAAATGGCGAGCAGACCGTCGTCTTCGCAAGCAATGCAGCTCTAAAAGGAGACCAATAGGACCACAGCACTGAATATTGTCACTCTTTATTCAATGACGTATCAACAGCGGCCCTCAGAGCATTTTCACAGTAATACACCTTCATATTTATAGACGGTCAAATTTATTTAATACAGACGTTAAAATTATTACTGATGCATTAATGCTCGTAAAAATAATCATTTAAAATTATCAATAAAACGAAAATATGTATTGTATAATTGCACATTACACGCATATTTTATCATGGTCATATTTGGACTATTATTTTGAAACTACGAACATGGCATGTTGGGAAAAAGGTTTTAATCAGCGAGAAAAAAAAAGAAAAAAGCAAAGCGTTTTAAAAATTATACATTAACTTCATAAATAAAGCATGATTATTATACAAGTATAAAACAATATATATATATTAGTTTTAATTTCTTACATGCATTAATAGAGACTTTTTCTGGTGAGTGATTTAGCTGTTTGTTTATAGTTAAATCAACATCTCCGAAATAGTATAACAAACATTGGTAAAACATTATATAATTTGTTCTAATTATTCATTGCCAAATTCCTTATATTTTATATTCTAGACAGTATTTTAATTTTGGTGTATGATTTAGTTACATATGGATAGTTGTTGATTTGCCTCTATATTTGGGATTTGAGTTCAATTACTTTTAGTCACGAAGGATTCAGCACCATGGACAGCAGTGAGTATTAGTGCAACATTAATTACTGCGAGAGAATTGCGAAAATAACACATAACAAAGAAACAAGAAAACATTATATATTCAACATTAAACAGTTAAATGTGACACCAATAAACACATGCAATCATTAGGCTGGACAACAAACACATAATAAAATAACCCTACAGTGAGTGTTAATGTTGGTAACGTGAGGTGTTTATTTATTTATTTTATTTTTTATTTACAGTGTGTACGTGCGTGAGTGCATGTACGTGTGCGTGTGTGTGTGTGTCTCTGTGAGTGTGTTTGTTTAAATAATCATCAGATTAATACTTACTCATAAGACGTTTAAGACCAGGAGATGTTTACCTGGCGTGCATTAATTCAATGGTGGTTCAGAAGAGGCGATACCAAATAACTATTTAATTAATATCTTGAGTGGACATTTTTTTTAATAACATAAAACCGCGTTAGTTTAATTAATTTACCTTAAAGTTTTTTTGTAGTAATTTAAGTCACTTTTATGATAAAGTAAACTATTGATAATGTGTATTATACACAGTGATATTGTTGTTGTTGTTTTTGAGAATATTTGTTTTGGGTAAGGCACTCCATAATTTTCATCAGAGTCTTGAGAATGTCTGTGTATCAAAAGAGGCAATGAATCAATTGTTAATGACAAATATTTGTGTTCTCACTATAAATTTAAACGACATTTTGGCATTTTTGAATAAAAAGGTTGTGAAAAAAGCAAAGGAAATGTTCACTGAGCACAATGATGTCAAGTGAGATTATTTCTATGGTGCTGAAACTATTGAGTTGTTTTGTGGAATCAACTTTGTAGAACTAAACTCCAGCAACTACCTCCAGACACACTAGCAAAATTAAACAACAAATCTACTAATATTTATAATAAAATAATACATGCAAAACTCCTGCACTACTTGAACAACCACACCAAAAACTGACTGACAAATGTTAGAACTAAGTAAATATAATATATCAATCTACTCAATGATCTAGATATAAACACTGCATGACACATATTTTGATTCACGCAGCATCAATATTATCTCGCATAAACAATCTGTTTTAATGGCCCACATTGAGGCGAGACACTAATTTATATTTTGTATGAAAATTGATGAACTTATGTCAACATGTCAAAGTTCAAATCAGTACACAGACGATACATTCATGTACTACCAAGAGTTTCCATTTGACTTTCCAACTATGTGAAACAAAATATACATACATTTATTTTACAAAGTAAAAGAGAAAGATAAATATGATGGACTATATATTTGAAAGTTGTCCAACTTGGAAAATCAACAGCATCAAAAATATGAAGTTGGAAATATTGTACCTCATATACTAACTATAAGATCAGAGTTAGGTAAAATACCAACTTTCCAGAGCAGTAGTGAGAATGAATGAAACCTATTAAAGTTTTCCGACACAAAAATAGAGAACGAGTCGAGAAACATGTGACAAGATAAGAACAATAAAGACAAAAAAGTCTTCATTACTTAAAATTATGCAAAGCCGGACGAGGTGGTAAAGTAATGGAACTGTATGATTCCAGTATGCTGGCAGTGACATAAATATACACATACTGGAAGACCTAACTAACCTAAAATATCTGTAACCTTTTGGCTGTTTATAACAGGTGAGGATCAACTCATATTTAAACAAGAGGCGCTTTGATTAAATGTGACTCTCAGTTTAAAACACTGAAGCTAAAACAAAAATCCAGCCATTATGTTAGGCATGGTTCTTTCTAAAATGATCAAAAAAATGTCAAACATAACAAGAGGAGTCTAATAAGGTCATGTAAGAGTGATCCGGCAAGTATGTAGACCTTATGTTGTTAAACATTTGTGGAGGAAGCAGAAGTTTCAAAATGTTAAGAAACAATATTGTAACTTTCTGACAGCAGTGTAAACTTTAAAACACAACAAGAGAAAAAGCATGGTAAAAGAAAAAATAACTCACCAAAGTTGACATTTGTGAAAAGTTTCCTGACATCTGCTTGGTCACATGTGGTGTATCAGCATCAGCTCCATCCACACTCACTAAACTTTGACTCATGGCTTGCATATTCTTCATGTCACTTTTCCTGGAGTCGGTGGTCCTGCACACCTCGTAATTGTACACGTGTTGGAGAGTCCCTGTCCCCAAAGTGTCTGAGTAACGTGGTGGATAATATGGAATGACAGGGAGGTTGGAGTGGTACAGGACGCGAGACTGTCTCCACCTGTACACTTTGACTGATATGATGAGCAGCAAGCAGGTGATGAAGAGGAAGGAGACCACAGCCAAAGCCAAGACTAAGTAAAAAGTCAGCTTGTCATTGTACTCCTTGTCGTGCATGCTAAAGTCAGTGAACTCTGACAGCACTTCAGGGAAGCTGTCCGCCACCGCCACGTTAACAATGACTGTAGCTGAACGAGAGGGCTGCCCGTTGTCCTCCACTAGAACACTCAGTCTTTGTTTGACGGCATCTTTATCAGTGACTTGGCGGACAGTTCTTATTTCTCCATTGTGTAGGCCCACTTCAAACAGCGCCCTGTCTGTGGCTTTGTGCACTTTATAGGAGAGCCAGGCGTTCTGTCCAGAGTCCACATCAACAGCCACCACTTTAGTCACCAGATAGCCCACATCTGCTGAACGAGGCACCATTTCAGCCAGCACCGAGCCGCCCGTCTGGACCGGGTACAGGACCTGGGGGGCGTTGTCGTTCTGATCCTGGATCAGGATATGAACTGTGGCTACAGAACTTAAAGGAGGGGATCCGGCATCACGGGCGGTAACGTTAAAGTCAAATGATTTAATTTGTTCGTAATCAAAAGATCGGACAGCGTGGATGACACCGTTCTCTGCGTTAACTGAGACAAAAGAAGACACAGCTACTCCATTAACTTCTTTCTCCTCCAGGAAGTAAGACACTCGAGCGTTCTGGCCCCAGTCTGCATCACTAGCACTGACAGTAAACACAGAAAAACCAGGAGAGTTGTTCTCTGGAACATTCTTACTGTATTCTGACTGATGGAATTTGGGCGGGCTGTCGTTAACGTCAGATATTTTAACGTTGATGTTTTTACTACTAGACAGAGGAGGAGAGCCTTGGTCAGACACTGTTATGGTAACATTATATTCAGAAATACTTTCCCTGTCTAAGAAGTTTTCGGTCACTATGGTGTAATAACCTGTTAATGAAGACTCAATTTTGAAAGGTACATCGGAATTAATGGAGCACTTGACAACACCGTTGCTATCAGAGTCTTCATCATTCACGTTAAAAACAGCTACAGTTGTACCTGGGGGAGAATCCTCAGGTATGGACTGAGACAATGACATTAATTTAATTGTAGGGACATTGTCATTCTCATCAATTATGTTAACAATGACTTTACATGTATCAGTAAGTCCACCATGATCACTAGCTTGAATATTTAACTCATGTGAGATAGATTTTTCAAAATCTAATTTACCTTTGATTTGAATTTCTCCTGTCTTAAAATTGACCTCAAAAAGCTTTTGTGCCTCCTTGCTGATTTGAGGGGTGGAATAAGTGACGTCACCATTGAGGCCTGAATCAGCGTCACTTGCACTAACAGTAGTAATCAACGTTCCTTCAGGTGAATTTTCTCGAACATCTACCTTATAAACAGGCTGGCTGCACACAGGTGCGTTATCGTTGGCATCCAGCACAGTGATTTGAATTCTCACCGTCCCTGATCTATGTGGCTCACCGCCATCTGAAGCAATCAACATGAGAGTGTGAGTCTCCTCTTCCTCTCTGTCTAAAAGCTTCTGTAAAACCATTTCTATAACTTTTCTCCCGTTTGTTTCGGTCTGAACTTCTAATTTAAAATGATCTAATGGTTTAAGAATGTATTTCTGAATACCATTAATACCGACATCAGGGTCGTCTGCATTAGCAAGAGAGAAACGGGTGCCCACTGCAGCATTTTCAGCTATTTTCAAATGAATTTCCTGTCGTGGGAAAGAAGGACTGTTGTCATTAATATCTATAACTTCCACTGTTACACGATGAAGCTGGATCGGATTTTCTAAAATGATGTCAAAACTGAAGCTGCAGGGCGTCGTCTTTCCGCAAAGCTCTTCTCGGTCGATGCGCTCTTTAATAACAAGTGTGCCTTTGTCTCGCTTTAAATCAACATACTGCCGATCTTCCTTGGTGATAATACGAGCTTTACCTGCTACTAGTCTGGCCACATCCAAGCCCAAATCTCTGGCAATGTTTCCAACAAAAGAGCCTTCTGCCTGCTCCTCCGGTATGGAATAGCGAGCCTGTCCACTCACTGAGCTCAGCTCGCAGAGACAAAGAATGACAAACAGTGCGCGCCATCGGCCTCTGACTGCGTTTATCCACATACAATCCATCCTCAAGTTGAAAAAAAAAACGGTGGTAATAATCCTTCAGTGAACACAAACACTCCTTAAACAAAAACAACGAAATAAACAAGAGGATCCACACGAAAGATTTTTCTTCAAATGGCGAGCAGACCGTCGTCTTCGCAAGCAATGCAGCTCTAAAAGGAGACCAATAGGACCACAGCACTGAATATTGTCACTCTTTATTCAATGACGTATCAACAGCGGCCCTCAGAGCATTTTCACAGTAATACACCTTCATATTTATTGACGGTCAAATTTATTTAATACAGACGTTAAAATTATTACTGATGCATATATACTCGTAAAAATAAACAACTAAAATTATCAATACAACGAAATATGTATTGTATCATTGCACATTACACGCATATTTTATCATGGTCATATTTGGACTATTATTTTGAAACTACGAACATGCCGGCATGTTGGGAAAACGGTTTTAATCAGCGAGAGAAAAAAAAAAAAAAAAAAAAAAAAAGTAAAGCTTTTTAAAAATTATACATTAACTTCAGAAATAAAGCATGATTATTTTACAAGTATATATTAAAAAAAATATATTAGTTTTAATTTCTGACATGCATTAATAGACACTTTTTCTGGTGAGTGATTTAGCTGTTTGTTTATAGTTAAATCAACATCTCAGAAATAGTATAACAAAAATTGGTAAAACATTATATAATTTGTTCTAATTATTCATTGCCAAATTCCTTACATTTTATATTCTAGACAGTATTTTAATTTTGGTGTATGATTTAGTTACACATGGATAGTTGTTGATTTGCCTCTATATTTGGGATTTGAGTTCAATTACTTTTAGTCACTAAGGATTCAGCACCATGGACAGCAGTGAGTATTAGTGCAACATTAATTACTGCGAGAGAATTGTGAAAATAACACATAACAAAGAACCAAGAAAACATTATATATTCAACATGAAACAGTTAAATGTGACACCAATAAACACATGCAATCATTAGGCTGGACAACAAACACATAATAAAATAACCCTACAGTGAGTGTTAATGTTGGTAACGTGAGGTGTTTATTTATTTATTTTATTTTTACTTTACAGTGTGTGTGCGTGTGTGTGTGTGTGTCTGTCAGTGTGTTTGTTTAAATAATCATCAGATTAATACTTACTCATAAGACGTTTAAGACCAGGATATGTTTACCTGGCGTGCATTAATTCAATGGTGGTTCAGAGGAGGCGATACCAAATAACTATTTAATTAATATCTTGAGTGGACATTTTTTTTATAACATAAAACGGCGTTAGTTTAATTAATTTACCTTAAAGTTTATTTGTAGTAATGTAAGTCACTTTTATGATAAAGTAAACTATTGATAATGTGTATTATACACAGTGATATTGTTGTTGTTGTTTTTGAGAATATTTGTTTCGGGTAAGGCACTCCATAATTGTCATCAGAGTCTTGAGTATGTCTGTGTATCAAAAGAGGCAATGAATCAATTGTTAATCACAAATATTTGTGTTCTCACTATACATCTAAAAACATTTTTGGGATATTAGAATAAAAACATTGTGAAGAAAGCAAAGGACATGTTCACTGAGCACAATGATGTCAAGTGAGATTATTTCTATGGTGCTGAAACTATTGAGTTGTTTTGTGGAATCAACTTTGTAGAACTAAAGTCCAGCAACTACCTCCAGACACACTAGCAAAATTAAACAACACATCTACTAATATTTATAATAAAATAATACATGCAAAACTCCTGCACCACTTGAACAACCACACCAACAACTGACTGACAATTGTTAGAACTATGGTAAATATAATATATCAAACTACTCAATGATCTAGATAAAAACACTGCATGACACATACTTTGATTCACGCAGCATCAATATTATCGTGCATAAACAATCGGTTTTAATGACCCATATTGAGGCGAGACACTAATTTATATTTTGTATGAAAATTGATGAACTTATGTCAACATGTCAAAGTTCAAATCAGTACACAGACGATACATTCATGTACTACCAAGAGTTTCCATTTGACTTACCAACTATGTGAAACAAAATATATATTTATATATTTTACAAAGTAAAAGAGAAAGATAAATATGATGGACGATACATTTGAAAGTTGTCCAACTTGGAAAATCAACAGCATCAAAAATATGAAGTTGGAAATATTGTACCTCATATACTAACTATAAAATCAGAGTTAGGTAAAATACCAACTTTCCAGAGCAGTGGTGAGAATGAATGAAACCTATTAAAGTTTTCGGACACAAAAATAGAGAACGAGTGGAGAAACATGTGACAAGATAAGAACAATAAAGACAAAAAAGTTTTCATTACTTAAAATGATGCAAAGCCAGACCATGTGGCAAAGTAATGGAAATGTATGATTCCAGTTTGCTGGCAGTGACATAAATATACCGTATTTTTTGGAGTATAAGTCGCACCTGCCGAAAATGCATAATAAAGAATGAAAAAAACATATATAAGTCGCACTGGAGCCCAGCCAAACTATGAAAAAAACTGCGACTTATAGTCAGAAAATTACGGTACACATACTGGAAGACCTAACTAACCTAAAATATCTGTAACTTTTTGGCTGTTTATAACAGGTGAGGATCAACTCATATTTAAACAAGAGCTGCTTTGATTAAATGTGACATGCATTTCAAAACACTGAAGCTAAAACAAACATCCAGCCATAATGTTAGGTATGGTTCTTTCTAAAATGATCAACACAATGTCCAACATAACAGGAGGAGTCTAATAAGGTCATGTAAGAGTGATCTGGCAAGTATGTAGACCTTATGTTGTTAAACATTTGTGGAGGAAGCAGAAGTTTCAAAATGTTAAGAAACAATATTGTAACCTTCTGACAGCAGTGTCAACTTTAAAGCACAACAAGAGAGAAAGCATGGTAAAAAAAAATAACTCACCAAAGTTGACATTTGTGAAACGTTTCCTGACATCTGCTTGGTCACATGTGGTGTATCAGCATCAGCTCCATCCACACTCACTAAACTTTGACTCATGGCTTGCATATTCTTCATGTCACTTTTCCTGGAGTCTGTGGTCCTGCACACCTCGTAATTGTACACGTGTTGGAGAGTCCCTGTCCCCAAAGTGTCTGAGTAACGTGGTGGATAATATGGAATGACAGGGAGGTTGGAGTGGTACAGGACGCGAGACTGTCTCCACCTGTACACTTTGACTGATATGATGAGCAGCAAGCAGGTGATGAAGAGGAAGGAGACCACAGCCAAAGCCAAGACTAAGTAAAAAGTCAGCTTGTCATTGTACTCCTTGTCGTGCATGCTAAAGTCAGTGAACTCTGACAGCACTTCAGGGAAGCTGTCCGCCACCGCCACGTTAACAATGACTGTAGCTGAACGAGAGGGCTGCCCGTTGTCCTCCACTAGAACACTCAGTCTTTGTTTGACGGCATCTTTATCAGTGACTTGGCGGACAGTTCTTATTTCTCCATTGTGTAGGCCCACTTCAAACAGCGCCCTGTCTGTGGCTTTGTGCACTTTATAGGAGAGCCAGGCGTTCTGTCCAGAGTCCACATCAACAGCCACCACTTTAGTCACCAGATAGCCCACATCTGCTGAACGAGGCACCATTTCAGCCAGCACCGAGCCGCCCGTCTGGACCGGGTACAGGACCTGAGGTGCATTGTCGTTCTGGTCCTGGATCAGGATGTGAACTGTGGCTACAGAACTCAGAGGAGGTGATCCAGCATCGCGAGCGGTAACGTTAAAGTCAAATGATTTAATTTGTTCGTAATCAAAAGATCGGACTGCGTGGATGACACCGTTCTCTGAGTTGACAGAGACAAAAGAAGACACAGCTACTCCATTAACTTCTTTCTCCTCCAGGAAGTAAGACACTCGAGCGTTCTGGCCGCAGTCTGCATCACTAGCACTGACAGTAAACACAGAAAAACCAGGAGAGTTGTTCTCTGGTACATTCTTACTGTATTCTGACTGATGGAATTTGGGCGGGCTGTCATTCACGTCAGATATTTTAACGTTGATGGTTTTACTACTAGACAGAGGAGGAGAGCCTTGGTCCGACACTGTTATGGTAACATTATATTCAGAAACACTTTCTCTGTCTAAGAAGTTTTCTGTCACGATGGTGTAATAACCTGTTAATGAAGACTCAATTTTGAAAGGGACATCGGAATTAATGGAGCACTTGACAACACCGTTGCTATCAGAGTCTTCATCATTCACGTTAAAAACAGCTACAGTTGTACCTGGGGGAGAATCCTCAGGTATGGACTGAGACAATGACATTAATTTAATTGTAGGGACATTGTCATTCTCATCAATTATGTTAACAATAACTTTACATGTATCAGTAAATCCTCCATGATCAGTAGCCCGAACATTAAACTGATAATGCTTAGATTTCTCAAAATCTAATTCACCAGTAAGTTTAATTTGTCCTGTTTTAACATTTACATCAAACATCTGCTCCGCCTCTCTGGTGGCACCAGTGGAGTAAGTGACATCACCATAGAGGCCTGTATCAGCGTCACTTGCACTAACAGTAGTAATCAACGTTCCTTCAGGTGAATTTTCTCGAACATCTACCTTATAAACAGGCTGGCTGCACACAGGTGCGTTATCGTTGGCATCCAGCACAGTGATTTGAATTCTCACCGTCCCTGATCTATGTGGCTCACCGCCATCTGAAGCAATCAACATGAGAGTGTGAGTCTCCTCTTCCTCTCTGTCTAAAGGCTTTTGTAGAACCATTTCTATAACCTTACTTCCGTCTGGTTGGCTTTGTATTTCTAATTTTAAATGATCTGAAGGTTTAAGAATATATTTCTGAATATCATTATTACCAACATCAGAGTCGTCTGCATTCTCAACAGAGAAACGGGTGCCCACTGCAGCATGTTCTGCAATTTTTAGATGTATTTCTTGTTGTGGAAAGGAGGGACTATTATCATTAATATCTATAACTTCCACTGTTACACGATGAAGCTGGATCGGATTTTCTAGAATGATGTCAAAACTGAAGCTGCAGGGCGTCGTCTTTCCACAAAGCTCTTCTCGGTCGATGCGCTCTTTAATAACAAGTGTGCCTTTGTCTCGCTTTAAATCAACATACTGCCGATCTTCCTTGGTGATAATACGAGCTTTACCTGCTACTAGTCTGGCCACATCCAAGCCCAAATCTCTGGCAATGTTTCCAACAAAAGAGCCTTCTGCCTGCTCCTCCGGTATGGAATAGCGAGCCTGTCCACTCACTGAGCTCAGCTCGCAGAGACAAAGAATGACAAACAGAGCGCGCCATCGGCCTCTGACTGCGTTTATCCACATATAATCCATCCTCAAGATATAAAAAAGAAAAACTTCGTTAATAATCCTTCAAAAAAGAGCAGGCACTCCTCAGACAATAAATCCAAAACAAAGAGGATAACCCACAAGGACGATTGCTCTTCAAATGGCGAACAGACTGTCCTCCATCCAAGCAGTGAAGCTCTAAAAGGAGACCAATAGGACCACAGCACTGAATTTTGTCACTCTTATTCAATGACGTATCAACAGCGGCCCTCAGAGCATTTTCACAGTAATACACCTTCATATTTCTCAACAATCAAACATATTTATTACAGACGTTAAATTCAATAAAGATGCATATGATGTTGAAAATAAATAACTAAATTGCTTAATAGAACAAAATATGTATTTTATCAATGCACATTAGGTTCATCTGTCGTCTTATGGTCGTGTTTTGACATTTATTTTGAAATTACGAAGGACATGTTGGAAAAAACAACTTCCTATCAGCAAGAAATAAAAAGGCAAAACGTTGTAGGAGATTATACATAAACTTAGGAAATAAAGGCTAATTATCATCGATGTATATATTTTTATTTATATTATTTTCACTATCTGACATTCATTTTCGGATGAGTGATTTTTGCAGTTTTTTTTATTAGTCAAATTAAAATCTCAGGAAGAATTAATTAAAAAAAAGTTAAATATAATATATTTGGTATAAATATTAATTGCCAAATCCAGTATATTTTATATTCAATATCAGTATTTTTATTTTGGTGTTTAAGTTATTTATTTACACATGTATAGTTGTAGATTTGGTACTACAGTTGTGGTAAATTACGTTTATTCACAAACAATTCAGCACCATGGACAGTGGTGATTATTATAACAACAATAATTAATTTCAAATTCTAAAGGATGTGAGGAAGAAAACACACACACACAAAACAAAGAAATAACAAAACAAATGAATGATTCAACATTAAATAGTTAAATGTGAGACCAATAAACAAATACAATCATTAGGCTGGGCAACAGATACATAATATAATAAAACCGCCCTCCAGTAAGTGTTAAAGTTGATAACATGAGGTGTTTATTTACTTTTTTTTTTTTTTTCTGCATATGGTTCATTGAAATACAGTGTATGTGCATGAGTGTGTGTGTGTGCGTGAGTGCGCATGTGTCTGTAAGTGTGTGTGTGTGTGTATGCGTGTGTGTGTGTGTGTTTAGATAATTACAAGATTAATAGTTATTCACAAGACGTTTAAAACAAAGAGATGTTCACCTGGCGTGCATGAACTCAATGGTTATGAGGACGAAATACAAATAAACAATCGCATGATAAACGCCAGTTTATATATATATATATATATATATATATATGTATAATTTTATATATATATATATATATATATATATGTATAATTTTATATATATATATATATATATATATATATATATATATATATATATATATATGTATAATTTATATATATATATATATATATATATATATATATATATATATATATATATATATATATATATATATATATATATATATATATATATATATATATAAGCTGGCGTTAGTTTAATTATTTCCCCTAAGAGTTTATTTGTAGTTGTGCAAGTCACTCTTATGGGAAAATAAAATATCAATAATGTGTATTATACACAGTGGATGTAATAGTACACATTGTGTTGTTGTAAATATTTTTTTGGGTGAGGCGGTGCATAATTTATCATCACATGTTTTAAAAGATCTGTGTATCAAAAGAGGCAAGGACTCTACTGTTTATCACAAAGAATTGTATTTTGGCATATTTGAATAATAACACTACGAAAAACCGAGAGGAAATGTTCACTGCGCACAAGTGAGATGCTTTCTATTGAGCTGAAACTATTTAGTTGCTTTGTAGGATCAACTTTGTACGACTCAATTCCAAAAAAATACATACAGACACACCACCACAAGTTAAACATTAAAACTAATAATACTTATTTTAAAATATACATGCAAACCTGCTGCACCACTTGAATGCCTGCAAACAAAAATGACTGACAAATGTTACAGCCACGGTAAGACTGTATAAACTACTAAAATATATACATTTACTCACTCTAGTCCAAATTATGCATGAAAAACAATTTGATTCACATAGCATCAATATGATCTTACATAAACAATCTGTTTTAGTGGCCCACATTAAGGCAAGACACTAATTTATATTTTGGATGAAAATTGATGAACTTATGTCAACATGTCAAAGTTCAAATCAGTACACAGCTGATGAAGTATTAAGAGTTTCCTTTGACTTTCAAACAAATGAAAAAAATAAATAAAATACTAATATATTTTACAAATCCATCCATTCATCTATTTTTTACCTCTTGTAAATATTAAGAGAAAAACAAACATGATACACTCTTAATTTGAAAGTTGTCAAACTTACACAATCAACAGCATCTTAAGTATGAAGTCAGAAATGGTGTACTTTATATACTAAAACAGTTATCAGACACAAACATAGAAAACAGTGAATAAATTGTGAATAGTTAAAAACAAAAAAAAATGTAATTAACTAAAATGATACAAAACCAGGCTATGAGGAAACATGATGGAACTGGATATGATTTCAGTATATTGGCAGTGAAATTAATATACACATACTGGAAGACCTAACTAACCTAAACAATCTGAAACCTTAGGACAGGTGATGATCAACTCATATTTACACAAAATTGCCTGTGTACCTTATATGTGCCATGTAGTTTAAAACACTGAAGCTAAACAAAACTCCAGCCATAAAGCTAGGCAGGGTTCTTTCAAACATGATCAAGAAAATGTCCAACATAACAGGAGCAGTCTAACAAGATCATTTAAGAGAGATCTAGCAAGTATGTATACCTTAATGTTCTTAAACAGATGAAGCAGCATGTTCATGTTGCAAAGTGACACTATTGTAACCTCCAAAAGACAGTGTCAGTTTTAAAACACAAAACCAGAGAAAAATGGTAAAATGTTTCACTCACCAAAGTTGACATCTGTGAAAAGTTTCCTGACATCTGCTTGGTCACATGTGGTGTATCAGCATCAGCTCCATCCACACTCACTAAACTTTGACTCATGTCTTGCATATTCTTCATGTCACTTTTTCTGGAGTCGGTGGTCCTGCACACCTCGTAATTGTACACGTGTTGGAGAGTCCCTGTCCCCAAAGTGTCTGAGTAACGTGGTGGATAATATGGAATGACAGGGAGGTTGGAGTGGTACAGGACGCGAGACTGTCTCCACCTGTACACTTTGACTGATATGATGAGCAGCAAGCAGGTGATGAAGAGGAAGGAGACCACAGCCAAAGCCAAGACTAAGTAAAAAGTCAGCTTGTCATTGTACTCCTTGTCGTGCATGCTAAAGTCAGTGAACTCTGACAGCACTTCAGGGAAGCTGTCCGCCACCGCCACGTTAACAATGACTGTAGCTGAACGAGAGGGCTGCCCGTTGTCCTCCACTAGAACACTCAGTCTTTGTTTGACGGCATCTTTATCAGTGACTTGGCGGACAGTTCTTATTTCTCCATTGTGTAGGCCCACATCAAACAGCGCCTTGTCTGTGGCTTTGTGCACTTTATAGGAGAGCCAGGCGTTCTGTCCAGAGTCCACATCCACAGCCACCACTTTAGTCACCAGATAGCCCACATCGGCTGAACGAGGCACCATTTCAGCCAGCACCGAGCCGCCCGTCTGGACCGGGTACAGGACCTGGGGGGCGTTGTCGTTCTGGTCCTGGATCAGGATATGAACTGTGGCTACAGAACTCAAAGGAGGAGATCCAGCATCGCGGGCGGTAACGTTAAAGTGAAAAGATTTAATTTGTTCGTAATCAAAAGATCGGACTGCGTGGATGACACCGTTCTCTGAGTTGACAGAGACAAAAGAAGACACAGCTACTCCATTAACTTCTTTCTCCTCCAGAAAGTAAGACACTCGAGCGTTCTGGCCCCAGTCTGCATCACTAGCACTGACAGTAAACACAGAAAAACCAGGAGAGTTGTTCTCTGGTACATTCTTACTGTATTCTGACTGATGGAATTTGGGCGGGCTGTCATTCACGTCAGATATTTTAACGTTTATGTTTTTACTACTAGACAGAGGAGGAGAGCCTTGGTCAGACACTGTTATGGTAACATTATATTCAGAAACACTTTCTCTGTCTAAAAAGTTGTCGGTCACAATGGTGTAATAACCTGTTAATGAAGACTCAATTTTGAAAGGGACGTCAGAATTAATGGAGCACTTGACAACACCGTTGCCATCAGAGTCTTCATCATTCACGTTAAAAACAGCTACAGTTGTACCTGGGGGAGAATCCTCAGGTATGGACTGTGAAAATGACATTAATTTAATTGTAGGGACATTGTCATTCTCATCAATTATGCTAACAATAACTTTACATATATCAGTAAATCCTCCATGATCACTGGCTTGAATCTTTAACTCATGTGAGATAGATTTTTCAAAATCTAATTTACCTTTGATTTTAATTTCTCCTGTCTTAAAATTGACCTCAAAAAGCTTTTGTGCCTCCTTGCTGATTTGAGGGGTGGAATAAGTGATGTCAGCATTGAGGCCTGTATCAGCGTCACTTGCACTAACAGTAGTAATCAACATTCCTACAGGTGAATTTTCTCGAACATCTACCTTATAAACAGGCTGGCTGCACACAGGTGCGTTATCGTTGGCATCCAGCACAGTGATTTGAATTCTCACCGTCCCTGATCTATGTGGCTCACCGCCATCTGAAGCAATCAACATGAGAGTGTGAGTCTCCTCTTCCTCTCTGTCTAAAAGCTTCTGTAAAACCATTTCTACAACTTTTCTCCCGTTTGCTTCGGTCTGAACTTCTAATTTAAAATGATCTGATGGTTTAAGAATATATTTCTGAATATCATTAATACCAACGTCAGGGTCGTCTGCATTAGCAAGAGAGAAACGGGTGCCCACTGCAGCATATTCAGCTATTTTCAAATTAATTTCATGTTGTGGGAACGAGGGGCTATTATCATTAATATCTATAACTTCCACTGTTACACGATGAAGCTGGATCGGATTTTCTAAAATGATGTCAAAACTGAAGCTGCAGGGCGTCGTCTTTCCACAAAGCTCTTCTCGGTCGATGCGCTCTTTAATAACAAGTGTGCCTTTGTCTCGCTTTAAATCAACATACTGCCGATCTTCCTTGGTGATAATACGAGCTTTACCTGCTACTAGTCTGGCCACATCCAAGCCCAAATCTCTGGCAATGTTTCCAACAAAAGAGCCTTCTGCCTGCTCCTCCGGTATGGAATAGCGAGCCTGTCCACTCACTGAGCTCAGCTCGCAGAGACAAAGAATGACAAACAGTGCGCGCCATCGGCCTCTGACTGCGTTTATCCACATACAATCCATCCTCAAGATGAAAATAAAAACGGTGGTAATAATCCTTCAGATTGAACACAGACACTCCTCAAACAAAAACAACAAAATAAACAAGAGGATCCACAAGAAAGATTTCTCTTCAAATGGCGAACAGACCGTCGTCTTCGCAAGCAATGCAGCTCTAAAAGGAGACCAATAGGACCACAGCACTGAATATTGTCACTCTTATTCAATGACGTGTCAACAGCGGCCCTCACAGCATTTTCACAGTAATACACCTTCATATTTTTCAACAGCCAAACAGATTTATTACAGACATTAAATTAATTAAAGATGCATATGCTGATTAAAATAAACAACTGAAATGCGTAATAGAACAAAATAAAAATTATTTCAAAGCACATTAAGCTCATCCGTCGTCCTATGGTCGTGTTTTGACATTTATTTTGAAGTTACGAAGGACATGTTAGAAAAAAATAACTTCCAATCAGCGAGAAAAAAAATGCAAAACTTTGTAGGAGATTATACATTAACTTAGTAAATAAAGCCTAATTATTATAGATGTATATATTTTTCAATAATATTAATTTCACTATCTGACATTCATAGATACATTTTCTGATGAGTGATTTTCGCAGTTTTTTATTAGTTAAATTAAAATCTCAGTAACAGTGATTTAAAACATTGGTAAACATAATATATTTAATATAATTATTCATTGCTAAATTTTGTATATTTTATATTCAACATCAGTGTTTTTATGGTTGTGTTTAAGTAATTTCTTTACACGTGTATAATTGGAGACGTGCTACTATATTTGAGGTAAATTACTTTTAGTCACAACTAATTTCAGCACCATGGACAGTAGTGATTATTAGTACAACGATAATTAATTTAAATATTCTAAAGGCTGTGAGAAAAAAAAACACACAAAACAAATAACAAAACATTAATTATTTAACTTTAAACAGTTAAATGTGACACCAATAAACACATACAATCTTTATGCTGGACAACAAATACAAAATAAAACCGCCCTAAAGTAAGTGTTAATGTTGGTAACGTGAGGTGTTTTCTTTATTTTTATTTTTATTTTTTTCTGCATATGGTACATTGAAAGACAGTTTGTGTGCATGAGTGTGTGTGTGAGTGAGTGTACATGTGTATGCCTGTGTGTGTGTGTGTTTAAATAATTATCAGATTCACAAGACGTTTAAAACCATGAGATGTTCTTCTGGCGTGCAAGAACTCAATGGTGGTTGTGAGGACGAGATACAAATAAACAATTTCATGATAATCTTTATATATATATATATATATATATATATATATATATATATAATGGCGTTAGTTTAATTAATTCACCTTAGAGTTTAATTGTAGTTGTGTAAGTCACTCTTATGGGAAAATACTGTTTTAAAAATGTATATTATACACCGTGGATGTAAAATTACACATTTTGTTGTTGTTGTAAATATTTTTTGGTTAAGGCGGTCCATAATTTTCATCACATTTTTGAAAATATATGTGTATCAAAAGAGGCAAGGACTCTACTGTTTTATCACAAATACTTGTATTCTCACTTTAAAAAAAGAAACATTTTGGCATATTTGAATTAAAACGCTGTGAAAAACAGAAATGGAATGTTCACTGAGCACAATGATGTCAAGTGAGATACTTTCTATTGACCTGAAACTATTTAGTTGCTTTCTGGAATCAACTGTGTACGACTCAATTCCAGAAAATACATCCAGACACACCACCACAAGTTAAACAACAACACTAAGAATAATTAAATTAAAAATACACATGCAAACCTGCTACACCACTTGAATGCCTGCAAACAAAAATGACTGACAAATGTTACAGCCACGGTAAGGCTTTATAAACTAATAAAATATATCAATTTACTCAATGTAGTCCAAACTATGCATGAAACACAATTTGATTCACATAGCATCAATATAAACAATCTGTTTTAATGGCCCACATTAAGGCGAGGCATTCATTTATGTTTTGGATGAACATTGAAAAACTTATGTCAACATGTCAAAGTTCAAATCAGTACACAGCTGATGAAGTATTAAGAGTTTCCTTTGACTTTCAAACAAATGAAAAAACATAATAAAATACTAATATATTTTACAAATCTATCCATTCATCTATTTTCTACCTCTTGTAAATCTTAAGAGAAAAATAAACATGATACACTCTTAATTTGAAAGTTGTCAAACTTACACAATCAACAGCATCTTAAGTATGGAGTCTGAAATAATGTACTTTATATACTAAAACAGTTATCAGACACAAACATCGAAAAGAGTGAATAAATTGTGAATAGTTAAAAACCCAAAAAAGTTGTAATTAACTAAAATGATACAAAACCAGGCTATGAGGAAACATGATGGAACTGGATATGATTTCCGTATATTGGCAGTATAATTAATATACACATACTGGAAGACCTAACTAACCTAAACCATGAAACCTTAGGACAGTTTATGACAGGTGATGATCTACTCATATTTCCACAAAATGACCTGTGTACCTTATATGTGCCATGTAGTTTAAAACACTGAAGCTAAAACAAAACTCCAGCCATAAAGCTAGGCATGGTTCTTTCAAACATGATCAAGAACATGTCCAACATAACAGGAGCAGTCAAACAAGATCATTTAAGAGAGATCTAGCAAGTATGTATACCTTAATGTTCTTAAACAGATGAAGCAGCATGTTCATGTTGCAAAAGGACACTATTGCAACCTCCAAAAGGCAGTGTAGTTTTAAAGCAAAAAACCAGAGAAAAATGGTAAAAAGTTTCACTCACCAAAGTTGACATCTGTGAAAAGTTTCCTGACATCTGCTTGGTCACATGTGGTGTATCAGCATCAGCTCCATCCACACTCACTAAACTTTGACTCATGGCTTGCATATTCTTCATGTCACTTTTTCTGGAGTCGGTGGTCCTGCACACCTCGTAATTGTACACGTGTTGGAGAGTCCCTGTCCCCAAAGTGTCTGAGTAACGTGGTGGATAATATGGAATGACAGGGAGGTTGGAGTGGTACAGGACGCGAGACTGTCTCCACCTGTACACTTTGACTGATATGATGAGCAGCAAGCAGGTGATGAAGAGGAAGGAGACCACAGCCAAAGCCAAGACTAAGTAAAAAGTCAGCTTGTCATTGTACTCCTTGTCGTGCATGCTAAAGTCAGTGAACTCTGACAGCACTTCAGGGAAGCTGTCCGCCACCGCCACGTTAACAATGACTGTAGCTGAACGAGAGGGCTGCCCGTTGTCCTCCACTAGAACACTCAGTCTTTGTTTGACGGCATCTTTATCAGTGACTTGGCGGACAGTTCTTATTTCTCCATTGTGTAGGCCCACTTCAAACAGCGCCCTGTCTGTGGCTTTGTGCACTTTATAGGAGAGCCAGGCGTTCTGTCCAGAGTCCACATCAACAGCCACCACTTTAGTCACCAGATAGCCCACATCTGCTGAACGAGGCACCATTTCAGCCAGCACCGAGCCGCCCGTCTGAACCGGGTACAGGACCTGGGGGGCGTTGTCGTTCTGGTCCTGGATCAGTATATGAACTGTGGCTACAGAACTTAAAGGAGGGGATCCGGCGTCACGGGCGGTAACGTTAAAGTCGAAGGACTTAATTTGTTCGTAATCAAAAGATCGGACTGCGTGGATGACACCGTTCTCTGAGTTGACTGAGACAAAAGAAGACACAGCTACTCCATTAACTTCTTTCTCCTCCAGGAAGTAAGACACTCGAGCGTTCTGGCCCCAGTCTGCATCACTAGCACTGACAGTAAACACAGAAAAACCAGGAGAGTTGTTCTCTGGAACATTCTTACTGTATTCTGACTGATGGAATTTGGGCGGGCTGTCGTTAACGTCAGATATTTTAACGTTTATGTTTTTGCTACTAGACAGAGGAGGAGAGCCTTGGTCAGACACTGTTATGGTAACATTATATTCAGAAACACTTTCTCTGTCTAAGAAGTTTTCTGTCACGATGGTGTAATAACCTGTTAATGAAGACTCAATTTTGAAAGGGACATCGGAATTAATGGAGCACTTGACAACACCGTTGCTATCAGAGTCTTCATCATTCACGTTAAAAACAGCTACAGTTGTACCTGGGGGAGAATCCTCAGGTATGGACTGAGAAAATGACATTAATTTAATTGTAGGGACATTGTCATTCTCATCAATTATGTTAACAATAACTTTACATGTATTTGCATAGCCTTCATGATCACTAGCTTGGACATTTAATTGATAGCTCCTAGATTTTTCAAAATCGATTTTGCCTGTAACTTTGATATCTCCCGTTCTGACGTTTACGTGAAAAAGTTGTTTTGCCTCCACCGTCACATGTGGAGTCGAATACGTGACGTCACCATTGAGGCCTGCATCAGCGTCACTTGCACTAACAGTAGCAATCAACGTTCCTTCAGGTGAATTTTCTCGAACATCTACCTTATAAACAGGCTGGCTGCACACAGGTGCGTTATCGTTGGCATCCAGCACAGTGATTTGAATTCTCACCGTCCCTGATCTATGTGGCTCACCGCCATCTGAAGCAATCAACATGAGAGTGTGAGTCTCCTCTTCCTCTCTGTCTAAAGGCTTCTGTAAAACCATTTCTATAACCTTCATTCCGTCCGGCTGGCTTTGTATCTCTAATTTAAAATTATCTGAAGGTTTTAGTGAGTATTTCTGAATATCATTAATACCAACATCAGTGTCAGCTGCATTAGCAAGAGAGAAACGGGTGCCCACTGCAGCATTTTCTGTAATTTTTAAATTAATTTCATGCTGAGGGAACGAGGGGCTATTATCATTAATATCTATAACTTCCACTGTTACACGATAAAGCTGGATTGGATTTTCTAAAATGATGTCAAAACTGAAGCTGCAGGGCGTCGTCTTTCCACAAAGCTCTTCTCGGTCGATGCGCTCTTTAATAACAAGTGTGCCTTTGTCTCGCTTTAAATCAACATACTGCCGATCTTCCTTGGTGATAATACGAGCTTTACCTGCTACTAGTCTGGCCACATCCAAGCCCAAATCTCTGGCAATGTTTCCAACAAAAGAGCCTTCTGCCTGCTCCTCCGGTATGGAATAGCGAGCCTGTCCACTCACTGAGCTCAGCTCGCAGAGACAAAGAATGACAAACAGTGCGAGCCATCGACCTCTGACTGCGTTTATCCACATATAATCCATCCTCAAAACCACAAAAGACGTCAAAAATCCTTCAGAATTAAAGTAGATACTCCTCAAACAATAAATCCGAAATAAAATTATTGATCCACACAAAATATTTTTCTTCAAATGGCGAGCGGACCGTCGTTTTCCTCAGCAGTGAAGCTCTAAAAGGAGACCAATAGGACCACAGCATTGAATAATTTCACTCTTATTCAATGACGTGTCAACAGCGGCCCTCAGAGCATTTTCACAGTAGTACACTTGTTTGTGTATTACCAGTTCAAATGAATTATTCATGTTAAAACGACTAATAATACATATAATGGCCAATATCATGAATACAAATATTCAAATGAGTGAAATATTTTTTAATTCAACGCTTTAAGACCTAGACATATTTCCATGATCATTGGTGAACTTCTATTTTCAAAATGTTAATGCCTTGTTAAAAAAAACATCTTGATTTAATCACGTTTAGAAATAGACCTCAAACAATATATTTCAGATTTTCTAACATGGTGTCAGAATGATGTCTTTTGTATGAAATTTAAAATCAAAGATTGTTTTTCTTTGGAAAACAAAAAATCCCATATGGTGCAAGCAAATCAGACTTATTTTGTACTTCATATTATATCATTAAAATTGAAATAATAATTCGATGTTTGATTTAGTCATTTTTCACAAACTCACAATTTTACATTTGTGACTGTACAAGACGTGACTTAAATTACTTATGCTAAACTTAAAAAACGTTATCACAATGGGACATTAACATTGGGAAGAAGACACTGAATATCGTGATGCACGGATGCTGTCCATGGTGCTGAAACTTTACTGGATTTGTGGAACTAACCTTATATGGCTCAATGACAATAGAGCAATTAAGACACACCAATAAAACTATCAGTGTCACATGCATACACATTTACAGACACACACCTAAAATCACTGTGTATATTGTATATTTGATTAAAATCTCAAAGGAAACATTTAATTTAATTACTAAAAGAGGACCGCATATGCAGAAAGCCTAAAGTCAACAGAATGCACATGTTTTGATATTACTAGCAGTTATAATTTTCATCTAATTTAAAACGTTTGAGATTGAGCTATATTGTTGTTCAATGTCAAACAGAAACTTTATAGACTGAATAATATTCCAAACTTATAGTTGAGCATGTTTTTGTTTTGTAAATGTTCTGCAGTTTGCGGAGTTTAATACATTTCCATTATCTTTAGTATTTGAGGCATTGTTTGAACAAAGGGGACAAAAGCTAATACTATTTGTATTCAATGCAGCACTGTATTTTGTCAAGACTGGGACTGTGGCGTGGTTTGTTCTCCCGAGGTGCAAAAGATTTGGACCATACGTGGCGTGAAGGGGAGTACATGATTGTTTATTACTATAAAAAAAAAAAAAAAAACGAAAAGCGTGCACAGTGGCGGAGAAACAACTTGGCTATGAAAACAAATACTTGCACAAAGGCAGAAACTATGAACAACAAAAAAACACTAACTGTGGCATTAATAAACAAAAACTTGCTTGGCATGGACTAAAGGAGCAGCATGAACGATGGACATGAAATCAAGTGTCAGGAATGTGCAGAGCATACATGTGGGATGTCGCCAGCTAGACAAACTGAAAACAATGAACTTAAATACTACAGACATGATTAACGAAAACAGGTGCGTGACTCAAAACGTGAAACAGGTGCGTGACGTGACAGGTGAAAACTAATGGGTTGCTATGGTGACAAACAAGAGTGCACAATGAGTCCAAACGTGGAACGGGTGAAACTAATGGGTAACCATGGAAACAAGACAAGGGAGTGAAAAGCCAGAAACTAAAGAGTCCAATAACTAAACAAAACAAAACACGACTAATACAAAACATGGTCACACAGAAATGACATATTTAAGATGTGGTTAAAGTCAAGGGACACTAAACTAAACTAAAGACTAAACAGAATGTTCTGTAGCTATTTACTGATAAACTGTGTATAAATATTAGTGCCAAACAATTTGAGATTAAATTACGGAAGTGACGTTGACACTGATATAGCGCTAGGTTTAGATATGTTGTCCCTGCAGAAGTGGGCTACATCTATTACATTGTGACGAGCAGGTATTTCTAACTTATTTGGTATTTTCGATCCATCAGCAATCGACAAAAAGATCAGCATTCACTCACATTTTTCTTAAGTGCACATGTGGAACAAAGAAGGGTCATTGGAAGTCCGTGGCTTTAACACTGAGTGATCTCCATCCTGCTATGGCGCCCCATAATACACCTGCTGTGAACCTGTTTTTATGTTTAATTTATTGTATTTTTTTTTTTTTTTATCGTGCTCTGTTTGTGTTGTGTTGTGTTTGCTCGGTTCTCTTATTATCTTTTAACCTGCCCATCGTACATCACTTTGGCTACCCCTGTGGTAAATTTTAAATGTGCTTTATAAATGAAGTTGATTTGATTTAAAAAAATGAAAAAAATAGTACACATGATATATTTATGAAATAGATCCCAGGTGACAGGTGAGGAATCAACTCAGAACTATATATACGGAGATTTGATGGTAGGGGACATGTACTGTAAATAGTTGCATAAGGATATTATCAGCTCAAATACTAAAGATGGGCCTTCCAGAAAGACAATTGATAAAAAATATATTTGGTAAAAGACAGCCTTAAAAATAAGCACATTCAACTACAGCTTCAGATGGCGACTTGTCCAGGGTGTACCTCGCCTTCCACCTGAATGCAGCTGAGATAGGCTCCAGCACCCCCGCAACCCCGAAAGGGACAAGCGGTAGCAAATGGATGGATGTAAATTTGGTCAAGGACAGCCTCAAAAATCAGCACATTAAAAACAGCTTCAGGTGGCAACTGCAGCTGGGATAGGCTCCAGTCGAGAGGGACAAGCTGTAGACAATGGATGGATGGATGGATAGAATTACAGCTTCATTTTTAAAATTGCTAATATACTCCACCCTCCTCTTGTCCCAAAATCAGCAGTGGAAAGAACAATAAGCTATTAAAATTGTAGCCGCACATTGCAATATATCAAAGTTAAGTGACTGTAGAACATGAACTTTCCACCGCCCTGGAGAAAAAGTATTGAGCCGGCATAAAAGCAGACATAAAAAGCAGACAGATAATGGTGAAACATGAGACTCACCAAAGTTGACATCTGTGAAAAGTTTCCTGACATCTGCTTGGTCACATGTGGTGTATCAGCTTCAGCTCCTTCCACACTCACTAAACTTTGACTCATGTCTTGCATATTCTTCATGTCACTTTTTCTGGAGTCTGTGGTCCTGCACACCTCGTAATTGTACACGTGTTGGAGAGTCCCTGTCCCCAAAGTGTCTGAGTAACGTGGTGGATAATATGGAATGACAGGGAGGTTGGAGTGGTACAGGACGCGAGACTGTCTCCACCTGTACACTTTGACTGATATGATGAGCAGCAAGCAGGTGATGAAGAGGAAGGAGACCACAGCCAAAGCCAAGACTAAGTAAAAAGTCAGCTTGTCATTGTACTCCTTGTCGTGCATGCTAAAGTCAGTGAACTCTGACAGCACTTCAGGGAAGCTGTCCGCCACCGCCACGTTAACAATGACTGTAGCTGAACGAGAGGGCTGCCCGTTGTCCTCCACTAGAACACTCAGTCTTTGTTTGACGGCATCTTTATCAGTGACTTGGCGGACAGTTCTTATTTCTCCATTGTGTAGGCCCACTTCAAACAGCGCCCTGTCTGTGGCTTTGTGCACTTTATAGGAGAGCCAGGCGTTCTGTCCAGAGTCCACATCCACAGCCACCACTTTAGTCACCAGATAGCCCACATCTGCTGAACGAGGCACCATTTCAGCCAGCACCGAGCCGCCCGTCTGGACCGGGTACAAGACCTGGGGGGCGTTGTCGTTCTGGTCCTGGATTATCATGCGAACGGTCACGTTGCGGCTGAGAGGAGGAGAACCTCCATCCTGAGCTTTGACAGTAAACACTATTTCTTTAATTTGTTCATAATCATATGAGCGAACTGCACTAATGACTCCACTTTCTGCATTAACGGACACAAATTCAGTAACTGGAGTTCCTCCGATTTCACGCTCCTCCAACATGTAAGAAACACGAGCGTTCTGGTTTTCATCAGGGTCTTTAGCACTAACTTTTAGCACAGAAACACCTGGAGAGTTATTTTCTGCAACACTTGCAGTATATAAGCTGACTGGAAACACAGGAGCATTGTCATTCACGTCTGAAACTTTCAAATTAAAAGTCATTTTACTAGACAGGGGAGGTGAGCCAGAATCTGATGCAACGACAGTGATGTTAAATTCTGGCACACTTTCACGATCTAAGTCAGCATCAGTCAATAATGCAAAATAATTTCTCACATTGGATTTAATTCTAAATGGAACGCGACCCTCAATGGCACACCTGACGTGGCCATTATCTCCAGAATCTTGATCTTTAACATTAATGATACCAATAGTGGTACCAGCTGGGGAGTCTTCTGACACAGGACTAGTGAAGGACATCACATTTATGACTGGAACATTATCATTTAAATCTATTACTTCTATTTCCACTTTAGCTGACTCAGTCAGTCCACCTTGATCTTTAGCTTCAACCATGAACTCTATTGTTTTTTCTTTTTCATAATCTATTTGGTTTGCTACAGTTATACATCCTGTTTCCTCATTTATATGAAATGTATCTTCTATTTCTGCATTTGATTTTGAAAACGAGTATATGACTTTTGCATTTGATCCACTATCTGCGTCAGTTGCATTCACAGTTAGAACGTGAGTGCCTTTTACTGCATTTTCAACCACTTTAACTTTATAAGTCGTTTGGTCAAAAACAGGACCATTATCATTTGCATCTATTATGTTAATATTAATATTTACTGTACCTGATCTCTGTGGATTTCCACCATCCACAGCCACTAATTTTAAAGAGTGTCGGGGTTGTTCTTCTCTGTCTAATCCTTTCTGCAGCACCATTTCTGCATATTTACTGCCTCCACTGACGCGTTCCTTTAAAACAAAATGATCACTTGGAGTTAAAATGTAGCTCTGCAGACCGTTTGCACCCACATCAGCATCATGTGCACTTTCCAAAACAAAACGGGAGCCAAGAGCAGCAGACTCACTTATTTCAAATTGCAAATGATTATTTTTAAAGGCGGGGGCGTTATCATTGACGTCCAACACTTCGATGGTCACAGGGTGTAATTCCATGGGGTTTTCCAGTAAAATCTCAAAGGTGAAGCTGCACGGCGTCACGTCTCCACAAAGCAGCTCTCGATCTATCCTCTCATGGACGACCAGAAGCCCTTTGTCTGTCCTCAGCTCCGTGTACTGAACGTTCTCCCCCGTCACGATGCGGGCACGCCCAGAACGGAGTCTTTTTAGATCCAAACCGAGATCCTGGGCCACATTTCCAACAAGTGAGCCTTTTTTCATCTCCTCTGGGATTGAATAGCGGATTTGTGCCTCCATTCCGTTTAGAAAACAACACAACAAGACAAAGAGGCAGGCCGCCCGTCGCCAAAAACAACGCCATCTTCTTTCTCCACTGCAAATGTCATCGTTGGACTCCATGTGAAAAAATAATAATAAAATGACTCTAAACAATAAATACTTAGGCTATTTTCAGCCGAAAGCATTGATCAGTGACAATGTTATTTAGCTCAGTTGTTATATGTTGTTCATACAAGCTCTCTTCTATAAATGCCAGTGACAGAGAAGGGAGCTGCACTGCATCACATAACTATCACATTCATTTCCGATGCAATAGCGTCCCTTAGAGGCTGAAATGTGAAATTGTTCCAGCTGCACCAAAATCATCAGGGCAACAAATGTTCCTGCACACACTATGTGCTCTTAAATGTTGTAATAGTAATTTAAAAAAACCGAAGACCATACAAATACAACACTTTCTGTTTTATCTTTAGGATGTTTTACTTATACAAATATATATGCAATCAATACAACTGAGTGGTAGATGCACAGTGCAAGTAACAATGCTTATGAATGTAATACAACTAGTATAAGAAGCTTAGTACAAAACGACATTTTTTCCCCCCTCAGCTGCATTTCAGCACCATGGACAGAGACCGAGAAACATCATTGTTTACTTCGTACCAAGCAATATAATAAGTACAAACAACGTATCATTCTATTCTAATTAAAGATACATCATGGATAGGTCAACAGCAGATGCCCATTGATAAAGTACTGACATGTTCACTTTGTCCTACTGTAAGTGGCCCTGAACAAAAACATTGGCAACTCATTTTACCTCTAAGAGCCATGAATTAAAACTAAATATCCACTGTTAAACACTGGCTTAAGAAACTGATGAATATTTTTTTCCACAGTACAAAATGAATAACATATAAATACAAAAGCAATAACAACACTGGATAAGTCAATATAACCAAAAGAGGAGAGTCACATTCATTATTGATGCATTTATTAGAGAATGACATCAATCTGAGGATCCACACAATATCTTATTTTGTTGGGTAGCAGAATACAAGTAAATGTCCCTACAAAAGGGGGACTTGAAATGATAAAACAATGGACAAGAACCTTCTTCGAACATAAAATATGCGTCCTGCATTATACCCATAAAATACACCGAAGGCAATTCTGGAAGGCCTAATGATTAAGAACACAATTATGTGTGCAGAATTGTTGATAAACCTGTATCTCTTAAAATAAATCTACAGGTGTGCTCATATTGCAAAATGTGTTATGTGTTGTCCATTTCCCACAGACTATTAACAATATTACAAATAATTTTCTTTCACTCATATTTATTTGCAGAGTGAAGACATCAAGCGGTTGTGTTTGCTCTTTTTAGATCATATTTACAAAATAAATGACCTAAATGACTGCTCGAGCCCATTCTCTGGAGGTTTTGGCCTGGTAACACACACACACATTAACACAAACAGGTTTACATGGATATTAAAGGTAACCATACTCACCTGCGATTTGTTTGTTTGTAAGTACTGTGTGTGTATAAAAGGACAGTGCCGTTTCTGGGCTCCTAATAGACCACTGCATGTTTCAACCAATGCAGCATAAGTTATTCCATTTCATGTGGAATAAAAGCACACCATTAACTGACCTGTGGGAGACGGTACTGTAGTTGAACTACATTACATACACCAGCAAGGAAAGGATACAAACAGATATCCAGGGAATTGAGAAAGCCAATCAATATCGTTCAAATTCTAACTTAGAAGTGGAAAATATAAGATTCAGGAAAAGTTCAGCAACATTTGAAAGACAACTGCCACAAAACTGTTTGGGATGCAATGAAAAACCCACACATAACTTCAGCAAACATAAAGGCAGTTTTAAGAACTAACAGCTATGCCACCTGCTTACAATACTCAGCATACGGCCCATAGACAAGCCTTAAAACGTCTGGAAGAAACTTATTTTGAAAGGATGAGACGAGACCAACACTGACTGCTGTGGCCACAACCCAAAATGTTGCAATTGTAGAAGAATCAACACAAATCATGATGAAAGGTACACCATTCTTATGGTGAAACATGCAGGTGGTTTTCTAATGTTTTGGGAACGTATCAGCTACAAAGGCCCAGGGGATTAGTCAAAACTGATGGCATGATGAATGCCGCACGTTACCAGAAAATACTAAAGGAACATGTTTACCCTATCAGCATTAAAATGTTTGTATTTCCATTCATATTCTCAAACATAGCCAAAAGATCACAAGTTCCACCAGGGTCTGTTAAACTATGAGCACAATTACAAAACAAAAGGTAATAGATAAAGTAAGTTATTTGTCAATGGTATTTCTTCAAAAACCCATACTTGTACTTGTTCAGTAAATATTTTGAATTACTTCAAGCACCATGTATAATACAACTACAGTAAAAACAAGATGAAAATGATCTCTGTAAACTGTGACTATTATAAGACATAAACATATTTGGTTAATTATTTCACAAACATTTACTCACCAATAATCCGTCCCTGATTTCAAATATTGATAGACCTACTGTAAAAATGGATGAGCGTTCATTTGCTAGTGGGAAAAATACACATTAATTAGCGGTATTAGATATACTACCAATTTTCTTAAGGTAGTTTTATGAGTCAAGAGTTATGTTTGCTAAAAACAATATTAAAAATAGCATGGAGAGTAGTGACAAACAGACTCTCTTTAAGTCAATGGAAGTTGTCAAATGGAAAACGGACAAAGAATGGTAAAATATTTGACTCACCAAAGTTGACATCTGTGAAAAGTTTCCTGACATCTGCTTGGTCACATGTGGTGTATCAGCATCAGCTCCATCCACACTCACTAAACTTTGACTCATGGCTTGCATATTCTTCATGTCACTTTTTCTGGAGTCGGTGGTCCTGCACACCTCGTAATTGTACACGTGTTGGAGAGTCCCTGTCCCCAAAGTGTCTGAGTAACGTGGTGGATAATATGGAATGACAGGGAGGTTGGAGTGGTACAGGACGCGAGACTGTCTCCACCTGTACACTTTGACTGATATGATGAGCAGCAAGCAGGTGATGAAGAGGAAGGAGACCACAGCCAAAGCCAAGACTAAGTAAAAAGTCAGCTTGTCATTGTACTCCTTGTCGTGCATGCTAAAGTCAGTGAACTCTGACAGCACTTCAGGGAAGCTGTCCGCCACCGCCACGTTAACAATGACTGTAGCTGAACGAGAGGGCTGCCCGTTGTCCTCCACTAGAACACTCAGTCTTTGTTTGACGGCATCTTTATCAGTGACTTGGCGGACAGTTCTTATTTCTCCATTGTGTAGGCCCACTTCAAACAGCGCCCTGTCTGTGGCTTTGTGCACTTTATAGGAGAGCCAGGCGTTCTGTCCAGAGTCCACATCAACAGCCACCACTTTAGTCACCAGATAGCCCACATCTGCTGAACGAGGCACCATTTCAGCCAGCACCGAGCCGCCCGTCTGGACCGGGTACAGGACCTGGGGGGCGTTGTCGTTCTGGTCCTGGATCAGGATGCGAACGCTCACATTGCTGCTAAGAGGAGGGGAGCCTCCATCCTGAGCTCTGACCACCAAGTCCAGTTGTTTAATTTGCTCATAATCAAATGATCGAACAGAACTAAGAACGCCAGTTTCAGAATTCAAAGAAACGTAAGTAGAAACAGGACTGCCACTTATCTGTGTGTCCTCTAAAAGATAAGATATTCTCGCATTTTGATTCCAATCAGCATCTCTAGCAGTGACAGCAAATATGGAAATGCCGGGAGAATTATTCTCTGAGACATAAGCAGAATAAATGTTTTTATCAAATAATGGTGCATTGTCATTAATGTCTGAGATTCTAAGATGTAACTTTGTTGAGGTAGAAAGAGGGGGCGTTCCAAGATCAGTGGCTGTTATTGTTATGTTATATTCTGACACAGACTCTCTATCAAAGTACTGATCTGATATTAAATTGTAATAATTTGTTAAAGACGTCTCTAATCTAAAAGGCATTTTTCCATTTATGGAACATGTTATTTGTCCATTTCTCTCAGAATCAGCATCCTTTATGTTTAGAATTGCTATTGTTGTACCAGGGGGCGAATCTTCGGACACAGGACTTGAAAATGACATTATATTAATAATTGGAGCATTGTCATTTACATCAATTACATCAAATATAATTTTACTCGTTCCAGTAAGCCCACCTTGATCCTTTGCTTCCACCCTCACTTCATATTTTCTGTCCTTTTCATAATCTATTTGACCAGACACATAAATAGTGCCTGTTTTTTCATCAACATTAAATATATCTGCTGCACTTCCTTTCATTTTAGACAAACTATATGTAATGAGTCCATTTAAACCACTGTCAGCATCTGTAGCATTTACAGTAATTATACTAGTTCCTTTAACTGCATTCTCCATGACAGTTGCTTTATATTCTGATTGGTTAAACACAGGCCGGTTGTCATTTGCATCTAGCACATGTATGTCTATATTTACTGTACCAGACCTTTGTGGTGTTCCTCCATCCACTGCAATTAATTTTAAAGACAAACGGGGACGTTGCTCTCTGTCTAAAGGCTTCTGGAGCACCATTTCAACATATTTGCTGCCATCTGGATTTGCATGCTGATTCAGGATAAAATGATCGTTAGGTGACAAAATGTAATTCTGCAATGCATTTTGCCCCACATCTTCATCATCTGCACTCTGCAGAGGAAACTGCACTCCAGCTAAAGTAGATTCACTTATTTCAAATATGAGAGCTTTATCATTATTTGCAAAGATGGGAGCATGATCGTTTATATCCAAAACCTCAACAATGATTCTGTGCAATTCTAACGGATTTTCTAAAATGACCTCAAAGCTGAAGCTACATGGCGTCACATCTCCACAAAGCTGCTCCCGGTCTATTCTGTCGTTAACGACGAGAAGCCCTTTGTCTGTCTTCAGCTCGGTGTACTGGACGTTTTCGCCCGTCACGATGCGGGCCCGCCCTGAACGCAGCCTTTTCACATCCAAACCAAGATCTTGCGCTACATTACCGATCACCGAGCCTTTCTTCATTTCTTCTGGGATAGAATAACGAATCTGACCACCTACCGTGGTGACCAAATAAAAGATGCAAATAAGCAGTCCCAATTGGTGTCGTGGGCCAGAAAACCTTCGCCAAATCCATCGTGCGTCGGCGACGCATTTTCGAGGTGCCATTTTCCAATAGAAAGATAAGTATTCCAGTAAATCAAACTACAAATGTTCCTCTAAAATATCCGTTCATTTTCGATCCAAAACGACTTAAAATGAACAAAAAGGTCTGAATATTGTTGTTGACGCTACTGCATCCTCAACCTCAAATGAACACAGCGAGACTGCTTCATTACATAGTCAGTGATGGACTGAATGAAAGGAAATTCAAATGCTGACCAAGAGCGTCCCTTAGAGTCGAAATGGTGAATTTCACATCTATATTCTCTCACTGTACACCAATATTACTCAACAGTTTCACATGCAATGCATGATCAGTCTAAAACACTGTTCTTCATTTTTTACATGCAAAAATACTAAGTCAGCCTATTAATTATCTGACAGATAAATAATTGGTCGACATAATACAAAGGCAATATATTGAATAATATCAAAACAACATTACTAAATGCATTATTTATCATGGAACATTCATTTCCAAAATTGTTTTATGTTCCTATAACTTCATATAATGTACTTTTTTCAGATGTAGTTCATGTTCAGTCCCTATTTTAAAATATTTATACTGTAAAATATTGTTGATTTGCTATGGTGAAAAAAAAATATAAAGTCAGCATGGAATATAATCATTTTTGTCCTATAGCAGGTGTCTTCAACGTCTATTGGGCCAAGGACCTCCACACTAAAGTTGCTATTGAGTGGGGGACCCCTACTCAAATATCGTGAATATATGTTTAAAATAAAACTGGTCATAGAAGCACCTTGTTTTGGTGCAATATTTAGCTGTCTCGACTCCTTGGGGGGTTATGAATGATGATAAAAGCCATGTTTTGTTTTATAATAAGATCTTATACCTTAAATATTCATAATGATTCTGTTTCTGATTCTGAGTTAACTCAAAAGTGACTCACAGTGTAAACAAAATGCATGAGGGATTTTCAAATGACAAAAATAAAGATAATAAATACAATTATTATATGAAAAAATAAGAACAAGGGAAAAACTCCATTTGTGTGCAAGCTTTTTGAGACAATTGTTTACATCCAGATTTGCCTCTCTCACCGTCACATCACACATTACATTCGTCAAACGCTCCAAAGCCAACCAAATGAGCTTCACAATTTAACATTCTGCCTGCATGCATTAAAATAAATATTTCTATAGTGTATTATTGTATTACATAGTGCATTATACAGACACAATAATGAAATAAAAATGACTTCTGTTACTCTTCATTTTAACTCTGCGATTGTGTCATTCTTCATTCCCTATTGTTGTTTTTTCAGGCATCTTTAAATCTTAACATATTGTCTCGGATCAGGAAAGATGAACTCTTCTTCTCCTATATATCAGATTTTGCAACAGCACTAAATCAATGACCATTCATAGCTTTCATGAACACTAGCATAATGGAAAAACATATTGCCTATTAGCACCCCCCGCAACCTCAAAAGGGACAATCGGTAACTGATTTATAATACCAAAAAACTTGCAACGTTTGTGAGTAAAAATATTTGATCAAAACAATATACATCTCACGGATTTATTGGGAGATAAAAAACAGGCCAGTCAAATACTCTGTGACGTCACTAAGGAAAACACTGTTCCTTTCGCCGACCACAACATTGCTGAGCATAGAGAGTAGTAATAAACAAACTCTCTTTAAATCAATGGAAGTTATCAAATGGAAAACAGACAAAGAATGGTAAAATATTTAACTCACCAAAGTTGACATCTGTGAAAAGTTTCCTGACATCTGCTTGGTCACATGTGGTGTATCAGCATCGGCTCCATCCACACTCACTAAACTTTGACTCATGGCTTGCATATTCTTCATGTCACTTTTCCTGGAGTCGGTGGTCCTGCACACCTCGTAATTGTACACGTGTTGGAGAGTCCCTGTCCCCAAAGTGTCTGAGTAACGTGGTGGATAATATGGAATGACAGGGAGGTTGGAGTGGTACAGGACGCGAGACTGTCTCCACCTGTACACTTTGACTGATATGATGAGCAGCAAGCAGGTGATGAAGAGGAAGGAGACCACAGCCAAAGCCAAGACTAAGTAAAAAGTCAGCTTGTCATTGTACTCCTTGTCGTGCATGCTAAAGTCAGTGAACTCTGACAGCACTTCAGGGAAGCTGTCCGCCACCGCCACGTTAACAATGACTGTAGCTGAACGAGAGGGCTGCCCGTTGTCCTCCACTAGAACACTCAGTCTTTGTTTGACGGCATCTTTATCAGTGACTTGGCGGACAGTTCTTATTTCTCCATTGTGTAGGCCCACTTCAAACAGCGCCCTGTCTGTGGCTTTGTGCACTTTATAGGAGAGCCAGGCGTTCTGTCCAGAGTCCACATCAACAGCCACCACTTTAGTCACCAGATAGCCCACATCTGCTGAACGAGGCACCATTTCAGCCAGCACCGAGCCACCAGTCTGGACCGGATACAGGACCTGGGGGTTGTTGTCATTCTGGTCCTGAATCAGGATACGAACGCTCACGTTGCTGCTGAGAGGAGGAGAACCTCCATCCTGAGCTCTGACCACCAAGTCCAGTTGTTTAATTTGCTCATAATCAAACGATCGAACTGCACTGAGAGTACCAGTTTCAGAATTTAAAGAAACATACGTAGACACGTGACTGCCACTTATCTGTGTGTCCTCTAAAAGATAAGATATTCTCGCGTTTTGATTCCAATCAGCATCTCTGGCAGTGACAGCAAATATGGAAATGCCCGGAGTATTATTTTCTGAGACATAAGCAGAATAAATGTTTTTATCAAATAATGGTGCATTGTCATTTATATCTGAGATTTTAAGATGCAACTTTGTTGAGGTAGAAAGAGGGGGCGTTCCAAGATCAGTGGCTGTTATTGTAATGTTATATTCTGACATAGACTCTCTATCAAAGTATTGATCTGATATTAAATTGTAATAATTTGTTAAAGACGTCTCTAATCTAAAAGGCATTTTTCCATTTATTGAACATGTTATTTGTCCATTTCTCTCAGAATCAGCATCCTTTATGTTTAGAATTGCTATTGTTGTACCAGGAGGCATATCTTCAGACACAGGACTTGAAAATGACATTATATTAATAATTGGAGCATTGTCATTTACATCAATTACATCAAATATAATTTTACTCGTTCCAGTAAGCCCACCTTGATCTTTTGCTTCCACCCTCACTTCATATTTTCTGTCCTTTTCATAATCGAGTTGACCAGACACATAAATAGTGCCTGTTTTTTCATCAATATTAAATATATCTGCCGCACTTTCTTTCTTTTTGGACAAACTATATGTGATGAGTCCATTTGAACCACTGTCAGCATCTGTAGCATTTACAGTAATTATACTAGTTCCTTTCACTGCATTTTCTATAACAGCTGCTTTATATTCTGATTGGTTAAATATGGGTTCATTGTCATTTGCATCTAAAACATATATTTCTATATTAACTGTACCAGATCTTTGTGGTGTTCCTCCATCCACTGCAATTAATTTTAAAGACAAACGGGGACGTTGCTCTCTGTCTAAAGGCTTCTGGAGCACCATTTCAACATATTTGCTGCCATCTGGATTTGCATGCTGATTCAGAATTAAATGATCATTTGGTGACAAAATGTAATTCTGTAATGCATTTTGTCCTACATCTTCATCCTCTGCACTTTTCAGAGGAAAGCGCACTCCTACTGCAGCTGATTCACTTATTTCAAATATGAGAGCTTTATCATTATTTGCAAAGATGGGAGCATGATCGTTTATATCCAAAACCTCAACAATGATTCTGTGCAATTCTAACGGATTTTCTAAAATGACCTCAAAGCTGAAGCTACATGGCGTCACATCTCCACAAAGCTGCTCCCGGTCTATTCTGTCGTTAACGACGAGAAGCCCTTTGTCTGTCTTCAGCTCGGTGTACTGGACGTTTTCGCCCGTCACGATGCGGGCCCGCCCTGAACGCAGCCTTTTCACATCCAAGCCAAGATCTTGCGCCACATTACCGATCACCGAGCCTTTCTTCATTTCTTCTGGGATAGAATAACGAATCTGACCACCTACCGTGGTGACCAAATAAAAGATGCAAATAAGCAGTCCCAATTGGTGTCGTGGGCCAGAAAACCATCGCCAAATCCATCGTGCGTCGGCGACGCATTTTCGAGGTGCCATTTTCCAATAGAAAGATAAGTATTCCAGTAAATCAAACTACAAATGTTCCTCTAAAATATCCGTTCATTTTCGATCCAAAACGACTTAAAATGAACAAAAATGTCTGGATATTGTTGTTGACGCTACTGCATCCTCAACCTCAAATGAACACAGCGAGACTGCTTCATTACATAGTCAGTGATGGACTGAATGAAAGGAAATTCAAATGCTGACCAAGAGCGTCCCTTAGAGTCGAAATGGTGAATTTCACATCTATATTCTCTCACTGTACACCAATATTACTCAACAGTTTCACATACAATGCATGATCAATCTAAAACACTGTTCTCCATTGTTTAGATAAATGCAAAAATACGAGTTCAGCCAATTAATCATCTGGCAGATAAATAATTGGTTGACATAATACAAAGGCAATATATTGAATAATATAAAAACAACATTACTAAATGCATTATTTATCATGTAACATTCATTTCCAAAATTGTTTTATGTTCCTATAACTTGATATTATGTACTTTTTTTCATATGTAGTTCATGTTCAGTCCCTATTTTAAAATATTTATACTGTAAAATATTGTTGATTTGCTATGGTGGAAAAAAAACAAAACAAAGTCAGCATGGAATATAATCGTTATTGTCCTATAGCAGGTGTCTTCAACGTCTATTGGGCCAATGACCTCCACACTAAAGTTGCTATTGTGTGGGGGACCCCTACTCAAATATCGTGAATATATGTTTAAAATAAAACTGGTCTTAGAGGCACCTTGTTTTGGTGTAATATTTAGCTGTCTCGACTCCTTGGGGGTTTATGAATGATGATGTAAGCCATGTTTTGTTAAATATTCATAACGATTCTGATTCTGTTTCTGATTATGAGTTAACTCAAAAGTCACTCAGAGTGTAAACAAAATGCACGAGGGACATTAAAATGACAAAAATAAAGATAATATATACAATTAGTATACGAAAAAATAAGAACAAGGGAAAAACTCAATTTTTGAGCTATTTTTTTGAGACAATTGTTTATATCCAGTTTTGCCTCTCTCACCGTCACATCACACATTACATTCGTCAAACGCTCCAAAGCCAACCACATGAGCTTTACAATTTAACATCCTGCCTGCATGCATTAAAATAAATATTGTTATAGTGTATTATTGTATTACATAGTGCATTATACAGACACAATAATGAAATAAAAATGACTTCTGTTACGCTTCCATTTAACTCTGCGATTGTGTCGTTCTTCATTCCCTATTGTTGTTTTTTCAGGCATTTTAAAATCTTAACATATTGTCTCGGATCAGAAAAAATGAACTCTTCTTCTCCTATATACCAGATTTTGCAACAGCACTAAATCAATGACCATTCATAGCTTTCATGAACACTAGCATAATGGAAAAACATATTGCCTATTAGCACCCCCGCGACCTCAAAAGGGACAATCGGTAACTGATTTATAATACCAAAAACTTGCAACATTTGCGAGTAAATAGAAATGATCAAAACAGTATACATCTCACGGATTTACCGGGAGATAAAGTGCAGGCCAGTCACGTGCTCTGTGACGTCACCAGGAGGAACACTGTTCCCTTCGCCGACCACAACATTGCTGAGCATGGAGAGTAGTAATAAACAAACTCTCTTTAAATCAATGGAAGTTATCAAATGGAAAACAGACAAAGAATGGTAAAATATTTAACTCACCAAAGTTGACATCTGTGAAAAGTTTCCTGACATCTGCTTGGTCACATGTGGTGTATCAGCATCAGCTCCATCCACACTCACTAAACTTTGACTCATGGCTTGCATATTCTTCATGTCACTTTTCCTGGAGTCGGTGGTCCTGCACACCTCGTAATTGTACACGTGTTGGAGAGTCCCTGTCCCCAAAGTGTCTGAGTAACGTGGCGGATATGGAATGACAGGGAGGTTGGAGTGGTACAGGACGCGAGACTGTCTCCACCTGTACACTTTGACTGATATGATGAGCAGCAAGCAGGTGATGAAGAGGAAGGAGACCACAGCCAAAGCCAAGACTAAGTAAAAAGTCAGCTTGTCATTGTACTCCTTGTCGTGCATGCTAAAGTCAGTGAACTCTGACAGCACTTCAGGGAAGCTGTCCGCCACCGCCACGTTAACAATGACTGTAGCTGAACGAGAGGGCTGCCCGTTGTCCTCCACTAGAACACTCAGTCTTTGTTTGACGGCATCTTTATCAGTGACTTGGCGGACAGTTCTTATTTCTCCATTGTGTAGGCCCACTTCAAACAGCGCCCTGTCTGTGGCTTTGTGCACTTTATAGGAGAGCCAGGCGTTCTGTCCAGAGTCCACATCAACAGCCACCACTTTAGTCACCAGATAGCCCACATCTGCTGAACGAGGCACCATTTCAGCCAGCACCGAGCCACCAGTCTGGACCGGGTACAGGACCTGGGGGTTGTTGTCATTCTGGTCCTGAATCAGGATGCGAACGCTCACGTTGCTGCTGAGAGGAGGAGAACCTCCATCCTGAGCTCTGACCACCAAGTCCAGTTGTTTAATTTGCTCATAATCAAATGATCGAACAGAACTAAGAACGCCAGTTTCAGAATTCATAGAAACATAAGTAGAAACAGGACTGCCACTTATCTGTGTGTCCTCTAAAAGATAAGATATTCTCGCGTTTTGATTCCAATCAGCATCTCTGGCAGTGACAGCAAATATGGAAATGCCAGGAGAATTATTCTCTGAGACATAAGCAGAATAAATGTTTTTATCAAATAATGGTGCATTGTCATTAATGTCTGAGATTCTAAGATGTAACTTTGTTGAGGTAGAAAGAGGGGGCGTTCCAAGATCAGTGGCTGTTATTGTTATGTTATATTCTGGAACAGACTCTCTATCAAAGTACTGATCTGATATCAAATTATAATAATTTGATAAAGAGGTCTCTAATTTAAAAGGCATTTTTCGATTTATTGAACATGTTATTTGTCCATTTCTGTCAGAATCTGCATCCTTTATGTTTAGAACTGCTATTGTTGTACCAGGTGGTGAATCTTCCGGTAGCGGACTTGAAAAAGACATTACATTAATAACTGGAGCATTGTCATTTACATCAATTACATCAAATATAATCTTACTGGTACCTATTCGCCCACCTTGATCCTTTGCTTCCACCCTCACTTCATATTTTCTGTCCTTTTCATAATCGAGTTGACCAGACACATAAATTGTGCCTGTTTTTTCATCAATATTAAATATATCTGCTGCACTTTCTTTCTTTTTGGACAAACTATAAGTGATGTGTCCATATGAACCACTGTCAGCATCTGTAGCATTTACAGTAATTATACTAGTTCCTTTCACTGCATTTTCCATGACAGCTGCTTTATATTCTGATTGGTTAAATATGGGTTCATTGTCATTTGCATCTAAAACGTTTATTTCTATATTTACTGTACCAGATCTCTGTGGTGTTCCTCCATCCACTGCAATTAATTTTAAAGACAAACGGGGACGTTGCTCTCTGTCTAAAGGCTTCTGGAGCACCATTTCAACATATTTGCTGCCATCTGGATTTGCATGCTGATTCAGTATAAAATGATCGTTTGGTGACAAAATGTAATTCTGCAATGCGTTTTGTCCTACATCTTCATCCTCTGCACTTTTCAGAGGAAAGCGCACTCCTACTGCAGCTGATTCACTTATTTCAAATATGAGAGCTTTATCATTATTTGCAAAGATGGGAGCATGATCGTTTATATCCAAAACCTCAACAATGATTCTGTGCAATTCAATCGGGTTTTCCAAAATGACCTCAAAGCTGAAGCTACATGGCGTCACATCTCCACAAAGCTGCTCCCGGTCTATTCTGTCGTTAACGACGAGAAGCCCTTTGTCTGTCTTCAGCTCGGTGTACTGGACGTTTTCTCCCGTCACGATGCGGGCCCGCCCTGAACGCAACCTTTTCACGTCCAAGCCGAGATCTTGCGCCACATTACCGATCAATGAGCCTTTCTTTGTCTCTTCAGAGATAGAATAACGAATCTGACCACTTACCGTGGTGACCAAATAAAAGATGCAAAAAATAAGTCCAATTTGGTGCCGTGGGCCAGAAAAGAGTCGCCAAATCCATCGTGCGTCAGCGACGCATTTTCGAGGTGCCATTTTGCAATAACAAGACTCGTATCCAGTAAGTCAAACGACAGATCTTCTTTTAAAATATCCGTTCGTTATAGATCCAAAATGGACACAAACGTGTGGATATAGTTCACTCTAATGCGTCCTCAACCTCAAATGAACACAGCGAGGCTGTTTCATTACATATTCAGTGATGGACTGAACGAAACGACAATCAAATGCTGACCAAGAGCGTCCCTTAGAGTCGAAATGGTGAATTTCACATCTATATTAAACAACTGCACAATAAATATCACTGAACATTATCACATTAAATACATTATCTGTCAAAATCAATGTTCTTCATATTTTCAGATAAATGATAAATTAAGAGCTCACACCATAAAACATGTATGACTATAATAATTATTTGTTTGGTGTTTTAATGGTATCAAAACGAAATTACAATATGTATTATTTTTGTTGTTAATAAAAGTATTTTTGTTCAAGCAGTCTATAAGCCTACCAAACTTCATGTCATTTTATTTTTTTCCCGGCCAGATTTGAATTAGTCCATCCATCCATCCATTTTCTACCGCTTGTCCCGTTCGGGGTCGCGGGGGGTGCATGAGCCTATCTCAGCTGCTTCTGGCGGAAGGCAGTGTACACCATACTTGCCAACCTTGAGACCTCCGATTTCCGGAGGTGGGGGGCGTGGTCTGGGGAGGGGCGGGGCGTGGTTGAGGGCGTGGTTAAGAGGGGAGGAGTATATTGACAGCTAGAATTCAGCAAGTCAAGTATTTCATACATATATATAGATATAGATATCTACATCCTGAAAATATGCAAACAAAACTGTGTTTAGATAATTGATACTTCAAACTTGCATAAATAAATATTAAGGAATATAACAACTTGGGTTCTGAGAGTTTCAAAATGTAATGAATAAAATGCTAAAGTTGTTGATAAACAAGCAATTATTTTAATATTTAAATATGGTCATTTGAAATGAATTATTATGATAATTTAAAATCAATTATTTCAAATATGTTTATTATAATGTATAATTCTATGGCTGGATGTAGTAAGGAGTCAGGAAAAAATACAAATAAAAATACAATTAATTTTGATGTTTTAGCAAAATATAGTAAAAATGTATTTAGTTTTTTTTTAGATTAATAAATATATTTATTTTTAGGTAAGATAAACATAATAATACAATTTATCTCTAGTCTGGATGATTTAATTCTTGTAACCCTGTTGTCCACCCGTCATGAAAAAAGGCTGTCCTCACTCAGGTCCGCATGGAGCTGGAGGGGGCGTGGCTTCCAGCTACGGCTGAAAATCGGGAGACTTTCGGGAGAATATTTGTCCCGGGAGGTTTTCGGGAGAGGTGCTGAATTTCGGGAGTCTCCCGGAAAATTCGGGAGGGTTGGCAAGTATGGGTTACACCCTGGACAAGTCGCCACCTCATCACAGAGCCAACGCAGATAGACAGACAACATTCACACTCACATTCACAAACTAGGGCCAAATTAGTGTTGCCAATCAACCTATCCCCAGGTGCATGTCTTTGGAGGAGTACCCGGAGGGTACCCACGCAGTCACGGGGAGAACATGCAAACTCCACACAGAAAGATCCCGAGCCTATGATCGAACCAAGGACCTTCGTATTGTGAGGTACATGCACTAACCCCTGTACCACCGCGCTGCCCAAAAAAGTGTCAATTTGTTGTTATTACAGCAAAGTTCTTACCTCCCTAGAAGAAGTGTGCTCATATTTGTATATCAATGTAAACCTATATATTTGTATTGACATTGAAGATACTGGTTTCAAAAGTTTTTCATCATATATTGTCATAACATGGACTTCCACATCAATCAATCAATCAATCAATCTTTATTTATATAGCCCTAAATCACAAGTGTCTCAAAGGGCTGCACAAGCCACAACGACATCCTCGGTACAAAGCCCACATACGGGCAAGGAAAAACTCACCCCAGTGAGACATATGACACTATTTGAAACGTATTCTTTGGAATGCATATTTAAATAGGTTTTACCTCCCCCAGAAGAAGTGTGTCTCCTGTCAGGGAGCACCAGAGTGCTAAAAACAGGATTTTACCCAACAAAATGTTTGCTGTTCTTTCTTGCCAAAACGGACACAAGCATATAAAAATGTACATTGTTCCAAAAGGTGTGCAATTGTCATCATGCTTGCATTGTTTACAATGCACAATGGACATTATAAAAAATATTGAGGTCACAAAAGCAGGACAATTCAAGTTGATATTAAAGGGGAACATTATCACCAGACCTATGTAAGCGTCAACATATACCTTGATGTTGCAGAAAAAAGACCATATATTTTTTTAACCGATTTCCGAACTCTAAATGGATGAATTTTGGCAAATTAAACGCCTTTCTATTATTCGTTGTGACGTCATATTGGGAAGCGATCCGCCATTTTCTCACTTTCGTCAATGTGTTGTCGGAGGGTGTAACAACACGAACAGGGACGGATTCAAGTTGCACCAGTGGCCCAAAGATGCGAAAGTGGCAAGAAATTGGACGGAATTTGTTCAAAATACGAGGCTGTGGGGAAAGCCGACGAAATGGTCAGTCGTTTGTTCCGCACACTTTACCGACGAAAGCTATGCTACGACAGAGATGGCAAGATTGTTCGGGTATCCTGCGACACTCAAAGCAGATGCTGACATCAACTCCAAAACTGGACGGATCAGCTTTCAGGAAAAGAGAGCAGATGAGGGTATGTCTACAGAATATATTAATTGATGAAAACTTTATTCATTACTCGTGGTTTTACGTAAATTATTATACATAAACTGTGTTTACCAATAATTTAGCTTAAAAACATTTATTTTTTCAATCATTCGAGTACATTCGGGTAGTCTTGTGTAGTGCAGTATTTTGTGTCTATTTAGGTATGGTTAACCTGAGTGCTGAAATCGTGGAAAAATATATGTTCTTAGCGCGCCTGAAATGGGCTGTCTGCACTCTCAAAGTGCATGTTGTTGCCAAATGTATTTCATATGCTGTAAACCTAGATCATAGTTGTTAGTTTCCTTTAATGCCAAACAAACACATACCAATCGTTGGTTAGAAGGCGATCGCCGAATTCGTCCTCGCTTTCTCCCGTGTCGCTGGCTGTCGTGTCGTTTTTGTCGGTTTCGCTTGCATACGGTTCACACCGATATGGCTCAATAGCTTCAGTTTCTTCTTCAATTTCGTTTTCGCTACCTGCCTCCACACTACAACCATCCGTTTCAATACATGCGTAATCTGTTGAATCGCTTAAGCCGCTGAAATCCGAGTCTGAATCCGAGCTAATGTCGCTATAGCTTGCTGTTCTTTCCGCCATGTTTGTTTGTGTTGGCATCACTGTGTGACGTCACAGGAAAATGGACGAGTGTATATAACGATGGTTAAAAATCAGGCACTTTGAAGCTTTTTTTAGGGATATTGCGTGAGGGGTAACATTTTGAAAAAAACTTCGAAAAATAAAATAAGCCACAGGGAACTGATTTTGAATGGTTTTAACCCTTCTGAAATTGTGATAATGTTCCCCTTTAAAGATCATCAAATGTGCCATTTGATGACAGGCGTAGGGCTGGGTGATATGGCCTTTTTTTTAATAATGCAATATTTTAAGTCCATCTTTAAAAATATAATACTATTAAAAAAATAAAAAAATGTGTGTATCAATTTGCAACAGCAAGCGGGTAAAATACAAAGTGTAAATTGAAAATGATAATTATCTTCCAAGATAGGTCTGCTTGAATGTCTATATGTCGACACAATGTGCAGCAGCAATACAAATTACAACACTCTTTAAATCAATGCAATTTATCACATAAAAACACATAAATAAATGTGAAATATTTCACTCACCAAAGTTGACATCTGTGAAAAGTTTCCTGACATCTGATTGGTCACATGTGGTGTATCAGCTTCAGCTCCATCCACACTCACTAAACTTTGACTCATGGCTTGCATATTCTTCATGTCACTTTTTCTGGAGTCGGTGGTCCTGCACACCTCGTAATTGTACACGTGTTGGAGAGTCCCTGTCCCCAAAGTGTCTGAGTAACGTGGTGGATAATATGGAATGACAGGGAGGTTGGAGTGGTACAGGACGCGAGACTGTCTCCACCTGTACACTTTGACTGATATGATGAGCAGCAAGCAGGTGATGAAGAGGAAGGAGACCACAGCCAAAGCCAAGACTAAGTAAAAAGTCAGCTTGTCATTGTACTCCTTGTCGTGCATGCTAAAGTCAGTGAACTCTGACAGCACTTCAGGGAAGCTGTCCGCCACCGCCACGTTAACAATGACTGTAGCTGAACGAGAGGGCTGCCCGTTGTCCTCCACTAGAACACTCAGTCTTTGTTTGACGGCATCTTTATCAGTGACTTGGCGGACAGTTCTTATTTCTCCATTGTGTAGGCCCACTTCAAACAGCGCCCTGTCTGTGGCTTTGTGCACTTTATAGGAGAGCCAGGCGTTCTGTCCAGAGTCCACATCCACAGCCACCACTTTAGTCACCAGATAGCCCACATCTGCTGAACGAGGCACCATTTCAGCCAGCACCGAGCCGCCTGTCTGGACCGGGTACAGGACCTGGGGGGCATTGTCGTTCTGGTCCTGGATCAGGATACGAACGCTCACGTTGCTACTGAGAGGAGGAGAGCCTCCATCCTGAGCTCTGACCACCAAGTCCAGTTGTTTAATTTGCTCATAATCAAATGATCGAACAGAACTAATAACTCCAGTTTCAGAATTTAGAGAAATATAAGTAGAAACAGGGCTGCCACTTATCTGTGTGTCCTCTAAAAGATAAGATACTCTCGCATTTTGATTCCAATCAGCATCTCTAGCAGTGACAGCAAATATGGAAATGCCGGGAGAATTATTCTCTGAGACATAAGCAGAATAAATGTTTTTATCAAATAATGGTGCATTGTCATTTATGTCTGAGATTTTAAGATGCAACTTTGTCGAGGTAGAAAGAGGGGGCGTTCCAAGATCAGTGGCTGTTATTGTTATGTTATATTCTGACATAGACTCTCTATCAAAATATGAATCTGAAATCAAATTGTAATAATTTGTTAAAGAGTTCTCCAATTTAAAAGGCATTTTCCCAACTATTGAACATGTTATTTGTCCATTTCTGTCAGAATCCGCATCTTGTATGTTTAGAACTGCTATTGTTGTACCAGGACGTGAATCTTCGGACATAGGACTTGAAAATGACATTATATTAATAATTGGAGCATTGTCATTTACATCAATTACATCAAATATAATTTTACTGGTCCCAGTAAGCCCACCTTGATCCTTTGCTTCCACCCTCACTTCATATTTTCTGTCCTTTTCATAATCGAGTTGACCAGACACAAACAGTGTTCCTGTTTTTTCATCGATATTAAATATTTGTGCCGCACTACCTCTCTTTTTGGACAAACTATATGTGATGAGTCCATTTGAACCAATGTCAGCATCTGTAGCATTTACAGTAATTATACTTGTTCCTTTCACTGCATTTTCTATAACAGCCGCTTTATATTCTGATTGGTTAAATATGGGTTCGTTGTCATTTGCATCTAAAACGTTGATTTCTATATTTACTGTACCAGATCTCTGTGGTGTTCCTCCATCCACTGCAATTAATTTTAAAGACAAACGGGGACGTTGCTCTCTGTCTAAAGGCTTCTGGAGCACCATTTCAACATATTTGCTGCCATCTGGATTTCCATGCTGATTCAGTATAAAATTATCATTTGGTGACAAAATGTAATTCTGTAATGCATTTTGTCCTACATCTTCATCCTCTGCACTTTGCAGAGGAAAGCGCACTCCTACTGCAGCTGATTCACTTATTTCAAATATGAGAGCTTCATCTTTATTTGCAAAGATGGGAGCATGATCGTTTATATCCAAAACCTCGACAATGATTCTGTGCAATTCAATCGGGTTTTCTAAAATGACCTCAAAGCTGAAGCTACATGGCGTCACATCTCCACAAAGCTGCTCCCGGTCTATTCTGTCGTTAACGACGAGAAGCCCTTTGTCCGTCTTCAGCTCGGTGTACTGGTTGTTTCCTCTCGTCACGATGCGGGCCCGCCCTGAACGCAGCCTTTTCACATCCAAGCCAAGATCTTGCGCCACATTACCGATCACCGAGCCTTTCTTCATTTCTTCTGGGATAGAATAACGAATCTGACCACTTACCGTGGTAACCAAATAAAGGATGCAAAGAAGTAGTCCCATTTGGTGTCGTGGTCCAGACAACAATCGCCGAATCCACCGTGCGTCAACGACGCATTTTCGAGGTGCCATTTTTCCCAAAAAATAAAAAGATTTGTATCCACTAAATCAAACGACAAATATTATTTTCAATCATCAGTTCTCTCTAGATCTAAAAAAACGACTTCAATTAACCAAAAACGTCTGAATTTTGTTGTTCACTCTAATGCGTCCTCAACCTCAAATGAACACATAGCGAATCTGCTTACACAGTCAGTGATGGACTGAATGAAAGGAAATCCAAATGCTGACTAAGAGCGTCCCTTAGAGTCGAAAGGGTGAATTTCACCTTTTCTACCACAGCACAATAATATTCAACATTGTTCACATAATACCAGCACAAAACAATGTTCTTCACATTTTAAAATAAATGCAAAATAAACAGATCACACCAAAAATGTAGTAATTCTAAGTGTACATAAAGCAAATACAATACAACTAAAACAGGATACTAGAATAAATTGGAAGAGGCTGAATTAGTTGTGTACATTTATTTGACTTAAACCATAACCGACACATAATTAAATTAGTTAATTAAAAGTAATTTAACTGTAGCTTGCAAATTAAAACACATACTATTATAATAAACTTAAATACAATAAAAACACAAATGTTCCGACACTAAATAACACAAAAACATGAATAACTGCAAAAAGCAAGCATCGAACAGCACCGGAAAATAATTTGATCTATTAAATAAACCCAGTTGAATTAAAGTGCCAAGTGACTAAGAATGAAACTTGTATAATAAATTCAAAATAGTGGGCTAAAAAAACATTGTTTAATAAATACAAAATAGTGGGATAAAAAACGCATTGACAGGTAAAATGATGCACAGTAACCAATCATTGCAGGGGTAATTGTTACAGTCGATCTCTACTTTAGTTTAATACAACATCCATTGGCGTTGTTAGGCCTATTTTAGGGGGGCTCAAGCCCCCCTAAAATATTCTTAAGCCCCCCTAAATAATTTGGTGTTTTTTTGTTTTGTTTTTTTACAAATAAATGCCGACATATTCATTATAAAGTGGCCCAAATATGAGTTTAAATAAATAATCATATAACCTGTTATTATTCACTCAGTTTCCCCTCACTTCGTAGCGTAAGGTAGAGAGCCCCTTTCGTGCGTCGGTATCCAATCCATTCCACTTGTTCATATAGAAAATGCCCACATCACTCAAATTCCAGCCCACATTTTCTCTGCGACCTTGCTTGCGGTCCTGCAGGTGTACGAAGCACATTATCTTCCTTTACAATGAGTGAAGCTGCACAAAACCTTTTGTGTGCAATTGTAAATCATTTATTTTTTAAGTTTTGTGTTTCTTGTAGAATCTATATAAAGTAATATACATAAGCCTATTGTTAAAATAATAAAAACAAATCATTAAATGTATTTGTTTTATTGTATTGTTACATTAATAGATGTTTTATTATTATAGGTTGGCTTGTTAAACATTTAATAGGATTTTCAGAGGGAGGAAAAACCAAGACATTTAATATAAAATGTAAAATGAATAAATACATAAAAAGAAAAAGAAAATATATGGTTAAAAGCCATCGTCCCGGGAGCATTTCATTTCGTCCTGTGCATTTAAAAAAAAAAATAATAATAACAATGAATAATTTCTAAGTCTTTGTTAGCCGTTTGTGAAGTTTTGCGCTCGTGCGTAACATTTGCTCGCATCCTGTGCATCTCCTGGGGGCAAAGCCCCCCCTGTCCTTAAAAGCTAGTGACGCCCCTGACAACATCCTCAAATATAGCTTTGCAGTGTCACTTTTTTTTGCATTTACATCAAAGATGACTGAATGTGTGTCGAAGCTCAGGATTTTGGGGTCTCGTCTTCTACAGTCGGCCGTGATTTGAAACGGAATCCAGTCAGAGAGAGGTTGCGTCATCACGCTCTGCCTTTTAACAGTACGTACGGTCGAACCCTGAACTCTGACTGGCAGGTTCCTCAAGTTAAAAAAACTATTTGTAAAAAACAAAACAAAGGAAGTATTTTTAATAGGATCAAAACACAATTGCAAAGGGCATTGTTATTGATTTTAATATGCTTTTTTGGTCCAAAAACTTTATGTAATTAGCCTACCTAACTTTGCCAGAATCATCATCACAATCAAAATCACAATCAGCTTTATTGGCCAAGTATGTTTAATGTTTTTTTTTCTTTAGGTTCAGTTCATATTCAGTTCCTCTTTGAAAATATACAACTGTAAATAAAATGGCTTAGTGTTCATATGGAAGTGGGCAAAATACAAAGCATGAATTGATTATAACTATCACTTTTCTTCAACAAGAATTGGTTTAGGTCTGCTTTAAACGTCAATATTTTAACACCATGGACAGCAACAAAGAACATAATTACAATTATCTTCAAAGGAGTCATTGTGTGATATTGTTTTCAACATTTAACATACCTCCTTGTGGTCTACATAATATGTAATGGTGGTGCTTTGGTCAACATTTTTGTATGGATTTTGTTTAGCACAAATAAACTCAAACTCAACCCAACTCAACTCAACATCTTCGAGCTGTTTTCTGACTTTTGTGGGAAGTCTTATTTAAATGTCGAAGCCCTCCTCCAGGCCCAGCCACCTTCCACTACATCTCCACACCGCCAGCCACGTTGTAATTTTTAAACGCTTCCACATCAAGTCTACTGTCAGACATAAAGTAGAACTGTAGACCAATTTTTATTAGATATGGCAACACCACAGGATTTTAGCATGCATGTGCATGTACAAGTCAGTCTGCCCCCACAATAAGAGGATATTGACTACAATATTAGACCACAATAAGATACAAGTGACCGACTTGCTCAAAGCTCTTTGGGTAAACTTATTGACATGGTTTGATTTCAAATTTTCAGGAGTTATTGGGATCCCAGAATAATACAAACAGCTACCAACAAGTAAGACAAGTTACTTTTGCATAATAGGAGTCCCTGTCCCGAAAGTGTCTGAGTAACGTGGTGGATAACAGGGGCGTCACTAGCTTTTAAGGACAGGGGGGGCTTAACCCCCAGGAGAGCGAACGTAGCGCACGAGCACAAAACTTCACAAACGGCTAACAAAGACTTAGAAATGATTCATTGTTATTATTATTTAAAAAATGCACGGGACAAAATGAAATGCTCCCCGGGACGATGGCTTTTAACCATTTCCTCTCTTTTTCTTTTTATGTATTTATTCATTTTACATTTTATATTAAATGTCTTGGTTTTTCCTCCCTCTGAAAATCCTATGAAATGTTTAACAAGCCATCCTATAATAATACAACAGCTATTAATGTAACAATATAATAAAACAAATCTATTTAATTATGTTTTTTTCATTATTTTAACATTAGGCTAATGTATATTACTTTATATAGATTCTACAAGAGTGATGTGGGCATTTTCTATATGAACAAGTCCAAGGACCGCAGGCAAGGTCGCAGAGAAAATGCGGACTGGACTTGAGGTGATGTGGGCATTTTCTATATGAACAAGTGGAATGGATTGGATACCGACACACTAAAGGGTCTCTCAACCTTAAAGTACCAATGATTGTCACACACACACACACTAGGTGTGGTGAAATGTGTCCTCTGCATTCGACCCATCCCCTTGTTCACCCCCTGGGAGGTGAGGGGAGCAGTGGGCAGCAGCGGTGCCGCGCCCGGGAATAATTTTTGGTGATTTACGCTATGAAGTGAGGGGAAACTGAGTGAATAATGACAGTTTATATGATTATTTATTTAAACTCATATTCGGGCCACTTTATAATGAATATGTCGGCATGTATTTGAAAAAAAAAAAAAAAAAAAAAAAAAAAAAATATATATATATATATATATATATATATATATATATATATATAAATAACACCAAATTATTTAGGGGGGCTTTAGAATATTTTATGGGGGCTTGAGCCCCCCTAAAATAGGCCTAACAGCGCCAATGGTGGATAATATGGAACGACAGTGAGGAGACTACAGCCAAATAATCTGGGTTTTTTTTCTACTGTATGTAGAGAAAATGAATAACATTATAGGGCTGGGCCAAACATTTTCACTAACAAGCCCAAGTTTTTTGCAACATGACCAACAAAGAGCCCCTTTCTTATCTCCTCTGGGATGGAAAAAACAAATGTGTCCACTGAACAAAGTCATAACGCAGAAAAGCAAAATGGAGACGTTGCTTTCCTATCCACCACATTCATTATAGTTGATTTGATAATAAACTCCCCCAAAAAACAACCAGTCCTTGTCTGCTATAAATGCTCAAATCATTCACATGATGATGTCCTCTAAACCAGTAACAAGACATCAATGCTTAAGCAACACCACCACCCACTGATACAAAACAAAACCACAAGTGGGGAACGCTCCACTCAGTAAAGAGTGAACTAAAAAGAGGCAGTAAAAGATGGCAAGATAAAAAAAAACAACTGGTTGATAGATCTATAAATGGCAACAAAATAATGCAGCTCGGTTTACTTGTTTTAACTTCAGCAATACAACATAGATGACCGTCACTTTAATGCTGCTATGGGTCAAACATTAAAGTGTAATATGGAATACACAGTTAAAAACATTGACATATGTCTGGTTTAGCTTATCCCTAAAAATCTGAGATATTTATTTTTGTTACAGTTCATTATTGCATAGAAAATCGGTACCACTTACATTTTTACAGTAAATATACTGGCGATCGAGTGGGCATTATTTTATTCACTGACTATTTTTACAGTGTAGATTAACTGACTAATAGTATTTCATAACTATAAGAGCGCAGACAGGGTTGACGCACAGATAATTTAAAATACCATCTCAATGCATATATGAATACATACATAAGAACTGGATATAAAAACTAAATCTGAAAAACAGTATGATGTAATTTTTTTCCATTTTTTTTTCATTTATTTATTTATTTCAGGTAATGACATAAAAAGTACAACGTTGACAACACATAATAATATGGATTAATATTGTGCAAAAGGTAATATATAGTATGTAATGCATGATTGTCCAGCTTTGCCTGAAAGGGAGTGGGAAGAAGATCATTTATTTAATCCCACCCCCAGTTCTCCATTCAGTGATTATTCACATGAGTTTCACTGTTACTTTGTTCAAGGATTATAATACACATGTTGTATCATAGTGGCATTACCACAGGTAACAAGAATTATTACACTGTAACAATAATTTGTATCAACAATGAAGGAATAATGAATATACCAACAATGGTAATTGACAAAATGCCAACAATGGTAATAGACAACATAGCAATAATGGTAAGGAAACATTGAGCAGATGTTGACACTTTGAGACAGAGTACAACAGCAGGTCAAATTAAAGACCCTCATCTCTATATTTGAACCAGACCCCATGTTTGTATAATAGTTTAGATCGATTAATAGTTTGGCATTGCTTGTGTTGTAAGTCCAGTTTGTTCCATAGTTTTACTCCGCATACAGACACACAAAAACGTTTACGAGTGGTTTGAGCACTGATTTATAGATATTATTGTCACGTACTGTATATATACCCACAAATTGTAAACTAATTATATATTATAAATATGTGTATATATATATATATATATATATATATATATATATATATATATATATATATATATATATATATATATATATATATATATATATCATATATATGTATATACACATGTATATATCATATATATATATGTATATACACATGTATATATATATATATATACACATGTATATATCATATATATATATATATATATATATATATATATATATATATATATATATATATATATATATATATATATCTATAGATATAAAATTTATATATATATATATATATATATATATAGATATATATTATATATATATATATATATATATATATATATATATATATATATATATATATATATATATATATATATACATGTTATCGACATATATGTAGGCTAATACGTGTTACTATACAAAAAAATATATATACATATATAATTAGTTTACAATTAGTGGGTATATATATTGGACACTGACTATAATTTTTTTTAATCAATTTGAATAATTATACATATTTCAAGGGCAGTACTGTACTGTCGATCGACTAGTATACACATTATATATATATATATATATATATATATATATATATATATGTATATATATATATATATATATATATATATATATATATATATATATACATATATCCATCTATCTATCTATCTATCTATATATATATATATATATATATATATATATATATATATATATATATATATATATATATATACATATATCCATCTATCTATCTATATATATATATATATATATATATATATATATATATATATATATATATATATATATATATATATATATATATATATATATATATATATAATTAGTGGGTATAGCTATTGGCCACGGACTAGACTATAAGTTTTTTTAATCAACTTGAATAACTACATATTTCAAGGGCAGTACTGTCGATTGACTAGCTAGAGTGACCTACATTGTGAGGAATTAAACAATGACATGAAAGCAGTATAACCAATGAATGTACTCTGGTTAATCTCCCATCAATATATTTGCAACATTAAGCCTGTAAAGTCAGTCATCATGGTCCTTTTACAGCCTCTGTGAATGTGCACGCTATTCCAGCATATACCACTGTAGATCACAACCGTGTGCACATCATGATAGTGCATTATTCAGGCCATGCCCGCACAGCAACAGCAGGCAGAGTTATTAATATTCATAGCGTACACGAGCAGCGCACTTCTTCCAAATAAAATCAGTTTAGCGGCATGAATTACAAGACTGCAAAGGGCAACATTAGACAGCCTTTGCGTGGATACAATTCCGGGCAATACTGATACACATGTCTGTTTTGGTGCACTGTGTGCTGTGGATAAGAAAGTTGTGGTCCAAAGAGACAGTTTGCAGATGGAAACACATTCTGGGTCAACTGTGTGTCTGTCATATTGATTGTGTGAGCTGATCGGTGCTCTTGATGAGAGTAATACTGCTGTGATATTTTGATAGATGGCGTAGGTGAGGAACAAGATAAATAAATATCATCTTACCTGTGGGGCCTGGAAGATTCAGTCGAGTGCATGAGGAAGAAAAAAAAAAGGAAAATAGTTAGTTTAAATTACATTTTAAGAAGCACTGCTGTCATATAAAATGATAAAAACAGACATCGACACATTGAGGGTAAACAATGATTCATGTTAACACTATTTGCAAAAAATGGTTCATTATATTCAATATTTAGAATCCAATTGGAAACCTTTACTAATTGCAAATGTTTTACATGTGTGTGAAATAATTCCCAATTCTGATGATTATGGACTAAGCTGTTCTAAAACAAATATTATTGCACCGTTCACCTTTTTTATCGGGAATCATTTTTATAATGCATTATGTTTGTGATCCACAGAGTAGAGAAATATTGTCCTATTTGCTGAAATACTAATGCATACTTGCCAACCCTCCCGGATTTTCCGGGAGACTCCCAAAATTCAGCGCCTCTCCCGAAAATCTCCCGGGACAAATTGTCTCCCGAAAATCTCCCGAAATTCAGGCGGACCTGAGTGACGTGTCTACAGCCTGTTTTCACGTCCGCTTTCCCACAATATAACAGCGTGCCTGCCCAATCACGTTATAACTGTAGTAGGGGCGCCGCTAGGGATTTTGGGCCCCATGAAAATAATCTTTACAGGGCCCCCAACAGAGTGTCATTATTTTTTCTGTATTATAATTTCATCATCATTAGGGGCCTCTCTGGGCCTCCCTCCATCATGGGTCCCTAGAATCCGTCTCCTTTACCCCCCCTTTTCGGCGCCCCTGAACTGTAGAATGATGGAGGGCGAGTTCTTGGTTTCTTATGTGGGTTTATTGTTAGGCAGTTTCATTAACGTCCTCCCAGCGGTAACAACACACAACAAGAGCAGTCACATTTTTCGTCTACCGTAAAGCAGTTCGTCTGCCGTAAACAGCAATGTTGTGACACTTTTAAACAGGACAATACTGCCATCTACTGTACATGCATATGTGACAATAACATATACGGCTTTTAGAGAGTGCAGTGCACAACAAGGAGACGAAGCAGAATGCATCATCAGAGAGGGTGTTCAGCACGGTTAGAATAATAGTGACAGAGAATAGAACAAGGATGGACAATTCAACCCTTAACTCAACAATGAGTAGATGAGTGTTATGTGTGTGTATATGTGTAAATAAATGAACACTGAAATTCAAGTATTTCTCTTATTTATATATATATATATATATATATATATATATATATATATATATATATATATATATATATATATATATATATATAGCTAGAATTCACTGAAAGTCAAGTATTTCTTATATATATATATATATATATATATATATGTATATATGCTGTATATATATGAAATACTTGACTTGGTGAATTCTAGCTGTAAATATTCTCCTCCCCTCTTAACCACGCCCCCGACCACGCCCCACCTCCCGAAATCGGAGGTCTCAAGGTTGGCAAGTATGTACTAATGCGTGTTGTCATCAGTCAAACCATGCATGGCTTAAATTGAGAGCACATGTGCAAGCACAACACGAATGCGCATGAGAACCAATTTATAGTGTTGCTTGACTACTCATGAGTGGTGCACAGAATACATACAGGCTAGCATGAACACACACACACACGCACACACACACAGGCAGGCACTAATGAATTTAATGCATCATTCTTGAAGAACAAACCTGACTGTAGTTGTGAACATGCATCTGGATAGTTATTATCATTACTTTAAGCCATATAATACATTGTCGTGACATGTTAGTAACTTGTGTTTACTTCTTACTGTACCTGATGAAAAAAATCAGAGACAGAGGACATTGATTATGTTGTTTTTATAAAATGAACATTTATTTAATCACACATTTAGTAGTTAAAGCATTTTATTTCATTTAATAGAGGTACCTGCATAGGGAATAAAAGCATCATATAAGAAAAAACGATAATACATGAAATATTGATGGCCACTGATTTTAGGGTGGGAACAATACAAGACCAAAAAGAGAAAAATGCTGTGATTGAAAAATAGGAAATGAAAAAGAAAAAAATGACAACTCTAATCTGCACATACAATATTGTATTGTTGTATCTGTTAAAATGGTCAAAGTACAGGAAGTTCCGCCGATGTGATTTTAAAACAAAAAAATATTAGGTTTCTGTTGACAAGCAAAATCTGGAGGTCACCATGCAAAAATTCACAAGAAAAACAACATAATGTATTATTAATGTAAAACTATTGAGGAGACTATAAGATGTCTAAAAGTGACTTAGAGCAATGGAAAAACAACAAAGGCCGATGTGAAAACATTAATATTTCCCACTATGTCTTATTGAACAAAAATACAAACAAACCTATATTGATCATGCTTATATAACTCTATATAAACCCGCACATGACATTGATTATCTGTAAAGTTATTCACCACAGTACATACTGTAGGTTAAGTCATCAGTAGTAGGTCCATATTGCAACGTTATGCTATGGCATTGTAAAGACAAACATTTCATGCGTACTGTATATAAAACAACAATTCACATGTTATTTACATTTTTTAACACATTATGTCATTTCATAAATCTTTACAGTTTGTGATTACAACAGAAAATCACCGGCCACAACACAGGAAAACCCTGTCAGTAAATTCAACAGTGACAAAATTAAAATAACAAAACAAAGCATTTAAAAAAAAAAGAATAAGCATAACACAAAATAGAGATGTCTATGACCAAAACATGTATACTCAGTTTAGGGCCTGGTGAGTGTGTTTTTTAATGTGCAGTACTTCAAGTGATTACGTAACAAGGAGGTGGGGGACCTGCCCGAATCTTTAAGGTAGATCTATCTGCACTGGTGCGCCGAAGGGTGTTCTTTTGATAAGCCGCGCTCCTTTTCTTCAGCGTGTCAGTGTCCGTGTTAGAACCAAAGCGAAAGTCACCTCTCCATGAGCCGGTGGTCAGAAAGGGATCGTACCTGTCATCTTTCAGCAGTGTCCCACAGTGGCTAAAATCTGTAAAACTAGGTGGGTAGTAAGTCGTGGGGAAAACGGGGAGGTTGGTGGTGGTGGAACGATATACATAACCCCGTCGACAAAGCTTGAAATAACACACGGCGATGATTAAAAAGATTAACAGAGAGGAAACGGTTAACAGGGCGATGACCAAATACAGCCTCAAACTATAACTGCCCTGAGATTCGTCTACAAGCTCAAATAGTTCTTGGACAACCGGCAACCCCTCACCAATGGCAATGCTAACTGTAGCCGTGGCTGAAAGGGGATCATGTCCGTTATCTGTCACCACAATAACAATTGTTTGCTTCGGTTCATCATTTTCCAAAAAGGATCGCGCAGTTCTGATTTCGCCTGTGTGTAAACCCACCATAAAGAGATTCGGTTGAGTTTCTTTGATTATTCTGTAGGACAGCCATGCATTATGGCCGGAGTCAGCATCCACAGCCACCACCTTGGTCACCAAATAACCTCTTGGTGCTTCAAGGGGCACCATGTCTTCAACAATGAAGGCTTGCACAGGATATAGAACAACTGGCGCGTTATCATTCTGGTCCTTGATAAAAACATTGACAATGCAGGTGGCAGTGAGTTGGGGGTCGCCCCCATCCCGCACCTCTACCTTGATTTGGAAGTAAGCAGACTGCTCGTAATCGAAGAGCCGCGACGTAAAAAGCTCCCCCGTTTCTATGTTAATGGTAAGGAAGGAGGAAACGTCTGAATTCGTATCTTTCAAAATTTGGTAGAGTAATTTGGCATTAGATGCGTCATCCCTGTCCTGTGCTGTAACTTTCATAACAAACGCACCTACAGGTTGGTTTTCAAAGAGATTGGCGGTGTACTCGCTCTGTGTAAAATTTGGGGGGTTGTCATTTACGTCATTAACTACGATAGTTAAAACTTTAACACCCTGTAGAGAGGGAGAACCCGAATCAGTGGCTGTAACAGTGATGTTATACTCTGACTGAAGCTCTCGGTCTAGTGTTCCATATGTCAATAACATGTAGTAGTTTTTCACTTCTGATACTATTTGAAATGGGACATTGTCAGGAATGGAACATGTGACGTCTCCACTGTTCCCTGTGTCCAAGTCATAAATGTTGATCAGGGCCACCATTGTTCCAGGTTTCGAGTCTTCGGCCACATTAGCAGATGCCGACTTTATTTCAATCACAGGTTTGTTGTCGTTGATATCAGTGACATCGATTACAAGTTTACAATGGGAGGCCTGGCCACCCCCATCTTTGGCTTGGACATCCAACTCGTGCGTACTCGCCTCCTCATAGTCAAAGACACCTGCTACGCGGACTTCACCACTCAGAGGGTCAATGTGAACAACTCCTCTGGTCTTGTCCGACAGGTGACTGAAAGAGTATGTTATCTCTCCATACAGACCTTCGTCCAAGTCTGTGGCATTTAGTTGTGCTATTATAGTCCCTGTGACAGAGTTTTCTGGTACTGATGCTCTGTAAACCCGCTGGCTAAAAACTGGGACATTGTCATTGGTGTCCAGAACACGGATGCGGATAGAAGCAGTCCCAGTTCTGGCTGGATTCCCTCCGTCAATGCCATTGATTTTCAGTACATGTTCTGCTTGTGTCTCTCGATCCAATGCCTTTTTAAGAACAAGTTCCGGGTATGCATTGCCATTTATTTGGGTGTCTATTTCCAGACCAAAATGATCATTTTGGCTCAGTTTGTATTGATTGACAGAGTTTGTCCCCAGATCAGGGTCATGTGCGCTCTCCAGTGGAAAACGTCTCCCCAGGACTGTAGACTCGACTAAATCAAGGTTTATCTCCCCTGCAGCAAATACTGGAGTGTTGTCATTAATGTCCGTGATGTCTAAAAGCAGACCATATGCTTGCAGGGGGTCCTCCAGTAAAATCTGATGCTGTATGGTGCACCCACTGTCTTGTGCGCAGAGCTCCTCTCTGTCAATCCGTTGGCTGATCAAAAGATTGCCCGATGCCAGGTCCAGTTCACAAAGCTGACTGATCCCGTCTGCGACAACGCGGGCGCGACGAGCACGGAGCTCCCTCACTTCCAGACGCAGATCCCGTGCAACGTTTCCAACTATAGAACCTGTCTGCATCTCTTCTGGAAGGACGTAGCGGACCTTTCCAGACGACGCAGTAAAAAACAGGCAAAAAAAGACTGCTTGCATCCAATAATTGAAGTTCATTCGCCGGTCCATTCTGAGGGATTCTTTCTGATATAAAAGCAAAACAAACAAAAAAAAAAAAGAAACCAAGCTAAATCCTAACCATGCACACGAAAATGACGAACTGAAAATTCTGTTGCAGTCCAACAGAGCCCTGCTTCTCTAGTCGAGTTACTCATGCTCTATTAGGGAAGCTGTCAGCTTGGATTCTTCTATTCTCGTTTCATCTCTCTCTCTCTCTTGCTCAACCTCTCTCTCTCACTCCACACAAACACCCACACACAGTTTTTTTTTCTCCCTCTGCCTCAGTCACACACACACACACAAGCGCGCACGCACCCACACATTTTTTGCTCTGCCTCCATCACCATCGCACAAACATGCGCACACAGACACATGTGCACACACAGCCTTCAGCTCTTAGCCAGTGCTCCAGTTTCACTGACACAGATACGGCGGTACACGCCATCCGTGAGTCAAACATCATAAGAGCGTCACCACGAGGCAAAGTGGATGATTACAACATAAACACGGCGCACTATTGCAGCACATAGATGAAAGATCAAAAATCACTTTTATTTTTTGGTATACTTCTGCAACGTAAAACTCAGACATGAGAATGTTTTCCTTCTCAGAGGTAAAATATAATGTAATCTCAATCTAATTTGCGTTTTATATACAAACCCCGTTTCCATATGAGTTGGGAAATTGTGTTAGATGTAAATATAAACGGAATACACACAATGCATTTTCAACCAATATTCAATTGAATATGCTACAAAAACAACATATTTGATGTTCAAACTCATAAACATTTTTTTTTTGTGCAAATAATCATTAAATTTTGAATTTGGTGCCAGCAACACGTGACAAAGAAGTTGGGAAAGGTGGAAATAAATACTGATAAAGTTGAGGAATGCTCATCAAACACTTATGTGGAACATCCCACAGGTGAACAGGCAAATTGGGAACAGGTGGGTGCCATGATTGGGTATAAAAGTAGATTCCATGAAATGCTCAGTCAATCCCAAACAAGGATGGGGCGAGGGTCACCACTTTGTCAACAAATATGTGAGCAAATTGTTGAACAGTTTAAGAAAAACCTTTCTCAACCAGCTATTGCAAGGAATTTAGGGATTTCACCATCTACGGTCCGTAATATCATCAAAGGGTTCAGAGAATCTGGAGAAATCACTGCATGTAAGCAGCTAAGCCCGTGACCTTCGATCCCTCAGGCTGTACTGCATCAACAAGCGACACCAGTATGTAAAGGACATCACTACATGGGCTCAGGAACACTTCAGAAACCCACTGTCAGTAACTACAGTTGGTCGCTACATCTGTAAGTGCAAGTTAAAACTCCTATGCAAGGCGAAAACCATTTATCAACAACACCCAGAAACGCCGTCGGCTTCGCTGGGCCTGAGCTCATCTAAGATGGACTGATACAAAGTGGAAAAGTGTTCTGTGGTCTGACGAGTCCACATTTCAAATTGTTTTTGGAAATTGTGGACGTCGTGTCCTCCGGACCAAAGAGGAAAAGAACCATCCGGATTGTTATAGGCGCAAAGTGTAAAAGCCAGCATCTGTGATGTTATGAGGGTGTATTAGTCCCCAAGACATGGGTAACTTACACATCTGTGAAGGTGCCATTAATGCTGAAAGGTACATACAGGTTTTGGAGTATATGTTGCCATCCAAGCAACGTTATCATGGACGCCCCTGCTTATTTCAGCAAGACAATGCCAAGCCACGTGTTACATCAACGTGGCTTCATAGTAAAAGAGTGCGGGTACTAGACTGGCCTGCCTGTAGTCCAGACCTGTCTCCCATTGAAAATGTATGGCGCATTATGAAGCCTAAAATAGCACAACGGAGACCCCCGGACTGTTGAACAACTTAAGCTGTACATCAAGCAAGAATGGGAAAGAATTCCACCTGAGAAGCTTAAAAAATGTGTCTCCTCAGTTCCCAAACGTTTACTGAGTGTTGTTAAAAGGAAAGGCCATGTAACACAGTGGTGAACATGCCCTTTCCCAACTACTTTGGCACGTGTTGCAGCCATGAAATTCTAAGTTAATTATTATTTGCAAAAAAAAAAAAAAAAAGTTTATGAGTTTGAAGATAAAATATGTTGTCTTTGTAGTGCATTCAATTGAATATGGGTTGAAAAGGATTTGCAAACCGTTGTATTCCGTTTATATTTACATCTAACACAATTTCCCAACTCATATGGAAACGGGGTTTGTATCATAATGAATGGTTCAAGTTCTATAGAGTTGACCTTAGTTAAATATTGCAAACATAATCATCACTGTACCTAGAGATTTCTATGGATACTTTTAGTCTTGGTGTGTGTGTAAGTGCGTGTGTTTGAAAGTGTAATCTAGAGCCAGGGGATTTGAGGGGCTCACCTATTTTGCCGGAAAAATATATTTCAACAGCACTGATGATGAATGGAAGTAGTTTCCTTTTTTTGACTCAGGCCCCCATGCTGGGTTTAAAAAAACACACACACACACACGTCCTAATACCTACTTTTTGACTCACACTACCTACTACAACACACACTGGGCATTATCAGTTTTTCCACTGCCCTGAGACCAATTCAGCACCAAGGACAGAGATTTCAGCACCTTAGTTAGACAGCGAAGCAGTGTGTGCATCTGTGTGTGTGTGTGTGTGTGTGTGTGTGTGTGTGTGTGTGTGTGTGTGTGTGTGTGTGTGTGTGTGTGTGTGTGTGTGTGTGTGTGTCTGTGTGCTGTGGGAAGTACTTGGAAAACAAGGTGTACCAGCAAAATTCTGCAACCTACTGCGACAGCTACATGATGGCATGCAGGCCTGTGTGAGCAACTGCGGCCAACAATCCCCATTTTTCAGTGTGGATGTGGGGGTCAAGCAAGGGTGTGTCCTTGCCCCAACCATATTCAACGTGTTCATTTCCACTGTCACCCTCCTGTCCCATAAACACCTGGACCCCACAGATGGGATTCAGATACAATACCGGCTGGATGGTAACCTTTTTAACATCCGTCGCCTCCAAGCCACCACTAAACTCACCACCCAGCATATTCTGGAACTACAGTATGCAGATGACTGCGCTGTACTTGCACACTCACCAGAGTCTCTCCAGCACGCACTGAATGTGGTAGCCTCCATCTACAGTGCCATTGGTCTTCAGATAAACACCAAGAAAACACAAATACTCGTGCAGGAGTTTACTCCCCAGCCAAACACGCCGATCTTCACCCTTGACGGGCACCCATTAGCCACCGTCCCCCACTTCATCTACCTCGGTAGAACCCTGTCACCATCCTGCACCATTGACGATGACGTCCAGGCCCGTATTGTTCTGGCCTCTGCTGCCTTTGGAAGGCTACGGTCCAGGGTTTTCCAGAACAGGAATCTAACCATCTCCACCAAGACAGCCGTGTATAAGGCAGTCTGCCTCTCCACGCTGCTCTATAGTTCTGAAACCTGGACACCCTACCAGAGGCACATCCAGAGTCTCGAGGCCTTCCACATCTGCTGCCTCCAAAGGATCCTAGGTCTGACCTGGGAAGACAGGGTGCTCTACACTGAAATTTATGACCGGACCAACACACCCAGCATCACAGCACTCCTTGGCCAAAAACACCTAAGATGGGTCGGACATGTGATCCGTATGCCAGCCCACCGCCTACCCCGTCAGATATTGTATGGCCAGCTTTCAGTCGGTCAAAGGTCTGCCTGGGGCCAGAAAAAACGGTACAAGGACCACATTAAAACTCTCCTGAAAAAGTGTGACATCAAACCACCAGCACTGGAGTCCCTGGCTGTTGACCGCCAGACCTGGAGCTCTACCTGCCACCAGGGAATCACTCATCTTCAGGAGAAGTTCACAGAGCGGAGAGCACAGCGGCGTGCACAAAGACACCAACGTGCCACAGCACCAGCGACCATCACTGCTGCTTTCCCCTGCCCCTCCTGTGACAAAGTCTGTGGATCACGCATAGGCCTGAGCAGCCACCTGGCTATGCACAGGCGAAAGGCACAACAATAACCAATCCAATACTTCGTTTGGAGCAACGTCATCACCGACATCGATGGACTGCCATAAGCAAGTAAATGTGTGTGCTTGTGAGAGAGCGAAAGTGTCAGTGCAGGACGGCTAGAAATGAAAATTGTCAATGGTCATGGTTGAGTACGTGATTGTGAGTAATGGTAGCTGCTCTGCTTAGCAAGCCAAGACCTAAAACAACCATTTGCATTGATCCCGCATATCAGTGTGTGAATGTGTGTGTGTGAATGGGTGAATGTGGAAAATAGTGTCAAAGCGCTTTGAGTTCCTTAAAAAGGTAGGAAAGCGCTATACAAGTACAACCCATTTACCATATGAAAGGCTCACGCCAAAATCATTCAAACAAACATTCAGACATCTGAATATAATATAAAATAATATAATACCCGCGACCCCAAAAGGGAATAAGCGGTAGAAAATGGATGGATGGATGGATAATATATATTTATTGTCATTGTACATTTGTACAACGAAATTGCAAGCAAACTAATTTAGTGCAAATTCATAATAGCACATAAAAACGTAAGAACATGGTACTCAGATAAATAGATAAACATACATAAAATACAAAAAAATACCAAGCACACTTTTTTTTGGCCTTGTGTTCAGCGACACTATTTCTCTCGGGGAAAAAGTGTTCTTAAATCTGTTTGTCCGGCATTTTATTGTCATGTATCTCCTGCCCGAGGGCAGCAGTTAAAAAAAATTATGTCCGAGGTGAGATGGGTCCCTTATGATGTTTTGGGCCTTTTTGAGGCACCTTGCACTGTACAGTTCATCTAGGGAGGAGAGAGAGCAGCCAGTGATCTTCATGGCAGTTTTTTATGCTATCTGCATACATTTTAAACGAATAATATAATTTACTCAAAAATAATACATCTACAATTCACATTTAATTGGCTCCTTTTATCAGAATGTATTTTATCAAAGACCAACAACAGCATTTATGACTCAATGACCTCAGAGACACCAGCGTTGTTTTGAGACATTGGCAATTCTTAGCTTTGGTTGTACCAAATAACACATTAAGAAATAGCCTGGAAAATAGAGATGCGCGGATAGGCAATTATTTCATCCGCAACCGCATCACAAAAGTTGTCACCCATCCGCCATCCAACCGAGCTAACATTTGATCAAAACCGCACCCGCCCGCACCCGCCCGTTGTTATATATCTAATATAGACGATGCAAGGCATTAGTGAGGTTATAAAGCTTTTGCCTGTTAAAGAAAGAAGACTGATCCAATGCAGCAGAGACATTCAATGCGTGCCACGCTGTCACGGCCCAGACGCACACCAGTGCGCAATCATCTGGGAGCCGCGCTGAGCGCACCTCCAAGCGCGCTCGCGCCACTCAAACTGCTGCAGGCAGCTGCGTTCTATCTTGTTTTAACATCCTGTGGCACTCTTCTGGGATCACGGCGGACGAAACTGCTCATGCTCAGGGTGTTTGTGGAGATTCGGGGTTTTGCACAAATGTGATGCACCATGTTAGATGTCCCGGTTTTGTGACTGTCGTAGACATAAACAGCGTCGCAGCTCTTGCAAATCACATAGCCAGCATTACTATCATCCTGATTTACAACCTCATAAAAACGAGTCCACGCTGAACTTTTCTGGCCTTTTTTTCCCCTGGTCTTTAGTATTCTCTTTTTTAGTTTGTCGCGTACCACGTTTGCTGCCGGCGTTGCCATCTTTTTTTTTTTTCTTCTTCTGTTGTGGCGTGCTGCAGGTGCCTGCTCGTTTTTCGTATGTGGGTGACAACATTTAACTATGTATATATATTTCCGAATTGGTTTAACTGCCAGCCGCCTGCATCTATTTAAAATCTTTTTTTTTTTTATTTCAACCGCCCGACCCGCGGATAAAATGTTTTTTTTTTTTATTTCAACCGCCCGACCCGCGGATAATCCGCGGACTCCGCCGTTGTGTCCGCGCATCTCTACTGGAAAATAACATCACGTTGTTTACTAGCCTTTGTCTTAAATACGATGTATAATATTATGGTTTAATTCATGACATGCCCTACCACAAACGGGGGAAAAAGTGCTTCCATTTTAAGCCACAACTACATAAGCCCCTTAAAAACTTCTATATTGAATATTGTAAACAAAAAAATATTAGGATATATTTCATGAGATTTATTTTATTAACTTGTGTGTGAATGTGAGTGTGAATGTTGTATGTCTATTTGTGTTGGCCCTGCGATTAGGTGGCGACTTATCCAGGGTGTACCCCGCCTACAGCCCGAATGCAGCTGAGATAGGCTCCAGAGCCCCCCGAGACCACGACAGTAGCAATCAGTAGAAAATGGATGGATTGAACTACAGCATCCATAGGTTGTAACAACATGTGTCTTAAAGGGGAACTGCACTTTTTATGGAATTTTGCCGTGCATCCGGTAAGAATCCACAGTGCTTCACGTTTGCCAGGTGTTGTTATGTTACAGCCTTATTCCAAATTGGAATACGTTCATTTGTGTACTCAAAATTCTACAGACAAAACCCCATATTGACATTTTATTTATTTTATTTATTTTATTTATTTTATTTATTTTATTTATTTTATTTATTTTATTTATTTTTTTGTCCTGTCCAGCTTCTCAGGCAAATCATATAGTTGATGTAGATGCCCATATCGGCTGTTCAGATTTACTTTACAAAAGAGAAGTGTAGGATACTTCTCGTGTTGCCTTATTTGTATTTGACTTTATTAAATGTATTTATATTATCATTTGGTGCAGCCGGGCCGGAGCAGGAGGGGATATAAACAGAAAAAAAAAGAAGACAGAGGGAGAAATTGTGGGGACAAGAGGGGGATTAGACAGAGAGACAAAAACAACGACAGCAAACACAGCAACAACAACAACAACAATAGAGCAACATCAGCAAATACGACATGTACAAATATGATGGTAAAAGTGATAGCAAATAAGCAGTTACCGAAAATAAAAAATAATACGGAAATGAAAATGAACATTATTACACTACAAATGGAGCAATACCAATACCAATACAAATAGCGATATTGATAATGAACAATACCAATACTTTACCTTTATTATCAACAATACATATATGTAATGATAACTTGAGATACGAAATAATGCAGAAAAATGGAGGGGAAGAAAGAGAAGCAACCTACATTAACCTTTTAGATTGTTATAGTAACAATAGGTTACACTTTGTCAGTGTGCCATGTGTTATACCCAGTTTACCCTAGGGCAGGGGTCGGCAACCCAAAATGTTGAAAGAGCCATATTGGACCAAAAATACAAAAACAAATCTGTCTGGAGCCGCAAAAAATTAAAAGCCATATTACTTACAGATAGTGTGTCATGAGATATAAATTGAATCAAGAGGACTTAAAGGAAACTAAATGACCTCGAATATAGCTACAAATGAGGCATAATGATGCAATATGTACATATAGCGAGCCTAAATAGCATGTTAGCATCGATTAGCTTGCAGTCATGCAGTGACCAAATATGTCTGATTAGCACTCCACACAAGTCAATAACATCAACAAAACTCACCTTTCATGCACAACGTTAAAGGTTTTGTGGACAAAATGAGACAGAAAAAGAAGTGGCATAAAACATGTCCTAGAAAGTCGGAGAAAGTTATACATGTAAACAAACTATGGTGAGTTCAAAGACCGCCAAAATTAGTAGGACAAAACGGCGCTCGCCAAATACTCGAATCAGTGAAGCATGTTTAATATAAACAGTGTGCTTTGTAACAATTAGGGAGGCTTGTGTCATGTTTGTCCTCCTACAGAAACCATATTAAAACAAAAAATAGATTTTTTTTTTTTTTTTTTCCATTTTTCATAAATTTTTTAAAAAGCTCCAGAGAGCCACTAGGGCGGCGCTAAAGAGCCGCATGCGGCTCTAGAGCCGCGGGTTGCCGACCCCTGCCCTAGGGCAACAACGTTATTTTTTTTTCCAAATGTATCAAAAATAAAATACACAAAAAAATCTAAATAATTCACATCCTTTTGCTCAATACTTTGCTGATGCACCTTTGGCAGCAATTACAGCTTCAAGCCTTTTTTGAATATGATGCCACATGCCTGGCATTCCTCTTTGCCTATTTTTCTGCAGCACCTCTCAAGCTCCAGCAGATTTAGGGTTCAACTTAATGGTTTATGCTTTAAGTTTATTTCAAACATGCATAGAGTTAAAACTTAATACGTCAGAATTTCCCGTTTCTCTTTTCAAAATTGGATGGCAAGAGTTTTTTTTTTTTTTTTTTTTTTTTTTTTTTTTTATCCAGGACATCTCTGTACATTGCTCCATTCATTTTAGTCTAGTCAGGGAGGTGACCAAGAACCTGATGGTCACTCAGCATTCCTCTGTGGAGAGAGGATAACCTTAAAGAAGGACAACCAGCAATCCACTAATCAGGCCTGTATGGTTTAGTGGCCAGACAGAAGACATTTCTTAGTAAAACGTTTGCCAACCTGAAAGACTCTCAGACCATGAGAAACAAAAGTGTCTGGTCTGATTAGACAAAGCTTGAACTGTTTGGCGTGAATGTCAGGCATCATGTTTGGATGAAACCAGGCACCGCTCATCACCAGGCCAGTAGCATCCCTACAGTGAAGCATGGTGGTGGCAGCATTATGTTGTGGGGATGGTTTTCAGTGGCAGGAACTGGGAGACTAGTCTGAATAGAGGGAAATATACATGCAGCAATGTATACTCTCACTAGTATGCAGACTGTTAGGATGTTGATATATTCCCATTGAGATGAAGAATAACTCATAATCCTCGTTAAAAAAAGGGTAGGTGCAATAGTCAAAGTGTACCAACCTCTCACTTTATGTCCACATCATTTCACTATCAAGGTGTTAATAAATAATAATCTAGAATAAACTTTCACAAGCCCCGAGGGGAAAAAGCAGCTCACCAGCGTATGATGTCACTACAGCAGTAGATCAATCTCTGATAAATGTGCCGCTATAGCGGATATGTCTTTAACGTTAGCGCTTATAATAACAATATTGCAAATACTTAGTTAATATTCAGGTCACAAAATGCAAATGGGGTATTGTTGGCACTTTTTGGATGTTTTTCAGTGGGTTCTATGGGCGCAATAGACGCAATGAAGCCATGGCTCTTATTGGCTCCAATGTAAGCACTAGAGATGCGCGGTTTGCGGACACAACCGCGGAGTCCGCGGATAACCCGCGGGTCGGGCGGGTGACATGACGAAAAAAATAGATTGTAAATAGATTCGGGCGGTTGGCAGTTGAACCAATTCGAAAATATATATACATAGTTAAATGTTGTTACCCACATACGAAAAACGTATAGATTTTATCGGTCCTTTAGGTGGAGCTGGTGGTGCATCACCGAAAAAGAAAAGGATTGACTTCACAGAATGGGAGGAGGATACACCTGTGCTTGTTGATGAAGTAGAGGATTATTCCTCTACAAACTTTCATCTCGACGGATCAGCAGAGGAAAATCTACTTTCCTTTTGGGGGAAACAAGGACAATCATTCCCACGACTACAACACCTTGCCAAGAGAATCCTATGCGTCCCAGCAACAAGTGGCGCAAGTGAGCGCTCCTTCAGCGCAGCAAGGCGCATTTTAGAGGCCAGGCGCTCTCGCATGAATCCTGGCACTGTAGATGCCATTTTATTCCTGCATAGTGCTAACAAAAAAAAAAGTAAGTAGACATACGGTTGGATATGTTAAACAAATTAGTCTACGTTACCTATAGGCTATACCAAATAAGCCCATGTCTAACCTATATTGAGTTCGGTCAGCTGAATAATTTTGATGGTTACGTGTTGTTTGGGCGCACTACAATGCAAAGGAATTAAGGCAATTGCATTGTTTATTGTGGTTTTTTTCTATTCGAGATATACTACTGTGTGTTAATTATTTGGCCTCGCTTTCAAGTGAAGCGCATCTCCGATTGGCGACAATGTAAGGCTATTTAGCCTGCTTTGTTTGTCGCGACCGTCTATTTTCATTATAATTCAAGTTTGATGATAAAGTGCAGTCTGATGGGTTTGATTTCCTCCCTTCAGCTTTTTGCCTTGGCCAATAAGTTGCAGGTAATTTGTTATTGTTATTTATTTAATTTATTTGTGTTTAAATAGAGATGACATACATATGTTATTTTATAATTTAAGTTTGTGCGCGTGATTGACAGCCTAAGGCTTATGAGGCACATTTTTTTTAATTTTTTTTATTTCAACTTAAAAATGTATGAGCCTATGCGTACAACATAGGCTATGTGTTTATCTTTATTTTCTTGCCTGTCGTTGACAATGGAGATTGTCTGATATTTTGTCATGGCTGCAGATCAATCAATAAAGGTTCATCTTTGTCGCGAAATTGTTCACTGCTTCACTGTGCACCCCGCCCTCGTCCCTATTAACAAGTTAATATTCATTGAAATAAATTCAGAACATTTTTTTTACCTAACGGAAATATAGGCCTAGTCTTTCTAAAACATTGTTTTAACTTCTTAAAAGCCTCGTTCTGCTTGCTGGAACTGCGCACACAAAGTGTGAGGAACGCACTCCTGATCTGAGGGCATTGGCAACAATAGTCAACACTTTCTTAATGGAAATGACAATAATATTATAATAATGATAAATAATATTATCACGCATTAATATATCTTAGCCACTCATGCGTGGCCAATATACATTAATGCGTGGCACGCAGTCTCTGCTGCATTGGATCAGTCTCCTTTCTTTAACAGGCAAAAGCTTTATAACCTCACTAATATGCTTGCATCGTCTATATTAGATATATAACAACTGGCGGATGGCGGGCGGGTGTGGTTTTGATAAAATGTTGGTTCGGGTGGATGCGGATGGTTGACGACTTTTGTGATGCGGTTGCGGATGAAATAATTGCCTATCCGCGCATCTCTAGTAAGCACATATGTATTTATGAGTTAGAATGCATGAAAAAAGGACATATGTGTTTTTGTCTCTTATAAGGATTGTGAATGATCAGAACAATGTTTTAAAAAAGTGCAGTTCCCCTTTAAAGTAGTATAACCCTAGTGCTTTATTACATTAGATTTGCATAGTGTTCTCACTATACTGAAAACATGTAGTCTTTTTTGCACAACTTAACATGTTGTTGGAATGATGAGGAGATCATGTATCATGTCATTGTCATTTATTGAACACCATGGCTCTGCTGTTATTGTATCATTCATTTATTATGTCGTATTTAAACTATTGTGTTGAAGTTATAAATCCCATCTACAGCCTTTAGTCACTCTGCAGAAAAAGGCCATTAGGATTGAGTCCAATATTCACTACAGACATCATTCAAATCCACTATTCATGGAGTTAAAGCAATTTAAACTGCACGATGTGATCCATTTTAAAACTGCTCAAATTATGTTTAGGGCATCCCAAAACTCTACCATCCAATACACAGAACCTATTCCAGGATAGAGATGCTCACCATAGTTATATATATAGACATTGACTTATAGATATTGTCAAAAGAAGACACATATCAATTCAAATTTTAGAACATGCCAAGTTAGAAACACAATCAAGATTCATCTGAACACTCTCAAATAGACCATTGATGAAAATGATTCTTAATTCACTGGATTAATTTGTTTTTTATTAACACCAGTGCAGCAGGTAATCTAAATGTTATATTAATAAGTTACATAATAACAGACTACATTTTTACCAAAAAAACAACACCATTTTTACAAACCCTGTTTCCATATGAGTTGGGAAATTGTGTTAGATGTAAATATAAACGAAATACAGTGATTTGCAAATCATTTTCAACCCATATTCAGTTGAATATGCTACAAAGACGACATATTTGATGTTCAAACTGATAAACGTTTTTTTTTTTTTTGCAAATAATCATTACTTTAGAATTTGTTGCCAGCAACACGTGACAAAGAAGTTGGGAAAGGTGGCAATAAATACTGATAAAGTTGAGGAATGCTCATCAAACACTTATTTGGAACATCCCACAGGTGAGCAGGCAAATTGGGAACAGGTGGGTGCCATGATTGGGTATAAAAATAGATTCCATGAAATGCTCAGTCATTCACAAACAAGGATGGGACGAGGGTCACCACTTCGTCAACAAATGCGTGAGCAAATTGTTGAACAGTTTAAAAACAACCTTTCTCAACCAGCTATTGCAAGGAATTTAGGGATTTCACCATCTACGGTCCGTAATATCATCAAAGGGTTCAGAGAATCTGGAGAAATCACTGCACGTAAGCAGCTAAGCCTGTGACCTTCGATCCCTCAGGCTGTACTGCATCAACAAGCGACATCAGTGTGTAAAGGATATCACTACATGGGCTCAGGAACACTTCAGAAACCCACTGTCAGTAACTACAGTTGGTCGCTACATCTGTAAGTGCAAGTTAAAACTCTCCTCTGTAAGACGAAAACCGGTTATCAACAACACGCAGAAATGCCGTCGGCTTCGCTGGGCCTGAACTCATCTAAGATGAACTGATACAAAGTGGAAAAGTGTTCTGTGGTCTGACGAGTCCACATTTCAAATTGTTTTTGGAAACTGTGGACCTCGTGTCCTCCGTAACAAAGAGGAAAAGAACCATCCGGATTGTTATAGGGGCAAAGCCTATTATATACGGTATATGTTTTTTTAAAAGCAAGGTTGGCATGGGAGGATTAGTATTTACTTTGAAAACATTATTTATTATTTATCTTATACGTTTACGTCATCTAATTATCTAACGGAAACACACTGCATTACAAACCAATTATACGGAAATCAAAATGTGATGATATTGTTATATTTTGGGTAGCCATCTAGTATGAGGTCACATTTTTTTCTGGTTCCCAACTAAGTTGTGAATTATTTATTAAACCTATTCTACAACAGCACTGATCTTCTTAAATCCAAATAAACAGCCACACTAACAGGAAATTACAAAAATAACTTTATGGTGTAGACCTTAATATAGGGGACCTATATTGTCGAGTAGTACCTGTTATTTGTGAAGTGTGTTATTACATCACTGATAAAATCAATATAAACATTTTTAATGCAGACTAACTAATAAGTCACTGTTCAACCTTCGAAATCGTTATCTAGGTTTATGTTGATCCGAGTCACACGACACACATCCATCCATCTATTTTATACCGCTTGACCAACTCGAGGTCGTGAGGGGTGGCTTGACCCTATCCCAGCTGCATTCGGGTGTAAGGCTGGGTACACCCTGGACAAGTCACCATCCCTCGCAGGGACAACACGGATACACATACAATATTTACACTCACATTGCCACACTAGGGCCTATTTTGTGTTGCCAATCAGCCTATCCACACAACACACAATTAATAAATAACTGTTCATGATCAAAATCTATAATACATGTCAAGGGTAACTGTAAACGCAGAGAGATACATAATAAATGTGTCTTAATACAAATTACAACCAGAAACAGCTTTTGATGACCAAAAGTCAACGTTAACAACTGTCACCAAAACATGTTTGATGAAGTGTAAGCATTATAATTAATCTGGATATAAGCAAGTCAATTCATAAGCCTCTGATCCGGAATATATTACCTGTAAAAGGTGCACTTGCTTCTACAGTAAGCCAGGATATAATGTACACCGATACACCATAAGCATGCAGGGAAGAAATACTGCAAGCTTATAAATATATTTGTGAGGATGCAATGATAATTAGGTTTTAAGACATTCATATATTATTTTTTTTCATTAAAAATGAATGTATCTGTTGGATAAATCAGTTCTCTTAAGATAGTTATAGTCACTAAACCGATTATACAAATGCCTACAAAAAAACACCAGCAAAAGTCATGCTTACTGAATAACTCTGCAACTAAAAGTAAAATAAGCCACATTTTCATACCTCAGGGGAGCCTTGAACATCTCCAAACATCTCATCAAAGTCAGAAGGACTTTTCCTCAGGGTCTGGTCAGCCGGCAGCGTGTTGTCATTGTAAGAAGACACAAACTTAAAGTCACTGGTTCTAGAACCTGTTGTCAGGTAGGCGTCATAGTTGTAGGTGCTGCGTAAAGTTCCTGTGCCGTCAACATCTGTGTAATTAGGAGGCAGATACGCGCTGGGGATGGCAACTGCTCCATCAAACAACAGTCTGGGCTTTCTCCTGCGACAAAACCTCACACCCAGGACGATGATGATGAAGGTCAGAAAGAAGGTGGACACAGACACCAGCGCGATGATCAGATAAGACGTCAGTTTGGAATTGTTCTCGTCATAAGACATGTCTTTCAGTTCTGGGACCTCAGCCAGGTTATCAGAAATAAGTAAATACATAGAGCAGGTGGCAGAGAGAGGGGGCTGTCCGTTATCTTTCACTGCCACAATCAGGTTCTGTTTCATGCTGTCAGATTCAGAAATGTCCCGCTGGGTCCTGATCTCTCCACTGTGGAGACCAATAGTGAAAAGTCCCGGATCGGTGGACTTGACTATATGATAGGACAGCCAGGCGTTCTGTCCGGAGTCTGCGTCCACCGCTATCACTTTGGACACCACAGAGCCTCCGTGTGCAGCTTTGGGGACCAGCTCGGTCATGAAGGAGTTACCCTCTGGGGAGGGGTACAGTATCTGAGGAGAGTTGTCATTCACATCCGATATGAAGACACTGACACTCACGTTGCTGCTCAGCGGAGGAGAACCGTTGTCTCTGGCCATGACGTGAACTTTAAAACTCCTCAAGTGTTCGTAATCAAACGACCTGACAGCGTGGATCACACCTGTGTCTCCGTTAACAGATACATAGGAGGACACCGGGGCACCGTTCACCTCAGCGGCTAACAGAGAATAAATCACGGTACTGTTCTGTCTCCAGTCGGGGTCTTGGGCACTAACAGAACATAAAGTGGATCCAGCTTTGTTATTTTCACTCACATATGCGCTGTAGGACTGTTCCTCAAACACAGGTGGGTTGTCGTTGATGTCTGCTACAGATAAGTGAAGACTTTTAGAGGAGGACAGAGGAGGAAAGCCCTCGTCAGTGGCACTGATTGTAATGTTGTAATCAGACACTAGTTCACGGTCCAGTTGTCCAGTAGTCACCAGAGAATAATAGTTTTTAATAGAAGGAACTAACTTAAATGGGACATTTTGTTGAATGGAGCAGCGGACCTGTCCGTTCTTCTCAGAGTCTCTGTCCTGAACATTAATGATGCCCACCTCTGTACCAGGTGACACATTCTCTGGTACTGGATTAGACAGCGACTTTAAATTAATCACAGGAGCGTTGTCATTTACATCACTGATTGAAATGATAACTTTTGCATAGGATGACAGTCCTAATCCGTCTTTGGCTTTCACGCGTATTTCATAAGATGTTCTAAATTCATAATCAATAGTTCCAATTACTCCTATTGCCCCCTTTTTACGATCAATACTGAATATTTTCCTCACATCCTCTGTAACATGACCAAAATCATAACTGACTTCTCCGTTCACTCCTTCATCAGCATCAGTAGCACTAACATTAATCACTATTGTATCAGGAGGAGAGTTCTCAGGGAGACTGGCTTTATAAACAGCTTGGCTGAACACTGGTACATTATCATTAGCATCCAGCACAGTGACGTGTATGACTACTGTACCTGATCTCTGAGGAGAGCCGCCATCTAAAGCTGTGAGAAGCAAATTCATCTCATTTTGTTTTTCACGGTCAAGTTCTTTATCAAGAACTAATTCTATTGTGTTACCACTGACAGCAAGAACGAAATGATCATTTTTTCTAAGCATATATTGTTGAACTGAATTTTGTCCAATATCTGCATCGTGCCCCTCTTCTATCACAAAACGAGCTCCTTTGATGGCTGACTCACTTATCTCTAAATTAATCAAGTCATCATTAAACATTGGAGCGTTATCATTAACATCTTGAATGTGTAAATTAATTCGATGAAGCTCCAGAGGATTCTCCAGCACGACCTCATGTTTTAGGACACACGAAGGCTTGTCTCCACAAAGATCCTCTCTGTCAATCCTGTCAGCGACAATCAGCTCTCCGCTTTTCATGTTTAGATCACAATAACGTTTGTTGCTCCCCTCGGCGTCAATGCGGGCTTTTCTTGCAGACAGTGCGCTCGTCTCCAGTCCGAGATCCTTGGCTAAATTCCCAATAACGGATCCTCGTTTCATCTCCTCAGGAAAGGAAAAGCTCACGTCTCCATATGCAGAATGCAACAAAAAGAGGAGAAAATAAAAGGTGCGCAAGTGAAACAAAGATTGTTTAAAATCCATCATGGACGCCCTCCTAACGCGCTGTAGAATGCTACAATGTGGTCTGCAAAAAAAAAAAATACTGACATTAGAACAGAACGTAAGTCCACAATGAAAGAAAAAAGGGCGTTCATCAGTTGGAAGACGTGGTCTAAAGCGCCACCGTGAGTATGATTTGATAGCAACACCGACAATATAATATTTATTTAAATTATTAAAAAAACTACATCGATGCAATAAAACCTACACATAACGTTATTACCACCCACAATTTTATAAAAATCAGTCCAACAAAAATATGTTGTTGGTTGAACTGTTTTAAAGAGCCTATTTTTGCCCTACACCAAAATAGAATAATGTTTATTTTCCTCATCATTAAGGTACATACTTTGCACATAAAAAGTCATCCAGAAAATTGTGCATAAGACATTTGAAGAATAATTTACCTCAACAGCATCAATAGTTTTTATTTGTTTTAATATGTAACATTTACACATGATCGGACCAAATAAACAAAGTATTGCATAACAACAACATTAAAGGACTGTTAATAGACTGCATGACTTGGTATTAAACTGGTTTTGTCTTATGAGTGAACCACTTTGAAAAGAAAAGTTCAGATCGCAGTGTAATGTGCTCTAGTAACTTAACAGATATAAATAAATAGTGTTTTTTTTTTAACAACTCAACATGATTTGATAATTAAATCCTTGCTAAACGTTAAAATCAGCGTGTTAAAGTTAAACGTTTATAAAGTTTGTCTTTATTAAGTTACAACAACGTTCTTTTCATATGATATAATAAACACACACACACACACGCACACACACACACACACACACACATATACATATATATATATATATATATATATATATATATATATATATATATATATATATATATATATATATGTGTGTGTGTATATATATGTATATATATATATATGTATATATATATATATATATATATATATATATATGTGTGTGTGTGTACAGGGGCGCCGAAAAGGGGGGGTAAAGGAGACAGATTCTAGGGGCCCATGATGGAGGGGGGCCCAGAGAGGCCCCTAATGATGATGAAATTATAATACAGAAAATTAATGATACTGTGTTGGGGGCCCTGTAAAGATTCTTTTCATGGGGCCCAAAATCCCTAGCGGCGCCCCTGTGTGTATAATATATATATATATGTGTGTGTGTGTATATATATATATATATATATATATATATATATATATATATATATATATATATATATCTTGGCCAGGTCTCCCTTGAAAAAGAAATCATTGATTTTTACCTGGTTGAATAAAGGCTAAATAAAAAAATAAAAAAAATAAAATAAAAGACAAAAAACAAAACAAAACAAAAAAAACAACAACAACAAAAAATAAAAAATAAAAAATAAAATATATATATATATATATATATATATATATATATATATATATATATATATATATATATTTTCTTTTTTTTTTTATTTTTTATTTTTTTTGACTCAAAAAAAAGTTACACGGATCACATCACATAAAACACATGGCCATGTTGAACCAGAGCACAGCAAAAACATTAAAAGGCTGGTAATAAAACAGTTTACTTGTACAGCCCTTAATCACACATGTCTCAAAGAGCTGCACAAACCACAACGACATCCTTGGCTCGGATCCCACATCAGGGCAAGGAAAACACTCTACCCAATGGGAACAACCCTTAATCACAAATATCTCAAAGGGCTGCATAAACCACAACAACATCCTCGGCTCAGATCCCACATCAGGGCAAGGAAAAATCTCAACCCAATGGGAACAACATGAAACCCTGGAAGGGACCACAGATGTGGGGACCACCATCACCCCCCTTGGGTGACCGATGCAATGGATGCCGAGTGGATAGTCAATCACATTGCAGTTATTTTCCCCAGAAACTTAACACATAAGTACAGTTTTTTTTCAACAACTCAACATGGTTCAATATTTGAATTCCATGCATTTGTAAATACTGTATGCCTCAAAGCTACCACTATAAAGACTAAACATGGTTTGTTATTGTGATTTGACCATACATTACATTAAAGACAACAAAAACAGAATACTTTTTTTGAATCATAAATATATGAAGTTGGAAATAAAGTAAGTTGGGGTGATCTGAGTAGCCGTATATTGTCAGATGAATAAAGCTACCTAGAACATCTAACAACAAACAGAATGCAAGTCATGTTATTTATTGTTAACAATGCTACAGCTGGTAACTGCATTGAATTGTATATAATCAAATGACATATTAATAGTTTGTAAGGCCAAACTTTGCCATTGGAAAGACCTAACTAAGACTTTTACGACAGTAAACAGAAACCAAATTTGTTGTACAATATCAATTATGTAGAAACACATTCCATCACAAAATGTCCTTTATCTTTTAAGGCTGTATGAAACAAAATGTATGGACTGAGCAAGTCACAATTCACCAAACAACATGAATTATCTAATGGACAGATCATACGAAAACATACAATGACAAAAATAATAACAAACTTATTTTGAGGAAGTGGTTATTTTTGCAAATTCATCTCACTCAACTAACATTGCAAACTATAAAGAAGTCTAAACATTATCCTCATATTGACTTAGCCATTTATGTACCCCTTTAAAATTAAGGAAGATCTGGGGTTTGTGGTTTTGAACTTTGTTATACATTAATAAAGAAAAACTTGATGAATAGAGATGCGTTAAAATGTAATATCGGAAATGGTTGGTATCGTTTTTTTATTATTATCGGTATCGTTTTTTTTGGGTTTTTTTTTAATTACATCAACATAAAAAACACAAGATACACTTACAATTAGTGCACCAACCCAAAAAACCTCCCTCCCCCATTTACACTCATTCACACTCATTCACACAAAAGGGTTGTTTCTTTCTGTTATTAATATTCTGGTTCCTACATTATATATCAATATATATCAATACAGTCTGCAAGGGATACAGTCCGTAAGCACACATGATTGTGCGTGCTGCTGGTCCACTAATAGTACTAACCTTTAACAGTTAATTTTACAAATTTTCATTAATTACTAGTTTCTATGTAACTGTTTTTATATTGTTTTACTTTCTTTTTTATTCTAGAAAATGTTTTTAATGTATTTATTTTATTTTATTATTATTATTATTATTATTTTAAAGTACCTTATCTTCACCATACCTGGTTGTCCAAATTAGGCATAATAATGTGTTAATTCCACGACTGTATATATCGGTTGATATTGGTATCGGTAATTAAAGAGTTGGACAATATCGGAATATCGGATATCGGCAAAAAGCCGATATCGGACATCCCTATTGATAAACACCTAACAAGCAGCTGCAACCCATTTAACAATAGCACATAAGAGCACAAGTGACATTCCTATTGCCATATGGTGAGACATATGAATGAACTGACTGCTAAATAACAAAGTGAACCTTTATCGCAAAGTGTAAAAAAAATAACCGTTTTATAATAATTTACTAGCATTTGTGTAACAAAAAAAGTTGCCCATATTGTCAAATGGTACCCACTACCTACAGTATAATTGTTATGTGTTTTTACTGTACATGGCAATGGTATTGTCAGATTGCAACCGCCACAGCACCGTAAGACAATACAAGTATGTAATGAAAAATGAAGAGTTACAATGTCTGACGTCGACCACTAATGTTTTACGGTAGACTTCAGCAATTTGGTTTAAAAGTTTGTGTGTTCCAGTAAACAGCTAGACTGTTGATGTACCAGTTTGTGAATGGAGAGAATGTGATGCAAGGAGCATGTCTCCTATTTCTCATGTTCAATTAAAAAAACTTAAATAAATAAATAACACAAGCAGCTTGATAAAACAGGTCTGCATCAAAACCTGTGCAGGTATCTATGACACAAAATAAGCATGCTGGGGTAAGACATTGTGGTAGTTAAATATATAATTAAATATAAGTATTATATTTGAGAAGAAACAATGAATATTGGTTGTTAAAATAATCATACTATATGACTGAGTAAAACAATATCTGATAAAGAAATCCAATTGTATAACATATCACAACAATTAGTTCTAAAAAATATATGAAGAACTGTTGATTGCCTGAGATGGTAGCGCAATAACTTTAAGTGGAAATTGTCAATTTAGTGAGAAGCTTGAATAATTCAAAAACAAAATGAATAAAACAGGAAAAAACCCTGCACTTAAACTAACGTGGAATTTGGTAATCTAAGCCAACGATGTACAGTTATACTGGTTGTTTACACTCGTACAACACCAAGTCTACCCAAATGCCTAAAGAGCAGCAACAGTATTAATATCTGTTTAGCTTTGAGTAAAGCGAGGCTCTTGTTCCACTGTACATCAGAAGAGCCTTGGACCTCACCAAACATCCAAACACTGTTGGACTTTATCTGGTCTGGTCAGCAAGCAGCAATAATTTAAAGTCACTGGTTGTAGAACCGGTTGTCAAACAGTGTTATAGTTGTAGGTGCTGCCTACAGTTCCTATGCCGTCAACATCTGCATAAGGCCGAGACTTGCTGGTATTTATATCTTAAACCACAAGTGATGACCAAATTTCTTTTGAGACAACACATACAATCTGTTTTTTAAGTAAAATATTGAATCCAAGACGAGGAGAATGGGAGCTTTTACTTTGGACATCTTTAATGTATGTGCATTGTCAAGGTAAATGTATAGAGGAGACACCATATAATAACAACCGATTAGTACAGCATGACACCTACAATTCATGTATGACCATAATTGTTTTGTGTGTATTAAATGGAGATAATATCATTAGATTGCAACCAATGTACCTGTCAACTACTGACATATAATCTTACAAAAGAACACGGGAAAAAAAAAAGTATCCGTTAAAGAAACTGCAAAGGTCCACATATAAATGCAGACAAAACTTGTTACCATTACTCTAAAGCAGGGGTCTGCAACCTGCGGCTCCTAAGCCGCATGCGGCTCTTTAGGGCCGCCGTAGTGGCTCCCTGGAACTGTTTCAAAAATGTATGAAAAAAGAAAAAGATGGGGAAAGGGGGGGATATATTTTTGTTTTAATAGGGTTTCTGTAGGAGGACAACATGACACAAACCTCCCTAATTGTTACAAATCCCATTGTTTTTATTAAACAAGCTTCTCTGATGAGAGTATTTGGCGAGCGCCGTTTTGTCCTACTAATTTTGGTGATCTTTGAACTCACCGTAGTTTGTTTACATGTATACCTTTCCTCAACGATGCCAGAGAAAGACGTGTTTTATGCCACTCATTATTTGTCTAATTTTGTCCACCAAATGTTTTATGCTGTGCGTGAATGCACAAAGGTGAACTTCATTGATGTTATTGACTTGCGTGGAGCGCTTATCAAGCATATTTGGTCATGACTGCAAGCTAATCGATGCGAACATGCTATTTAGGCTAGCTTTATGTATGTATTGCATCATTATGCTTCACTTGTAGGTATATTTGAGCTCATTTAATTTCCTATGTCCTCTGTGTATTTAATTTATATCTGCATTTCTCATGACACATTATCTGTATGTAATATTGGCTGTATTTCCGATTGTGTGCCATGTTGTTCCAGACCACAGCAAACATAACCCAGCTTGCATAGATTGTTATAAATCCATTAGAAGAAGACAGCCCGCCATTTCCTTTAACTTGGACACACACATCTATACCTTTGGCCATTCTGAGCCAGTAATTTCCAGGAATTATCTCTCCTTCTAAGAAGCCTGCATTTGATTAATGTTTCCCGATGTCAACATTTGTGTCAGCGAAGATTTGTGTCAACCTCCGACACAGTCATTTTGTTAGTAGGCTAATTTAGCTAATATAGACACTTACATCATGTGTTTCCTTCATTATATCACTTATAAAAGGCTTTTTATATTTTGCGGCTCCAGACAGATTTTTTTTTTTTGTATTTTTGGTCCAATATGGCACTTTCAACGTTTTGGGTTGCCGACCCCTGCTCTAAAGGAACACAATTTCCAAGATTATATTGATCAACGTTATACTGTATTTATATTGTATACTAGTCATGTGACATCTAAAACACAATTTATTTCAATCGATGTAACTGTAACTCAGAAAGGCATTTTGTAACAAGAGCACATGCTATACAAATAAAAATAAACTATTACCCAAAGACAATAAGCAATCATGACAAACAACATCTTGTCATGATCATATATTAGTTTGCTACAGAATCTGTTGCAGTCAATTTTACCCCAAAAAATTAACACATCTTTTTTTCTTTTCTTTCGAAGACAGACATGACTGATAAATTAATAAGGGTGTGGCTACATCCATGATTGTCCTATCACTAAATGCAAATTGTATATTTGCATTTACAGTTAGTCATAACAGCTACTCGGTGGCGCTAGAAAATCCAGTCATGACAAATTATGTTTGTATAAAGAAACAATAATTAATTGATTCAGGCAAAACACATCTATCTTTGAGAACAGGGAACTCAATGAGAGGGATTATATGTCTGAATACTGTAATATATAAACAAATGTAGCAAAAATACTATTATAAAAACATTAAATACAAGTCCATGATATGGCCTAAAGTTTCACTTTACATGAACAACAATCAGTTTATCTATGTCAGGACGAAAACCAGAAAAACAGCATATGGATACAATTACTAATTTGAGGGAAATAAAATGAAACAATTATTCATACCTCAGGGGAGCCTTGAGTATCTCCAAACATCTCATCAAAGTCAGAAGGACTTTTCCTCAGAGTCTGGTCAGCAGGAAGCGTGTTGTCATTGCAAGAAGACACAAACTTAAAGTCACTGGTTCTAGAACCTGTTGTCAAGTAGGCGTCATAGTTGTAGGTGCTGCGTAAAGTTCCTGTGCCGTCAACATCTGCGTAATTAGGAGGCAGATACGCGCTGGGGATGGCAACTGCTCCATCAAACAACAGTCTGGGCTTTCTCCTGCGACAAAACCTCACACCCAAGACGATGATGATGAAGGTCAGAAAGAAGGTGGACACAGACACCAGCGCGATGATCAGATAAGACGTCAGTTTGGAATTGTTCTCGTCATAAGACATGTCTTTCAGTTCTGGGACCTCAGCCAGGTTATCAGAAATAAGTAAATACATGGAGCAGGTGGCAGAGAGAGGGGGCTGTCCGTTATCTTTCACTGCCACAATCAGGTTCTGTTTCATGCTGTCGGATTCAGAAATGTCCCGCTGGGTCCTGATCTCTCCACTGTGGAGACCAATGGTGAAAAGTCCCGGATCAGTGGACTTGACTATATGATAGGACAGCCAGGCGTTCTGTCCGGAGTCTGCATCCACCGCTATCACTTTGGACACCACAGCGCCTCCGTGTGCAGCTTTGGGGACCAGCTCGGTCATGAAGGAGTTACCCTCTGGGGAGGGGTACAGTATCTGAGGAGAGTTGTCATTCACATCCGATATGAACACATTGACGCTCACGTTGCTGCTCAGTGGAGGAGAACCATTGTCTCTGGCCATGACGTGAACTTTAAAATTCCTCAAGTGTTCGTAATCAAATGACCTGACAGCGTGGATCACACCTGTGTCTCCGTAAACAGACACATAGGAGGACACCGGGGCACCGTTCACCTCAGCGGCTAACAGAGAATAAATCACGGTACCGTTCTGTCTCCAATCGGGGTCTCGAGCACTAACGGAACATAAAATGGAGCCAGCTTTGTTATTTTCACTCACATATGCGCTGTAGGACTGTTCCTCAAACACAGGTGGGTTGTCGTTGATGTCCGCTACAGATAAGTGAAGACTTTTAGAGGAGGACAGAGGAGGAGAGCCCTCGTCAGTGGCACTGATTGTAATGTTGTAATCAGACACTAGTTCACGGTCAAGTTGTCCAGTAGTCACCAGAGAATAATAGTTTTTAATAGAAGGAACTAACTTAAAGGGGACATTTGGTTGTATGGAGCACCGGACTTGTCCGTTCTTCTCAGAGTCTCTGTCCTGAACATTAATGATGCCCACCTCTGTACCAGGTGACACATTCTCTGGTATTGGATTAGACAGCGACTTTAAATTAATCACAGGAGCGTTGTCATTTACATCAGTGATAGAAATGATCACCTTGGCATTAGATGACAATCCTAGTCCATCTTTAGCTTTCACACGTATTTCATAAGATGTTCTAGATTCATAATCAACATTTCCAATTACTCCGATTGCCCCCTCTTTGCGATCAATACTGAATATTTTCTTCAGATCCTCTGTAACATGACCAAAATCATAACTGACTTCTCCATTCACTCCTTCATCAGCATCGGTAGCACTAACATTAATCACTATCGTATCAGGAGGAGAGTTTTCAGGCAGACTGGCTTTATAAACAGCTTGGCTGAACACTGGTACATTATCATTAGCATCCAGCACAGTGACGTGTATGACTACTGTACCTGATCTCTGAGGAGAGCCGCCATCTAAAGCTGTGAGAAGCAAATTCATCTCATTTTGTTTTTCACGGTCAAGTTCTTTATCAAGAACTAATTCTATTGTCTTACCACTGACAGAAAGAACGAAATTATCATTTTTTCTAAGCATATATTGTTGTACTGAATTTTGTCCTATGTCTGCATCATGTGCTTCTTCTATCACAAAACGAGCTCCTCTCATGGCTAACTCATGTATCTCTAAATTAATCAAGTCATCATCAAACATTGGTGCGTTATCATTAATATCTTGAATATGCAGATTAATTCGATGAAGCTCCAGAGGATTCTCCAGCACGACCTCATGTTTTAGGACACATGAAGGCTTGTCTCCACAAAGATCCTCTCGGTCAATCCTGTCGGCGACAATCAGCTCTCCGCTTTTCATGTTTAGATCACAATAACGTTTGTTGCTCCCCTCGGCGTCAATGCGGGCTTTTCTTGCAGACAATGCGCTCGTCTCCAGTCCGAGATCCTTGGCTAAATTCCCAATAACGGATCCTCGTTTCATCTCCTCAGGAAAGGAAAAGCTCACGTCTCCATATGCAGAATGCAACAAAAAGAGGAGCAAATAAAAGGTGCGCCAGTGAAACAAAGATGGTTTAAAATCCATCATGGACGCCTTCCTAACGCGCTGTAGAATAATACAATGTGGTCTACAAAATCACTGACATCAGACCGGAACGTAAGTCCTCAATGAAAGAAAAAGGGCGTTCATGCATTTGAAAACTGGTCTACTGCGCCCCCGTGAGCATAGTTTGATGTATGAAACAATAATTGTAGCCTATTTGTAAAAAAAAACTACTTTTTTGCACTGAATTTGATGAAAATTATTCCAATTAATTACAGAATCAGTAAATATTTTTTCTTCATATATTATAAAAGTTAAAGTTTCTTCCAGATTCTATTTTCCCGGTTGAATGGATTCAGGGATTTCAATAAACTGTTTCAAAAAGCATGTTTATTTTTCTTACATTAAGCTGCAATATATCCTCGTCATAGTTCATAAAATCAGTAGTGCTTTAAAAACAGTTTTAGGAATACTTTCACAGCACTTCTTTTATTAATGAAACAGCCAATGAATGTGTTCAATTAAAAAAACAACTAATGCAGTCAGCGAATAAACCAAAAAAAATGGAAGGCAAGTAACTATAAATATGCAGCCACTAAGCTCACTTCCAATACAGAAGCTGAGAGGATATTTTAAAATATTTATTGAAGAAGCATTTTAATTTGAAGACAATGCAGTGTAATCACACTGTTCTGTTCTGCCTTTATAAAACTCAAATGTGTTTTTTTAATTTATTTAAATATTAGTTTTATATTTCAATCACATTCTTGAATTTATCAGTATTCATTTGCTTTTTAATTAAAAAAAAAACTCCACTTGTCCAAGTCCTAATGCATTGATTTCAAAAGTATTCACCTTTTTGCTGCTATTCATGACATCATGAATCATCAATTAGGCTTTTCTGAAAAAAATGAGGGGAAGGTAAACATTTAAAAAATATAGTGGAAATTAATTTAAAAGTGTTTTTATAAAACAATAAAGAGTTCTTTAAAACTGACTAATTCAGCAGATATCCATGTGAGTTGATACCTGCAGTGCAAAATTAGTTAAATAAGATCACTTGGGTAGACTATAGAGTCATTAGGCCCCTTTCCATCGCAGGATCTTATACAGAATATTTCCCATTTAACCTAGTAATTAAAGTTCCCCCTGTGTTTCCACCAAAAAACTATGCATGTGTACATTTAGTTATTGAGGAACTTTTTTGAAGTTCCGGCCAGCGAGGTGGGACTTCTGGAAGGTTCCTCGAACCTCATCGAGTTTGGGCTGTGCTTTCGAACGCTGATTGGTTTAACACAGTTGGGGCCATTCCTAAAACTTATTTTTCGAACAAAGGACCGCCATTTACATAATGCTAGACGACTTGTTTATTTCCCATTTTTTGTGTGTTTCTATTACAACAAACTTGGAAAATAAAAAAAAAGAAGAACGAAAGGACATTTCAAATTGCAGGAACTTCCATTGTCTTGTTTTGTTGCTTCTCTCTCTCTCTCTCTCTCTCTCCATGGTCTTGTTTTGTTGCTTCTCCCTCTCTCTCTCTCTGTGGTCTTGTTTTGTTGCTTTTCTCTCTCTCTCTCTCTCTCTCTCTCTTTCTCTCTCTCTCTCTCTCTCTCTCTCTTCTTTTGTTGCTTCTCTCTCTCCATCCATGGTCTTGTTTTGTTCCTTCTCTCTCTCTCTCTCTCTCTCTCTCTCTCTCTCTCTCTCTCTCTCTCTCTCTCTCTCTCTCTCTCTCTCTCTCTCTCTCTCTCTCTCTCTCTCTCTCTCTCTCTCTCTCTCTCTCTCTCTCTCTCTCCATGGCCTTTTTGTGCTGAAGAACAGTGTAACTATATCGCAGTGTTTTTACTCAGCATAGGCTTTAAACTATAAGCAGTTTATTGTTGTTTATAATTTTTCACAAACTTCCTTTTGATGTGCGAAGCTACGAGAAGTGGACGGACTATTTTAGTATTTATGGACACGTTTGAAGTATAACAGCCAGACTCGAAGTAACGACCTCAGCTGCTTACACCTCTGAGACTTCGTTGGAGGAATTTGAAATAAAGGAGGCGGTACACGAGTGGAAAGAAGGTAAATAACATCAACTATTAACTATTTTTTTTATCACATGTTGTAAAAGTAGTCAGTGACACTCCATTTGTGTAGTTATTAGCCTCAACCCGAGTGAACAGAATACTAATGCTAACAAGCTACGCTAAAGCCGATGTGTTTGTGTTGTCGGCGTGAGATAAACACTGACATTTATTTTTGTATATTGTTATTTACAGATAAAATGGACCTAGAGGAATCACCTGATTCTCATTAACTCATTTGTCTCTGAAAATACAACTTTGTGACTGTTGCGACGAAAAGCCTGCACTTTTATGAACAATTCAGTACACTTTTTAATCATTCTGTTTTGTATATCATTTAATTACTTAATAGTAAAATAAGTCTGATCTAATATTGTCTGTTTATTTACATGGTATCAGTGTAGGAATATACTAAACCACTCCTCAATACGTCATCAGCTGAAGTTGTATAAACTACCCTGAACTGTGAAATCCTGTGGAAACCCAAACCACACACTTCTACAGGAACTCAAAGGTCCTGGACTTGTTCGTGGAATAGGCTCTAATGTGTGTCAAGACATTGTGATATAGTAACACCTGTGTGTTGGAGGTCCAGTCTCTGGTTCATTAGTATTCATTTAATTGCAACTTGAAGACAAAATAACACTTCAAGCAACTTATAGCAAAGGTAAAATGACAATTTAGGACGAGGTATGTCGACAAGACTTTCAACCAGGGCAGTCGCTAGGATTTCTGGGCCCCCTGAAAGAATATCGGTGTAGACCCTTTTACACCAGTCATTGCCTGTGTGTGTGGCAGCTCTAGCGGGCTGTGGGCCCTTTGAATTGCAATCCCCCCCAACAGCACTGTTCCAACTGACGACAGGCACCCATGTAGTTCACTTAAATGCACAAGATATAAAATACATTTTAATAAACATGCCACGAGCTGCGCATCCTTACAAACTGAGTAATGAAGCGAAATGGAGGCCCCTACCACACATCTGTATCACTTTAAAGTAATTAAGTCAAATGAAGGAATGAAGGAATAGAGAGCTCCAGGGGCCCAAATTGGAGAAATGGTGCATGCAACAAGTCAAAGTTGTACTAGAGCAGGGGTGCTCATTACGTCGATTGCGATCTACCGGTCGATCTCGGAGGGTGTGTCAGTCAATCACCAGCCAGGCATTAAAAAAATAGTCCTAAAAATGAGTGATCATAAATCTTCACTAAGACGTCACTTTCGTCACTTGATTGACATTCACGGCACCCGAGGGTCTTCTGAGATGACGCTGGCTGCTGCCAGCTCATTAAAATTACCGACTGGAAGGCGAGAAACACTTTATTTCAACAGACTCTGGGCCGTACCTGTCGTCAAAACTCCAAAGACCGACTGCACAGTTGCACAATAAAAGCTCTGCTTCCTCCTGCCTGCGCGACCAAAATAAGAGTCTCAGAAAGCTGGCGTGCACAAGCTAGCAAGCTACGGAGTTTGCCGACAATGTATTTCTTGTAAAGTGTATACAAAGGAGTACGGAAGCTGGACAAATTAGATGCCAAAAAACAACCACTTTCATGTGGTATTGGGCAGAAAGGAGGACTTTTTTTCTACTCCATTCGAAAATGCGGACGTTATCAGCACCACTGTCTGCTTCCAATCAATGCAAGTCATCAGAATCAGGTAATACACCAACTTATATTCTTGTCTTCATGAAAGAAAGGAATCTATATGTGTTAAACATGCTTGTATTATCTTTAACCACCTTTAACTTGTGAACAATATTAACTATATGTGTTAAACATGCTTGTATTATCTTTAACCACCTTTAAGTTGTTAGCAATATTAACTATATGTGTTAAACATGCTTGTATTATCTTTAACCACCTTTAAGTTGTTAACACTATTAACTATATGTGTTAAACATGCTTGTTTTATCTTTAACCACCTTTAAGTTGTTAACAATATTAACTATTTGTGTTAAACATGCTTGTATTATTTTTAATCACCTTTAACTTGTTAACAATATTAACTATATGTGTTAAACATGCTTGCATTATCTTTAAACACCTTTAACTTGTTAACAATATTAACTATATGTATTAAACATACTTGTATTATCATTAAACACCTTTAATGTATTAACAATATTAACTATATGTGTTAAACATGCTTGCATTATCATTAAACACCTTTAACTTGTTAACAAAATCATATATTTCATAAATAAGTAAATATAAATGATATATATGAATGAGGTAGATCCCCACGACTTGATCAATTGAAAAGTAGCTCACCTGCAGAAAAAGTGTGAGCACCCCTGTACTAGAGAGTACAAAAAAGCCACTGTTGAAAAAGGCTCACATGAATTATAGTTTTGAATTTGCCCAAATTAAGATGTTTTATTTTTTTTTGTCTGATAAGACAACAACGCTTTTATATATTAAAATAAACAAAATGTATTCACCGTGAAACGTGATGGCAACATTATGATATGTGGATGATTCCCAGCAGCAGACCCCGGAAGTCTTGTCAAGTTAGAGGGGATATCAAGAGTAGAACAATATCCTCGAAATCCGAACGGTGATCTGTTTTAACCCGCCTTTTATTTTCTAGCACGTCATCGACTCCAAGCAAACAGCACAATTCTACACAGAACTATTTGAAGGACAACAAGCTAAATGTTCAATAGTAACAAAGCTAAATGCCACATCTCAATCCAATCAAGAATTTGTGGGTATTTGTGGGCACCCGAGCATCTTGACAGAGTTTGAGCTATTGCTTTGCTAAGGGGGTATTTGTGAAAGACAAAGTTGGACTTATTTGTGCATCGCCAAGTAACATATTTGATTGGCATACCAAGTGCTGTGCTGCTGTGATAGTGACGCTAATGAGAAAAAGGATATGTTTGTTTGCAGTTTATTTCCTGCTACAAATATTAGTCTCATCTACAATTCATGTCTGCAGTTGTTTTTATGGTGTTAAATTCATGTTTTGTCTCATTATTTAGCTATATATGTCCCTGTTCTTCAGTATCAATCGTTGCTAGTTATATCAAGATTCACTATCGCTGTTGAGCCTACAAGAGAATTATTCATCTAGTTTATTAATACTATTAAGGCTATTTTCTTGATGCTAACAAATATCACCAAAGACGCTATAATGTGGTCATCCATAATGAAAAAAGCACTTTTCTTTCCTGCACAACAACAACTAAGATTTTAGTTTCTGTTATGAAAATCGACAACGAAAATACGGCGACCAACTTTCCCAATATTTGGTACTAGGACTTAACATGACATTAGTTTATTTGTACAACCAGGTCTTCATAGTTGTAGTAAGGCATAGCAACCACAAAAGAACAAAAATACTAATGCGATCTATTGTCCTTTCTTTACCTTTAGTTCTGCTATCAAACACTACCAATATAGTAGAGAATAAACTCGATTGCATCACAGAATGTTTCTCACACAAATCAAATGTTCAAACAAACATTTTACAAAGTGATCGCTGCAGACACAAGCGGTCTGATTGTATTACACAAAATAATGAAAGTGATATTTTTAAGAGCCATTTCCTTCAATGCACTTTCATTTTTCCCTCACTTTAGGACCTTTATGAGCCACTTCTTTTGGGACTATATGAAAGCTATTTCCTTTCTCTCTATTTGAACAACTGGAACACCCAAGGACAGAACAGCAATACATAATTTTCTGGTCAAACTCTAACTTCACTCTCACTTGTTTTGATGCTATGCTCAAGCTGCTTAACTATTGTGTGAACTAAGCCGTGGAGAAGATAAATGGATGTGGCGTTATATGCAAAGTTCCTATACTTAATTTCCATGAATTTTTTTGACCAACCAAATTTCAACATAAAACAATTATCACATTTTATTTGTCCCTTGAGTGAAAGCACCTTATTTTTAACTATCATCCAACAAGTATACAGATGCAAATGAGAGCTTTTACTCTGCAAAGTCAAGGTAGGTAGTAAGGCACTGTAAATACCATCCGATTAGTACTGCTTGACACCAAAACTTTATATATGAAAATATTTGTGAGGTGTGGATTCATAAAATCAGACTACAAGTGAGGTGTGAATTCATAAAATCAGACTGAAATCACAGCATGTGTCAATTAAATAAATGTAAAACAACACTGAAAGACAATTCTCATTTTAAAAAGTATCGGTTAACGTAGAAACACAAACGCAGACCACACAATGTGTCATCATCACTCTGCAGAAACACGATGTCCAAGATTCTGTTGATCAAGGAATACTGCTGACTATTCAATGTATGCATTTTAACCAATGGAGAGTTGACACGAGAAAGGCATTTTGCCACAGGCTGTACAAAAAAACACAATTTCTCTCCGAAATTAAAAAGATCGGAAACCATGATATCCAACACCTGCATGATCATTTGCTTGCAAAAAAAAAAAAACCTATTGCATCCAATTCAAAACATAAAAGTGAACACTATATAATCCACTTCTCAAAGACAGACAACATCAATGCAATTCTAGGATGACAGAATATATTTCCCAACACTCAACGCAAATAATATACTAACAAAAATTGTAATCCGTTCCAAAACCTATAATATTGTAAAAAAAAAAAGTCAAATAATCCAGCCGTGAATATAATATAATTATTAGTTGAATAAAGCATTGATATTTTCTATTTGTAAATCACTATGATTCAAATCAATACAAAAAATGGGATTTATAAAAGATGAAAGTTACAAAACAATAGCAGTAAGTGTGTGTCACAAAAGATGGACAAGGAAAATATTTAGGTAAAATAAGTCAAAATAAATTGACTATATGTCTAAGTATATCTCTAATTCTATGTCTAAATATGGCACAACAGAACAAAGCACTAAAATGCATTAAAACAAACTACAGACATTTTGGGATAAAAAAAAAGCATCTATGTATAAGTATAGGCCTATTCATTGAAACAACACCCAGTTAGTGGTCTCAATAAACACCACAAAGAGCTTGCATGAGTACATTTATTTGGGAAAAATAAATCATATTCATACCTCAGGGGAGCCTTGAGTATCTCCAAACATCTCATCAAAGTCAGAAGGACTTTTCCTCAGGGTCTGGTCAGCAGGCAGCGTGTTGTCATTGTAAGAAGACACAAACTTAAAGTCACTGGTTCTAGAACCTGTTGTCAAGTAGGCGTCATAGTTGTAGGTGCTGCGTAAAGTTCCTGTGCCATCAACATCTGCGTAATTAGGAGGCAGATACGCGCTGGGGATGGCAACTGCTCCATCAAACAACAGTCTGGGCTTTCTCCTGCGACAAAACCTCACACCCAGGACGATGATGATGAAGGTCAGAAAGAAGGTGGACACAGACACCAGCGCAATGATCAGATAAGACGTCAGTTTGGAATTCTTCTCCTCATAAGAAATGTCCTTCAGTTCTGGCACCTCAGCCAAGTTATCAGAAATAAGTAAATACATGGAGCAGGTGGCAGAGAGAGGGGGCTGTCCGTTATCTTTCACTGCCACAATCAGGTTCTGTTTCATGCTGTCAGATTCAGAAATGTCCCGCTGGGTCCTGATCTCTCCACTGTGGAGACCAATGGTGAAAAGTCCCGGATCAGTGGACTTGATTATATGATAGGACAGCCAGGCATTCTGTCCAGAGTCTGCGTCCACCGCTATCACTTTGGACACCACAGAGCCTCCATGTGCATTTTTGGGGATCAGCTCAGTCATGAAGGAGTTACCCTCTGGGGAGGGGTACAGTATCTGAGGAGAGTTGTCATTCACATCCGATATGAAGACACTGACGCTCACGTTGCTGCTCAGCGGAGGAGAACCGTTGTCTCTGGCCATGACGTGGACTTTAAAACTCCTCAAGTGTTCGTAATCAAACGACCTGACAGCGTGGATCACACCTGTGTCTCCGTTAACAGATACATAGGAGGACACCGGGGCACCGTTCACCTCAGTGGCTAACAGAGAATAAATCACGGTACCGTTCTGTCTCCAGTCAGGGTCTCGAGCACTAACAGAACATAAAGTGGAGCCAGCTTTGTTATTTTCACTCACATATGCACTGTAGGACTGTTCCTCAAACACAGGTGGGTTGTCGTTGATGTCTGCTACAGATAAATTAATACTTTTAGAGGAGGACAGAGGAGGAGAGCCCTCGTCAGTGGCACTGATTGTAATGTTGTAATCAGACACTAGTTCACGGTCCAGTTGTCCAGTAGTCACCAGAGAATAATAGTTTTTAATAGAAGGAACTAACTTAAAGGGGACATTTTCTTGAATGGAGCAGCGGACTTGTCCGTTCTTCTCAGAGTCTCTGTCCTGAACATTAATGATGCCCACCTCTGTACCAGGTGACACATTCTCTGGTACTGGATTAGACAGTGACTTTAAACTAATCACAGGAGCGTTGTCATTTACATCAGTAATTAAAATAATGACTTTTGCATATGAGGACAGTCCTAATCCATCTTTGGCTTTCACACGTATTTCATAAGATGTTCTAAATTCATAATCAACATTTCCAATTACTCTTATTGCACCAACTTTTCGATCTATATTAAATAACTTCTCCACATCTTCTGAAACATGACCAAAATCATAACTCACTTCTCCATTCACTCCTTCATCAGCATCAGTAGCACTGACATTAATCACTATTGTATCAGGAGGAGAGTTTTCAGGCAGACTGGCTTTATAAACAGCTTGGCTGAACACTGGTACATTATCATTAGCATCCAGCACAGTGACGTGTATGACTACTGTACCTGATCTCTGAGGAGAGCCGCCATCTAAAGCTGTGAGAAGCAAATTCATCTCATTTTGTTTTTCACGGTCGAGTTCTTTATCAAGAACTAATTCTATTGTGTTACCGCTGACAGAAAGAACAAAATTATCATTTTTTCGAAGGATATATTGTTGAACTGAATTTTGTCCTATATCTGCATCGTGCCCCTCTTCTATCACAAAACGAGCTCCTTTGATGGCTGACTCACTTATCTCTAAATTAATTATGTTGTCTCTAAACATTGGTGCGTTATCATTAACATCTTGAATGTGCAGATTAATTTGATGAAGCTCCAGTGGATTCTCCAGCACGACCTCATGTTTTAGGACACACGAAGGCTTGTCTCCACAAAGATCCTCTCGGTCAATCCTGTCGGCGACAATCAGCTCTCCATTTTTCATGTTTAGATCACAATAACGTTTGTTGCTCCCCTCGGCGTCAATGCGGGCTTTTCTTGCAGACAGTGCGCTCGTCTCCAGTCCGAGATCCTTGGCTAAATTCCCAATAACATATCCTCGTTTCGTCTCCTCAGGGAAGGAAAAGCTCACGTCTCCATATGTAGAATGCAACAAAAAGAGGAGAAAATAAAAGGTGCGCCAGTGAAAAAAAGATGGTTTAAAATCCATGATGGACGACTTCCTAACACGCTGTAGAACAATGCAATGTGGTCTACAAAATCACTGACATCAGACCAGAACGTTAGTCCACAATGAAAGAAAGAAGGGCGTTCATCGGTTTGAAAACTGGTCTATAGCGCCATCGTGAGTATGAATTGGTGTATCTACCATTTCTTGTAGTTACCTAACAAACTCAAGCAACCCTTTTAAACAAACATTTCTTGCACCAAATATTGTTTAAATAAAAAACCAAAACGTAATTCAATTTCTGTAACAATATTGTAAGCTTCATATAAACTAAGAGACACAATACATATTCCCGAGCGTAAATGAACGCAGTAATGCGTGAAAAACATGCGCATATTCATCTACATTGTAAACCACACATATACTTATATCAATCGTATTTGTGATCATCTATACCAGTAGTGTAAGCCTATTTCGTGGGATACTTTTACAAAACTTTTATAATAAAATAAATAGTCATCGACTAGATGTGGACTGTATCTGCATTACATAAGCAGCACAAATATGTACAATAAAAATTAAGTGTTTTGTTCAGGGTATGAATTAAATGGCATTAGCCAACCAGCACGATTTCAATAAAGTAGAATAAAACACTGAGTATATTTGTTTGATGATAATACAAATAATACAAATAATTATTCGTATACAATAGATTTACATGTATACTGAGGTTTTAAATGATCAATTAATACAATAAAATAAATGTATATTTTTTCAAGCAATTGGAAAATTATACAATACAGGCACACTTTTGAATTACTCAGCAAACATTTACATTGTTCATGAACTCAGAGGTGACATTCCTGTTTTTTTTTCATTATTATGATTTTGTGATCTATATAGGATAGTCACTTATAAATAACATTAAAACTAAGTGGATATAAAAGTGAACTTGAATGCATACGGCAATTATACAGTATCGTAAATATATTTATCCAAACACCTGTTAAAGGTGTTTAAAACTTAAAAAAACCCAACAACAAACAAAAACAATATTCAAACATTTCAGTATGAAACCTAATTATTCTGCATTTCTAATATATGTTTCAAAGAAGCATCATGATACATGAAAGCACTGACCAGGGGCGTCACTAGCTTTTAAGGACAGGGGGGGCTTAGCCCCCAGGAGATGCACAGGATGCGAGCGAACGTTACGCGCAAGCACAAAACTTCACAAACGGCAAACACAGACTTAAATTATTCATTGTTATTATTATTATTTTAAAAAAATGCACGGGACGAAATGCAATGCTCCCCGGGACGATGGCTTTTAACCATTTTTTTTCCTCTTCGATGTATTTATTCATTTTACATTTTATATTAAATGTCTTGGTTTTTCCTCCCTCTGAAAATCCTATGAAATGTTTAACAAGCCATCCTATAATAATACAACAGCTATTTATGTAACAATACAATAAAACAAATATATTTAATGATTTCTTTTTCATTATTTTAACAGTAGGCTAATGTATATTACTTTATATAGATTCTACAAGAAACACAAAACTTAAAAACTAAATTATTTACAATTGCACACACAAGGTTTTGTGCAGCTTCACTCATTGTAAAGGAAGATAATGTGCTTCGTACACCTGCAGGACCGCAAGCAAGGTCGCAGAGAAAATGCGGACTGGAATTTGAGTGATGTGGGCATTTTCTATATGAACAAGTGGAATGGATTGGATACCGACGCACTAAAGGGGCTCTCTGCCTTACGCTACGAAGTGAGGGGAAACTGAGTGAATAATAACAGGTTATATGATTATTTATTTAAACTCATAATCAGGCCACTTTATAATGAATATGTATTTGTAAAAAAAAAATATATAACACCAAATTATTTAGGGGGGCTTAAGAATATTTTAGGGGGGCTTGAGCCCCCTAAAATAGGCCTAACAACGCCAATGGCACGGACTCATATTTTTGGTGCGGGTAAACATGATAAAATGACTTGTTTGAAAAACTGCATATCAGAGCCACATGCAATGCCAAAATCAACCCAAAGGGTTAAATATCTTTCAGAAAGACAGTCGTATGAAGCTTTTTCCACAGCAATCACAATGATACTAAACTTCACACAAACATTCAACCTCTTAAACTTCGCCATTTCGTCAAGGTACGACTACAAACAGATATATTTTATTGGGATTGTGTGCTATACAGACCAACATATAGTGGTACACAATTGAGAAGGTAAAAAAAAGACATGTATTATTACTCTTTTATTTTTATTTACAAAAAAAGAGAGAAGAGTTGGGTGTGTAAAAGGTTTTATCCCCCTTTATTCTGATCAGCAGCAGATTGCTGGATCATTGAATATTGACCAAATAACTGAATAGAGACCACTTGCGTGATAATATCAATATAAATACAGCTGTTCTATGACAGGCTCAGGTATTTGATAAGAGAATATTGGGTGGCTAACAGAATCATGAGGTACAAGGAACACACCTGGCCTATCAGGGATAAAGTTGTAGAACACTTAAGTGTTTCATTTGTAAAATAAACTGAATATCAGGTATTATTTACCTTGAACCTCAAAATTGTCTACAAGTTTAATTTGGTCTTTCACATAAAATCACTCAAAAAAACAAAAACAAGTTAATTGTCGTAATATGACAAAATGTGGGAAGGTTCAAAAGTTATGCATACTTTTTCAAGCCACTGTCAGTGTAACCTTCAAAGGAATTTGTGTATAAATAGGCAATAAAAACATGTCTCTATCATAAAAAAAACATTAACCTCCCCGTCTTGTGTTTGTCATGTCTGTGTGATAATGTTTTTGTTTTGTCATGTTCGGTTTTGTTTTTGGACTTTTTGTGCACTTTTGTTTTGTCACCATAGCAACCATTCGTTTTCACATGTCACGTCACGCACCTGTTTCAAGTTTTGAGTCACGCACCTGTTTTCGTTAATCATGTCTATAGTATTTAAGTTCATTGTTTTCAGTTTGTCGTTCTGACGACATCCCCGCATTTATACTCTCCACACACTTATGATCCTTGCTGCGCTTTTTCATGCCGTTTTTGTCCATGCCAAGTAAGATTGTTTATTATTGCCACAGTTAGTGTTTTTTGTTGTTCATAGTTTTTGCCTTTGTGCAAGTATTTGGTTTCATAGTTTGTTCTCCGCCATTGTGCGCGCCTTTTGTTTACTTACTTTTTTTGTAGTTTAAATAAAAATGTACTCACATTCCCGTCTCGCCCGAGCCAACTTTTCGTTGCATCCCGGAAAAGCAAACACCCAGGACCAAGTCATGACAGTACTGTCATGACTTGGTCCTGGGTGTTTGCTTTTCAGTACTGTCATGACTTGGTCCTGGGTGTTTGCTTTTCCGGGATGCAACGGAAAGTTGGCTCGGGCGAGACGGGAATGTGAGTACATTTTTATTTAAACTACAAAAAAAGGAAGTAAACAAAAGGCACGCACAATGGCGGAGAACAAACTATGAAACCAAATACTTGCACAAAGGCAAAAACTATGAACAACAAAAAACACTAACTGTGGCAATAATAAACAAAACTTACTTGGCATGGACAAAAACGGCATGAAAAAGCGCAGCAAGGATCATAAGTGTGTGGAGAGTATAAATGCGGGGATGTCGTCAGAACGACAAACTGAAAACAATGAACTTAAATTCTATAGACATGATTAACGAAAACAGGTGCGTGCCTCAAAACGTGAAACAGGTGCGTGACGTGACAGGTGAAAACTAATGGTTGCTATGGTGACAAAACAAAAGTGCACAAAAAGTCCAAAAACAAAACCGAACATGACAAAACAAAAACATGATCACACAGACATGACAGTGTTAGGGTCGGCACCGACCCGTTTTAGTTTTTGAATGCATAAAAGAACTACATACATTTATTTTTTTTGCATCAAGGATTTTTGACTTTGTCAGGAACCTATATTTCAACAAAATAAAACTTTTTATTTTTTTTCCACTAAATTATAAAATGCTCTGGTTGAAATTATGACCTTGGTGTCTTTAGGGTCGGTTTCGACCCAATTATAAAAATAAGATAATAAAGCAATAATTAGAGCCAAAACTGAACACACTGACATCCAGCTCCTCTACCAATCATGTGAGCTTTAGGGGGATTCTCATTTTACCTTGTTATCCAGTACTAAAACAAACAAAGACAGGCATGTCCAGACATGTGAGGTCAATTCAGTATAGAGTTGGTGACTTGCAGAGTGCACATCTCCAATTTGCAGCATGCAAAAATGAAAAAAAAGATTTACAGTGAGGAGTTCGGGATAATATTTTTTGGTGAAAATGAGGGAGAGGACACAGAGCAGCATAGTGATACGGATGAACAGGTTTCTGAGGAGAAAGACAATGTGGAGTATCATCCAGTAGACACAGACACATCTGATGAGTCTGATGAGGAGGTCATACCAAAGACTATAACAATGGGAGCCATTACCCCCCTGCTTGGCACTCAGCATCAAGGGTTGGAATTGGGGGTTAAATCACCAAAAATGATTCCCGGGCGCGGCACCGCTGCTGCCCTCACCTCCCAGGGGGTGAACAAGGGTGATGGGTCAAATGCAGAGGACAGATTTCACCACACCTAATGTGTGTGTGACAATCATTGGTACTTTAGGTCGGTAGGTTGTGAGTTCAAACCCCGGCCGAATCATAACAAAGACTATAAAAATGAGACCCATTACCTCCCTGCTTGGCACTCAGCATCAAGGGTTGGAATTGGGGGTTAAATCACCAAAAATGATTCCCGGGCGCGGCCACCGCTGCTGCTCACTGCTCCCCTCACCTCCCAGGGGGTGATCAAGGGTGATGGGTCAAATGCAGAGAATAATTTTGCCGCACCTAGTGTGTGTGTGTGACAATCATTGGTACTTGAACTTGAACTTGAACTTAACTTGATTTGCTTGATTGGTTGTTGTTTGTTTGACCTTGCAAATCTATATTTTGTGTTATGACTTGTTCTGCTTTTCATTTTGTGTTTGTATTAGAGTTCTGTTGCTGAAAAAAATAATTGTTAGCCTTTTTCTTGAAGTAAATATATATAGGTCGAAATTGACCCGTAACACCATAGATGTTACTATAGTTAAAATTATTAAAATGAAAAAAATAATTAAACAAATGTATTCAAGAGATGTGTTCTAATACCCCTCAGTAACAGTCAGGTAACCAGTGTTGGGTTAGTTACTGAAAAGCAGTAACTAGTTACAGTTACTAGTTACTTAATTTCAAAAGTAACTCAGTTACTAACTCAGTTACTTACACCAAAAAGTAATGCGTTACTGTGAAAAGTAACTACTGAGTTACTTCTTTTTTCTTTTTTTTTTAAAGCTCCAATTAATGCCCTTTTAGCCTTCATTTCAGTACTGTTATTGTAGTGGAGAATAATACAATCTGTTGATCAACTTGACATGCATTTGCATCACTCAACTCTGCTAAGCCATGTGCTCTACATACAACACACAAAGACAAAGATATGTTACAAAGGCCAATTTGTTTCTGGCCAGAACAAATTGACAAAACTATTTTAAATAGTTGCAACATAACATACATAAGTAACAAACAGCATAATAACAGCATAGATGTAAACCAAGAAAGGCACACACTATATACACAAAGTCTAACCAGGCATTTTCTTCCTCAAGTAATTCTTATACAAAATCATGTCTGAAACCCAGAACACTACACATTTCCCCAGTTTTAGTTTAGAGATAAGGAAAGATTGGCCTGGCCCACTAGGATCCCTCTTTATGTTTGTGAACTTTATAGTCTATACATTTAGAGTGATGTGATAATCAAACACTCTAGAAGTCTAGAATGAAAGAGTATATAAGAGAATTGACAGCAACGTTCCCTCTCAGGAGCGCGCATGTGCAATTGCGCACTGCTCAAGCGTCCTCTGCGCACGGCAAATCTATGCCATGCACAAAATCAAATAAAAAAATAAGCGCATAACAATTTTCGACACGACACGGACACGACAGAGAAAACCGTTTTCGTCATCATTGTTCAAATATTGTAACGTCTGTCGAGACGCTTTGAGGACATGAATTCCATCCATCACTTTACTGAGCAAAACTCTTTACTGTCGGCCATAAACACATCACCAAAACATTAGTAAAAAAAATGATATCTAGCAAAACTGGTCATTTTCTGCAGTACAAACCAGACCAAAAGCAACTTTGTTATATCAACAGCAGCCGCTCGCTCTCTCACGTGCGCCAACACTTGCATATATGGCACTTAGCCAGTGATGCGTTTACAGCCACACAAAAAGTCGGACAACTCCAACACCACACATAAAGTGTCATTCCAGGTCGTTACACTATGATTTACCAATCAAATGTGTGCTTATTCTAGTGTCATTTATTAGGAATCTTAATTTATAAATATTAATCATTAAATGCTGTTAGTATATTAAATAAATACTAATAAAAATATATTTTTTACAAACAGGAAGTTGCAGGAATGTACACATGATCCCCTGCTTACATCTCATTGTGCAACATGTGAATGTTTTAATGGGAACTAAATGCAATGTCTGAAAGGGGTACAAATTATTTCCAAAGCAGGACCTCCACCCATACAAACAATACAAGTACACAGTTCATGAAAAACAATATTTTTTGTTATTGTCATTATAAGTGGGCCTAAACACTTATATTAGAAATGGAAATGACTGCTGTCATTTGATTCTAATAATAAGAGAATGTTGTCTGTCTATCTGTGTTGGCCCTGTGATGAGGTGGGGACTTGTCCAGGGTGTACACTGCCTTCCGCCCGAATGCAGCTGAGATAGGCTCCAGCGACCCCGAAAGGGACAAGCGGTAGAAAATGGATGGATGGATGGAGATGCAAGTTGTTATTTAGTGAGGTTTGGGACAGGTGTGCTGCTGATGTAGCCACAGTGTGCACGTCTAAAGTTGCTCACATGGACTCCACTCAATGCTCAGGGACTTTTTGCATTTGCTCACACATGAACAATTAGAGGGAACATTGATTGACAGAGTGTGTACCTTCAGCGGTGAATGGTGGTGGTGGTGGAGGTGAAGTGGCATCAGAGTCTCTGTCTCTCTTTACTAGCTTCGTCGAAGCATGTTGCTATGTAGCTTGTTTCAGCAGATTTGAATTGCTGTTTTGGGCAGTAGATGGCATATTTGATCCAAAGCACAATTTACATTTAACTAAAATGTTATTTTCTTTGTGCTCGACAAAAGAAAAGTAGTGAAAATATCTCCATGTTAGCAAACTCGACTTCTGGCTCCGCCATGATCAGACACGCCCCCCCCCTCGCTCCCCACACTCACACTCAGACACACCCACACAGAGCGCATGTCTATCTCTCTTCTCCGGCTTGTGACACAAGAAGAATCAGAACGACACAGCAGCTCTCCGATAAAACACACTTTATACTACATAAAAAGTAACGTAAAATAACGCAGTAACGCATCATTTGTAACGGTAACGGAGTTACTGAATATAAAAAAATAACGCGTTAGATTACTAGTTACCGCCGAAACTAACGGCGTTACAGTAACGCGTTACTTTGTAACGCGTTAGTCCCAACACTGCAGGTAACACAACAACCTTTTATTTATTTATAACATTCTCTTGAGGTTCATTTTACCATTTTTTAATTTGAAATCGAGGGGTATACTGACAAAACAAAAGGCCCAATGGCCCACACCAAACATATTAAAACCAATATTTTCATGGATAAGGAAGCCTAACAAGGTAACCAAGAGATGAGAAACAAATTGGATGATAGATAATTGTTTTTAGTGTATTTTACAGCTGATTTAAGACATGAGTCAAAACCGACCCGTTAACATAAGAGATGGTAACTGAAAGCTAACACAAGAGGAAGGTTAAGACCCTTTCCAGTCTTTTCATCAACAAACTACACAGATCTTCACAGACATACACGAAGAAAAACACGACCAACTAAATTCATTAGGTTTTAGATCTAACCAGGGTTTTCACAACAATAAATGCAAATGGTGCATTTTCACTTACAGTAATATATTGACTGCTGAGTTCTGGGTGCATGGTATCGAGTCATAACAAACACATGTTGATGTGAAGAAAAGGAAAGTGTTGTTACTATTAATGTGTAAAACAACATTATCTTTGAGAACAAGGAAAATACAATAACATCAGGTTACACTCATGTATATGGACAGCAACCAGTTGATCCACATGTCTCAACAAAGACCCCAAACAACATGTACTATATAAGTGTATGCATTTCAAAATAATTCATTTAATAAGAAAGTAAAACATATGACTTGTATTCATACCTCGGGGGAAGCTTGAGTATCTCCAAACAGCTCATCAAAGTCAGAAGGACTTTTCCTCAGAGTCTGGTCAGCAGGGAGCGTGTTGTCATTGTAAGAAGACACAAACTTAAAGTCACTGGTTCTAGAACCTGTTGTCAAGTAGGCGTCATAGTTGTAGGTGCTGCGTAAAGTTCCGGTTCCGTCAAAATCTGCGTAATTAGGAGGCAGATACGCGCTGGGGATGGCAACTGCTCCATCAAACAACAGTCTGGGCTTTCTTCTGCGACAAAACCTCACACCCAGGACGATGATGATGAAGGTCAGAAAGAAGGTGGACACAGACACCAGCGCGATGATCAGATAAGACGTCAGTTTGGAATTCTTCTCGTCATAAGACATGTCTTTCAGTTCTGGCACCTCAGCCAAGTTATCAGAAATAAGTAAATACATGGAGCAGGTGGCAGAGAGAGGGGGCTGTCCGTTATCTTTCACTGCCACAATCAGGTTCTGTTTCATGCTGTCAGATTCAGAAATGTCCCGCTGGGTCCTGATCTCTCCACTGTGGAGACCAATGGTGAAAAGTCCCGGATCAGTGGACTTGACTATATGATAGGACAGCCAGGCGTTCTGTCCGGAGTCTGCGTCCACCGCTATCACTTTGGACACCACAGAGCCTCCATGTGCAGCTTTGGGGACCAGCTCGGTCATGAAGGAGTTACCCTCTGGGGAAGGGTACAGTATCTGAGGAGAGTTGTCATTCACATCCGATATGAACACACTGACGCTCACGTTGCTGCTCAGTGGAGGAGAACCGTTGTCTCTGGCCATGACGTGGACTTTAAAATTCCTCAAATGTTCATAATCAAATGACCTGACAGCGTGGATCACACCTGTGTCTCCGTTGACAGACACATAGGAGGACACCGGGGCTCCGTTCACCTCACCAGCTAACAGAGAATAAATGACAGTACCGTTCTGTCTCCAGTCAGGGTCTCGAGCACTAACGGAACATAAAGTGGATCCAGCTTTGTTATTTTCACTCACATATGCGCTGTAGGACTGTTCCTCAAACACAGGTGGGTTGTCGTTGATGTCTGCTACAGATATGTGAAGACTCTTAGAGGAGGACAGAGGAGGAGAGCCCTCGTCAGTGGCACTGATTGTAATGTTGTAATCAGACACTAGTTCACGGTCCAGTTGTCCAGTAGTCACCAGAGAATAATAGCTTTTAATAGAAGGAACTAACTTAAAGGGGACATTTTGTTGAAGGGAGCAGAGGACCTGTCCGTTTTGCTCAGAGTCTCTGTCCTGAACATTAATGATGCCCACCTCTGTACCAGGTGATACATTCTCTTGCACTGCAATTGACAGTGACTTCAGTTGTATAATAGGAGTATTATCATTTACATCAGTAAGATCAACAATTAATGTTGAATAAGATACTAATCCAAGACCATCTTTAGCGCTTATTTGCATTTCATAGGATGACATTTTCTCATAATCAACAACACCAGCCACTCTAACATCTCCAGTTTTGGGATGCAATGTAAATACATTAATATTGTCATCAGAAACATGATCAAATGCATATGTAATTTCACTATTTAATCCTTCATCTGCATCACTTGCACTCACTGTGATCACCAATGTATCAAGAGGAGAGTTTTCAGGCAGACTGGCTTCATAGACTGTCTGACTAAACACTGGTACATTATCATTAGCATCCAGCACAGTGACATGTATGATTACTGTACCTGATCTCTGAGGAGAGCCGCCATCATATGCAGTCAGAGAGAGAACAATTTCTTTTTTGTCTTCTCTATCTAATTCTTTGTCTAAGACCAATTCACAGTACTTCCGTCCACCTAATTTAGTGTTTACATTCAATTTGAAATGATCATTATGCTGTAACGTGTAGCTTTGAACAGCATTTTCACCAATGTCTCCATCATGTGCTTCCCCAAGAAGAAAACGTTCTCCTTTGTCTGCTGATTCTTGGATTTCAAAATTAAGTGAATCCTCTTTAAACTGTGGTGAATTATCATTAATATCTACAACACGAATATTAATTTGATGCAGCTCTAATGGATTTTCCAGCACTAGTTCTTGTTTAAGAACACATGAAGCCTTTTTGCCACAAAGCCCTTCTCTGTCAATCCTTTCCTGAACAACCAAGTCACCAGTGTTGAGGTTGATGCCGCAGTGCTGAACGTTGTTTCCCTCGGGATTAATGCGTGCTTCACGAGCAGATAACTGGCCCAAATCAAGTCCCAAATCCTTGGCAATATTTCCAATTACAGATCCACGTTTCATCTCCTCTGGGGAAGAGTAGCTCACGTCTCCATTGATGGTGTGGAGGAAAAAGAAAAGAAAGGCGAGGCAATAGCAATGTGGTTTCCATCTTTTGTTCTCCATTGTAATATAAATGTAAGGAGAAAACAATTCCAAAATGGTTTTTATCTCCCCAAATATTCAACGCTTTTTACATCCCGTCATGTAAACACCCGTCTTGGTCGGATCCACGTAACACTAAAATCGGGTACGTGTGTTGTTATAAATGGGTGGGGAATTAACATTTCGTTCATGAGTGCATACTGACCCCTAGAGTCCAATTTCTGACATTACATCTAGTTGTCTGGGAAAATATTATCCATAACATGTCACAAATTGACATCAGTAGTACATACATATTGTATGACTGTTCATTTGTGAATTTGTGCAGTTTGTATAGCAATTTTAAACATAATAACATCAAAGAAAAACAACATGTATACACTTGAAATAATCTAATCGACTGCATCATTACTGCAAAGTCTTGGTCGATCAAAAATGTATTTTCCAATAAAGAAGTTGGGTGAAAAAACGTAATCAGCCGAAAAATAGAGCAACAAAAAGTTCAGCACCATGGACAGAAATACGCGAGTCCAGTCCCTCCTTAACGTGTCAGAATGTGCTCAAAGCCGGCAAAGAGATCATAAAATAAATACATATTTCTGAACTCATACGTTAACAATTCTAACTGCATGTTTCTGCATAATGTATCACACAATAAGTCGCCTGAAGTCTTCCTCCCTAAGTTTGTAACAATAACCAACTTTATCTAAAGCAATAGTGCTGAAATATTGTCTGTGTTACACTCTACAGCAGTGGTCCACAAACTACGGCCCCCGGGCCGGATCCGGCCTCCCAGCATCCAAAATCCGGCCCAAGGGAAGTCCAAAGTTATTTATTTTTTTTAATTTTTTTATTTTATTTTTTTTTTTTTTTTTAAATCTTTACTTTCTCATCCATTTTCTACCGCCTGTTACTCTCTGTGTCTCCTAGCCGCTCAGGCAAATCATATTGTCTAAAAATGAATTTTCCCATCGATAACGTGACAATGTTAAATGTCAAAACGGATGAAAAAGACAATGTATATATATATATATATATATATATATATTAGAGATGCGCGGTTTGCGGGCACAACCGCGGAGTCCGCGGATTATCCGCGAATCGGGCGGATGAAATTTAAAAATATTAGATTTTATCAGCGGGTCGGGTCGGGTCGGGTCGGGCGATTGAAATTTAAAAAAATTAGATTTTAAATAGATTCAGGCGGGTGGCAGTTAAACCAATTCGGAAATATATATACATAGTTAAATGTTGTTACCCACATACGAAAAACGAGCAGGCACCTGCTGCATATGCCACAACAGAAGAAAAAAAAAAAAGAGATGGACACTTTTACGGAGCGGAGAAGGCCCCCGACGCCTCGCCGGGGTCCGGGACCGAGGCCCCTTCCCCCGAGAGGGCCCCACCGGGAGCCGTAGCTGAGGCGATCCGCGAGAAGGGCCCGACGCACGTCCAGGGTCACCACCGCGCCCACCGCACCGACACCCCGCCTCGTCCGCCTTCGCCGCGGCCGGCGTCACGCGCAGCAGGTGAGCAGCTTACCTGCCCGCCACCCCTGTGGCCGGGGGCTCGTAACAGGGGTCACTCCGCGCGCGCAGCTTACCTGCCCGCCACCCCTGTTGCCGGGGGCGCGTAACAGGGGTCACTCCGCGCGCAGTGCGCTCACGAATGGGGTGGGGCTCACCCTGCTTGATATAGACAGCAGCTAGGACGGTGGCCATGGAAGTTGGAACCCGCTAAGGAGTGTGTAACAACCCACCTGCCGAATCAACTAGCCCTGAAAATGGATGGCGCTGGAGCGTCGGGCCCATATACCCGGCCGTCGCCGGCAGCGAGACGCGCTTGGAGGTGCGCTCAGCGCGGCTCCCATATGATTGCGCACTGGTGTGCGTCTGGGTCGTGACAGCGTGGCACGCGAATGCTGCATTGGATCAGTCTCTTTTCTTTAACAGGCAAAAGCTTTATAACCTCACTAATGCCTTGCATCGTCTATATTAGATATATAACAACGGGCGGGTGCGGGCGGATGGCGGGCGGATGCGGTTCTGATCAAATGTTAGATCGGGTGGATTGCGGATGGTTGACGACTTTCTGATGCTGTTGCGGATGAAATAATTGCCTATCCGCGCATCTCTAATATATATATATATATATATATATATATATATATATATATATATATATATATATATATATATATATACACATATATATATATATATATTGTCAGGATTAGGACTATGGCTATGTTTGTTCTCCCGTGGTGCAAATGATTTGGACCAGACATGGCGTGAAGGTGAATACATTTTAATTCTAACTCAAAAAAATACAAAAAGGTATAAACAAAAGGCGCTCACAGCGGAGGTAAAACAACTTGGCTATGAAAACAAATACTTGCACGTGGGCAAAAAAACTAAGGACATGAACAAAAGTCGCTAACTGTGGCATGAATAGAAACAACTTACTTGGACATGGCATGAAGTGCGCAGAGGTAAACAAAGTGTGAAGCAGAGTCAGGGGTATGAATCCGGATGTCGCCAGAAAGACAAACTGAAAACAATGAACTTAAATACTACAGACATGATTAACGAAAACAGGTGCGTGACTCAAAACGTGAAACATGTGCGTGACGTGACAGGTGAAAACTAATGGGTTGCTATGGTGACAAACAAGAGTGCACAATGAGTCCAAACGTGGAACAGGTGAAACTAATGGGTAATCATGGAAACAAGACAAGGGAGTGAAAAGCCAGAAACTAAAGAGTCCAATAACTAAACAAAACAAAACATGACTAAAACAAAACATGATTACAGCCCGGCCCCCGGCCACATTTTTTTAACCCAATGCGGCCCACGAGTCAAAAAGTTTGGGGCCCCTTTCTCGATAGCTCATGGACACAAATCAACATGCATCAAAATCAAGTTATAACTTGATTCTTTGTGGGTTTTCATCTGCTTTAGTGAGACAAGTGTTTTTTTTGGGGGTTTTTTTCAAGACATACATGAATTTACTGCATCTGTCAAAACACGTAACAATTAAAATCAGCAACAACACAACTATTTCCCCCATAGGAACTTAAGACATTACAAGACCATGTTTCCAACTTTTTCTTTAACACGAGATCCATGTATTTGGCCTCCTAATGGCTGAGTGGTTGGCCTGTTGGCTTCTAAATCTATGGGAAGCAAATTCATTTCCTGTTGTTTTTCCACAGTCAAGTTCTTTAACAAGAACTAATTATTTTGTGTTACAACAGACAGCAATATTTATTTATTTATTTTTTCTCAGACTGTATCGTTTAAATGAATTTTGCCCTATGTTTGCATTGTACACCTCTTCTATCACAAAATGAGCTCCCTTGTGTAATTAATACAGGGTAACAATTGTTTGTATATCATTCATTAGTCAGTAGACAATACTAATAAATAGAGATCACAAGACTTGAAGATAGCATCAATCAGATGCATTTAAATCATCCACAACATCAACATTATTTACATACTTTATTTAGTGTTTTAGAATTGAATGTCCAAATAGAACAATTTTAAAAATGATACTGACTTGTAAACCAGCAATTAAAAATATGTCACTGCATATTTTGTGTTAACAGTGAATAGTCAAACTTTTTACCAAAAAAGCGATCTTTGTAAGTCTCTGACGATCACGATAACCACAAGTGTCATTTAGACACATTAAAACTTTACAAACACCACCAAATAGCAGTGGAAAGGTGCAGTTATCCGTTAGAGCCGGAGCTTGACAGTTATTAGCACTATCTTATTAGCATGTAGCATTATCTTACTCAACTGTATTTACATTCCCACATAGCTAAACAAGCTGACATGACAATCACCCCATTGTGTACGAGAGTCAGACAGCTTATTGCAAACAGTCACTTTAGAGAACCAGTAAGAACGTGGAAACTACAACTTCACCTGTAGGTGTGAATATAGAAGAAACTGAAATGTTTGACAAATCAGACTACAGCATACTTGCCAACCTTGAGACCTCCAATTTCGGGAAGGTGGCGGCGGGGGGGGGGGGGGGGGGGGGGGGGGGGGTCGTGGTTGAGGTGGGGCGTGGTTGGGGGCGTGGTTAAGAGGGGAGGAGTATATTTACAGCTAGAATTCACCAAGTATATATAAGAAATACTTGACTTTCAGTGAATTCTAGCTATATATACATATATATATATTATTATTTTATATATATATATATATATATATATATATATATATATATATATATATATATATATATATATATATATATATACATATATGTCTTAATAAGGTTATCCAAAAAATAGTGCTCGATACCGTAGTAGAGCGCAATATATGTATGTGTGGGAAAAAAAATCACAAGACTATTTCATCTCTACAGGCCTGTTTCATGAGGGGGGGTACCCTCAATCATCAGGAGATTTTAATGGGAGCATTCGCATACCATGGTTTATATAGGGCACAGAGTGGGTGGGTACAGGCAATCACCACGCCCCTACGCCAGCCTGTACCCACCCACTCTGTGCCCTATATAAACCATGGTATGCGAATGCTCCCATTAAAATCTCCTGATGATTGAGGGTACCCCCCCTCATGAAACAGGCCTGTAGAGATGAAATAGTCTTGTGATTTTTTTTCCCACACATACATATATATATATATATATATATATATATATATATATATATATATATATATATATATATATATATATATATATACATATATAAATAAGAGAAATACTTGAATTTCAGTGTTCATTTATTTACACATATACACACACATAACACTCATCTACTCATTGTTGAGTTAAGGGTTGAATTGTCCATCCTTGTTCTATTGTCTGTCACTATTTTTCTAACCATGCTGAACACCCTCTCTGATGATGCATTCTGCTTCGTCTCCTTGTTGTGTGCACAGTTGTGCACTGCACTCTCTAAAAGCCATAGATATTATTGGCAAATATGCATGTACAGTAGATGGCAGTATTGTCCTGTTTAAGAGTGTCATAACATTGCTGTTTACGGCAGACGAACTGCTTTACGGTAGACGAAAACGTGACTGCTGTTGTGTGTTTTTGCCGCGCTGGGAGGACATAAATGAAACTGCCTAACAATAAACCCACATAAGAAACCAAGAACTCGCCCTCGATCATTCTACAGTTATAATGTGATTGGGCAGGCATGCTGTGTATATTGTGGGAAAGCGTACGTGAAAACAGGCTGTTGACACGTCACGCAGGTCCGCATGGAGCTGGAGGGGGCGTGGCCTCCAGCTCCGCCTGAATTTCGGGAGATTTTCGGGAGAAAATTTGTCCCGGGAGGTTTTCGGGAGAGGCGCTGAATTTCTGGAGTCTCCCGGAAAATCCGTGAGGGTTGGCAAGTATGGACTACAGTGCATGAAAACGTACTGACTGTAAAATGTGACAGGACATCAAACAGGTCAGCACATATTTTCAAAATTGACTTACAAACTATGAAACATAGCATTTAAATTACGCGCTGTCATTTGTGTCAGTATAGAAATGTTCATATTTAACCCTACAGTACAATAATTCCACTTACAACTAAAAAACAACATGTTGCAATAAATTGTAGATGGTTTTTTTATGTTTTACTTTTACACAAACACATCAACTGCGGTTGTAGTCCAAGAACCATAAGAAAATAGATACTAAATGAATATGAAGTTACTTACAAGTTACTAAATACTCAAATTATGGAATGGATTATGCAAAGAAGTCAAACAAAGTGATCTAATTTGAGAGGCTGTTCAAACTGCAAGTGTTTACAAAGTACAGGGAATACAAATCTTGATAACCATCTTGAACTTTGTTGAACATGATAAATTGTTAATCTCATTATGTGAATCATTCTCCAAAATCATGGAAAAATTATTCAATAGTCGATTAGATTTATTTATTAACAAAAGTGGGACGCTTGTGGAGAACCAATATGGATTCCGAGCAAATATCTCAACATCAATAGCATTAACCAAAATAACAGAGGAAATTACCAATGCAATAGATGATAAAGAATGTGCGGCCGCAGTATTCATGGACTTAACAAAAGCATTTGACACATTTAATCATGATATTTTAATACGAAAATTAGAACGATATGGCATCAGAGGTTTGGTATTGAATTGGGTAAGAAGTTATTTAACCAACAGGAAACAATATGTGAAGATGGGTGAAAATATGTCAACACGGCTAGATATATCCTGTGGTGTACCCCAGCGATCAATACTGGGACCAAGATTGTTCAATCTTTATATAAATGACATTTGTAAGGTTACAAAGGACTTAAAGTTGGTTTTATTTGCGGACGACACAACTGCTTTCTGTTCAGGAGAGAGCACACAGAAGATAATACAAATAATAACAGAAGAAATGAACAAATTAAAAAGATGGTTTGACAAAAACAGACTATCTTTGAATCTCAGTAAAATTAAAATAATGCTATTTGGTAATAGTAGAAAAGAGCATCATACACAAATACAAATAGACGGAGTAGACATAGAAAGGTTAAAAGAAACCAGATTTTTGGGAGTATTAATAGATGATCAAATGAACTGGAAATCTCATATACAAAACATACAACATAAGGTGGCAAAAAACATTTCAATAATGAATAAAGCAAAATATGTCCTGGGCCAAAAATCACTACATATTCTCTACTGCTCGCTAGTGTTACCATATCTGAGTTATTGTGCAGAAATATGGGGAAATAACTACAAATCGCTAACCGTGTTACAAAAAAGATCAGTTAGAATAATACATAATGTTGGATATAGAGAACACACAAACACTTTATTTATTAAGTCAAAAATATTAAAGTTCGGTGATTTGGTAAAATAGCAAACAGCTAAAATGATGTACAAAGCAAACTATAACCTGCTACCAAAGAATGTACAACAATTCTTCTCAACTAAAGAGGATGCACGATATGCACGTACAACACTTAGAACTTTTAGCATATCAGTATGTGGAATTAAATTATGGAATGGATTAAGTAAAGAAGTTAAAAATTGTAGTGATATGATGTTGTTCAAAATAATAGTGCTTACAGAGTACAAAGAAGAATAATTATGAGAAATACTTTCAACCTTATTGAAAATAAGATATTCTTCATCTCAGTATGTTAATAATGACTGAATTAATTAATTAATTACATATTACAAAACTGTTGTATACTAATTCATAGATGTTATCTTATTATATAAAAAGGTCAGTAAATGATTAAATATATTTGTAAACGCTTTGAAGTGGGAAAGGGGTAGGATTAAATAAGCTTTGCTTCTTCCTACTCCTTTTCGGGCATGATGTAAAATGAAATGATATGAAATTGTGTGATGTATTATGATGTAAGTGTGTTCATGTTCGAAATAAACTAAAGAAAGAAAAATCATGACTGGCTTAACTGTTGAGGAAACTGTTGTATTCATTGGTGTACATGTTACAATTACAATATCAGAACAGGAAGCGAACAAATGCATTAGTATTTGCTGTAAATTAGAAAAGGGGGAGGATTAAGCAAGCTTTGCTTCTTCCTACTCTTTTTGAACATGTAGAGAGAAATGAAAATATATAAATTATTAAATTATGAATCTTATTGTATCGGTTTACATGTTCGAAATAAATTAAACCATAACCCTAACCCATATCAAATAATATATAAGAAAAAACAGAAACATATCTAAACTATTATTTGCAAGTCACGCACATTAAATACGGATAGAGCAACAAAGAAAAACACCTAATCAAAAAGTCTCGACAAAAAACTGCAGCAGTATGTAAAAGTGCAGGTTTTTTAAGACAAATATATCAGTGGAAAAAGGGTAATGCTCATACCTCAGGGGAGCCTTGAGTATCTCCAAACATCTCATCAAAGTCAGAAGGACTTTTCCTCAGAGTCTGGTCAGCAGGCAGCGTGTTGTCATTGTAAGAAGACACAAACTTAAAGTCACTGGTTCTAGAACCTGTTGTCAAGTAGGCGTCATAGTTGTAGGTGCTGCGTAAAGTTCCTGTTCCGTCAACATCTGCGTAATTAGGAGGAAGATAAGCGCTGGGGATGGCAACTGCTCCATCAAACAACAGTCTGGGCTTTCTCCTGCGACAAAACCTCACACCCAGGACGATGATAATGAAGGTCAGAAAGAAGGTGGACACAGACACCAGCGCGATGATCAGATAAGACGTCAGTTTGGAATTCTTCTCGTCATAAGAAATGTCCTTCAGTTCTGGCACCTCAGCCAAGTTGTCAGAAATAAGTAAATACATGGAGCAGGTGGCAGAGAGAGGGGGCTGTCCGTTATCTTTCACTGCCACAATCAGGTTCTGTTTCATGCTGTCAGATTCAGAAATGTCCCGCTGGGTCCTGATCTCTCCACTGTGGAGACCAATGGTGAAAAGTCCCGGATCAGTGGACTTGACTATATGATAGGACAGCCAGGCGTTCTGTCCGGAGTCTGCATCCACCGCTATCACTTTGGACACCACAGAGCCTCCTTGTGCAGCTTTGGGGACCAGCTCGGTCATGAAGGAGTTACCCTCTGGGGAGGGGTACAGTATCTGAGGAGAGTTGTCATTCACATCCGATATGAAGACACTGACGCTCACGTTGCTGCTCAGTGGAGGAGAACCGTTGTCTCTGGCCATGACGTGGACTTTAAAACTCCTCAAGTGTTCGTAATCAAACGACCTGACAGCGTGGATCACACCTGTGTCTCCGTTAACAGACACATAGGAGGACACCGGGGCACCGTTCACCTCAGCAGCTATCAGAGAATATATCACGGTACCGTTCTGTCTCCAGTCGGGGTCTCGAGCACTAACGGAACATAAAGTGGAGCTAGCTTTGTTATTTTCACTCACATATGCGCTGTAGGACTGTTCCTCAAACACAGGTGAGTTGTCGTTAATGTCCGCTACGGATAAGTGAATGCTTTTAGAGGAGGACAGAGGAGGAGAGCCCTCGTCAGTGGCACTGATTGTAATGTTGTAATCAGACACTAGTTCACGGTCTAATTGTCCAGTAGTCACCAGAGAATAATAGTTTTTAATAGACGGAACTAACTTAAAGGGAACATTTTGTTGAATGTAGCAGCGGACTTGTCCGTTCTTCTCAGAGTCTCTGTCCTGAACATTAATGATGCCCACCTCTGTACCAGGTGACACATTCTCCGGTATTGGATTAGACAGTGATTCTAAATTTATTACAGGACTGTTGTCATTTACATCGTTGATTGAAATGATAACTTTTGCATACGACGACAGTCCTAATCCATCTTTGGCTTTCACACGTATTTCGTAAGATTTTCTAAATTCATAATCAACATCTCCGATGACTCCTATTGCCCCCTTTTTATGATCAATACTGAATATTTTCTTCACATCGTCTGTAACATGTCCAAAATCATAATCCACTTCTCCATTCACTCCTTCATCAGCATCAGTAGCACTAACATTAATCACTATTGTATCAGGAGGAGAGTTTTCAGGCAGACTGGCTTTATAAACAGCTTGGCTGAACACTGGTACATTATCATTAGCATCCAGCACAGTGACGTGTATGACTACTGTACCTGATCTCTGAGGAGAGCCGCCATCTAAAGCTGTGAGAAGCAAATTCATCTCATTTTGTTTTTCACGGTCAAGTTCTTTATCAAGAACTAATTCTATTGTGTTTACGCTGACAGCAAGAACAAAATTATCATTCTTTTTTAGGCTGTATTGTTGAACTGAATTTTGTCCTATATCTGCATCGTGCCCCTCTTCTATCACAAAACGAGCTCCTTTGTCGGCTGACTCACGTATCTCTAAATTAATCAAGTCATCATTAAACATTGGAGAGTTGTCATTAACATCTTGAATGTGTAAATTAATTCGATGAAGCTCCAGAGGATTCTGCAGCACGACCTCATGTTTTAGGACACACGAAGGCTTGTCTCCACAAAGATCCTCTCGGTCAATCCTGTCGGCGACAATCAGCTCTCCGCTTTTCATGTTTAGATCACAATAACGTTTGTTGCTCTCCTCGGCGTCAATGCGGGCTTTTCTTGCAGACAATGCACTCGTCTCCAGTCCGAGATCCTTGGCTAAATTCCCAATAATAGATCCTCGTTTCATCTCCTCGGGAAAGGAAAAGCTCACGTCTCCATATGCAGAATGCAACAAAAAAAGGACGAACAAGATGCGCATCTGAAACAGTGTGTGCCTTGAATCCATCGTTAAAATATGGGTTAAGATTATTTCAAAACATGATCCAGCTTCCAGTGAAAATATATAATTCTTCTTGTACAGAAATGTGGTGTGGTTCTCTTTAGAATCAGACTGCTTTTGCTAAAACGCCCTTCCAACACAAAGCCGAGTGAAACAAATCTTTTAATACAGTTATATACCGCCCTCTTCAGTCCATTTTAAATAGCACACTAAAATAACAACATACGTGTGTTAACAAATTAGTATTCCGTAGTTGCAAGCCAACTAAAATAAAATATGTAGATTTAAATGTATTTCCAATATTGTCCAATTCAGTAAGGTTACAACTTGAACTGCATACGTAAATAAATCCATGTAGTCACTAATCAATATGTAGCACAAATGCTGTCTAACTTGTCATGTAATCAACATCAGAGCATAATTAAATGTACGAGTCAGATGTCACATACATACACTTAATATTTATAAATGTGTATCATTGGTCATAACAAGGAACACAAACATGAACTGTGCTTTAGAAGCTATTGTATACACAATAAAACCTTTCCAATTATCACAAAGTACATTTTGGCATTAACCTGGATTTAGTTGATGTCTTTACAAAGACAAATACTGACCATTCCAAAAAGGAAACGAGTAATGCAATAGAAACAGTCTTCGAAATGTAAACATGGTAGGCTATATGCAGTAGGAGCTAGCAGCTACACAACAGCTAAGCACACAATAGGACACAATTTTGACATATGTAATAATCACTGCACAATATTGGCAGTGTAAAACATCATATTTGTCAATATGAAAAAGTATCAAGCTTCATATTACTTACATTTACAAAGTATCCAATGCGGAAGTGTATTGAAAAAGCATCCAGTAACAAACGTGTCCGCATGATTGAACTTCATTTGTCATGAACTTAATTAGCATGATTCATTTTTTGGGATCATATGTGACCACAAACAATTACCACTCCACTTCAACCTAAAGACAGGCTAAGTCCATTAATGTCTGTCAATAATCATTAGGCTAGTGTTTTACATACTTAACATTGTTTACTGACTAATTTCACTTTATCAAACCTTGTCTATCATTCCACGCTACAAAATAATAGAACGTATGTATGATTCCTGCTGATATCCAATCGGATCAGCATCCCTATCATATCGGAAGTGAAAAAGTCCGGGGCAACTTTAAAGGGGAACATTATCACCAGACCTATGTAAGCGTCAATATATACCTTGATGTTGCAGAAAAAAGACCATATATTTTTTTAACCGATTTCCGAACTCTAAATGGGTGAATTTTGGCGAATTAAACGCCTTTCTATTATTCGCTCTCAGGGCGATGACGTCACAACGTGACGTCACATCGGGAAGCAATCCGCCATTTTCTCAAACACATTACAAACACCGAGTCAAATTAGCTCTGTTATTTTCCGTTTTTTTGAAAGTTTTCCGTACCTTGGAGACATCATGCCTCGTCGGTGTGTTGTCGGAGGGTGTAACAACATGAACAGGGACGGATTCAAGTTGCACCAGTGGCCCAAAGATGCGAAAGTGGCAAGAAATTGGACGTTTGTTCCGCACACTTTACCGACGAAAGCTATGCTACGACAGAGATGGCAAGAATGTGTGGATATCCTGCGACACTCAAAGCAGATGCATTTCCAACTGGACTGGACAGATCAGCTTTCAGGAAAAGAGAGCGGATGAGGGTATGTCTACAGAATATATTAATTGATGAAAACTGGGCTGTCTGCACTCTCAAAGTGCATGTTGTTGCCAAATGTATTTGATATGCTGTAAACCTAGTTCATAGTTGTTAGTTTCCTTTAATGCCAAACAAACACATACCAATCGTTGGTTAGAAGGCGATCGCCAAATTTGTCCTCGCTTTCTCCCGTGTTGCTGGCTGTCGTGTCGTTTTCGTCGGTTTCGCTTGCATACGGTTATAACCGATATGGCTCAATAGCTTCAGTTTCTTCTTCAATTTCGTTTTCGCTACCTGCCTCCACACTACAACCATCCGTTTCAATACATGCGTAATCTGTTGAATCGCTTAAGCCGCTGAAATCCGATTCTGAATCCGAGCTAATGTCGCTATACCTTGCTGTTCTATGTTTGTTTGTATTGGCATCACTATGTGACTGTTACGTTCCACGTAGTGGTGGTTTGTTTGTTTTGTGTTTCTTCTTCTATTTATTTGTACAGGTCACACTCATTCACTGCCTCTGCTGCCAATCAACCGGTTCCTGTTCCCAGCTGCTCCTCGTTTCACCTGTTAATCAGCCAGCCAATCCCGGACCACCATTCATCCTCCCAGCCTGTTTAAAATTCTATGTTTCTATGTTCTATGTTTGTTTGTATTGGCATCACTATGTGACGTCACAGGAAAATGGACAAGTGTATATAACGATGGTTAAAATCAGGCACTTTGAAGCTTTTTTTAGGGATATTGCGTGATGGGTAAAATGTTGAAAAAAACTTCGAAAAATAAAATAAGCCACTGGGAACTGATTTTTAATGGTTTTAACCCTTCTGAAATTGTGATAATGTTCCCCTTTAATAAACACATACTTATTGTTGCGTTTAGGCCTCTTGTCCGCACACAAATGCATACTATTGTCCTTACAAACACCAACTTTTGCAAATGCTGGCTCGTGTGTAGAGTTCCAAAATTCTCAGCGTAAGCGTGTTCACGGGACAAACGTAGACTTGTACTCCTCTGATGACTTCACGGTTGTGCACTGTCATTTCCAAAGCTCAAAAACGCTGCCTTGCTGGCTTTAAACACAATATAAGAGGACTTACTGTATGTTTGAACGTAAATATGCTGCTATTTTCACCCCACATTGATAAAAGACGCGTCAAAATGGGTTTCGCGACACTCCCGCCAGCGATAATGACACTTGGCTGTTTTAGTTGCTGTCGGACCTCCACCTGATGTGACAACTTTGACAAGCAAGAATTTACGCTTTGTGTCATAAGAAAGGCGCAACATTATCTCATGCTATTAAGCTTTATTTAACGACGGATCATGAAGTTAACTCACATATGTTGGTTCCATTTGTGCACATGAAATCAATCACCATGTTGCTGATTAAACACGTTATAATTCCATGAGTTTTGTGTTTCAGCAACACAGGCGCTTGTGCGCGCTTTAACCACACAAACAAATATTCATAATGTTGCCAAAGCTCTGTGTACATGCAGGCTGATTTTAAGAATAATGTACATGCCATTGTTCGTATGGACATGGCCCTAGAATAGATCAAAAAAGCAATAAGATAAAATAAAATAAAATCCATTGGGAATCATTGTTTGCTAATCACAACAAAATAAATACTGATAGAGAAACTGGAGTAAAACACTTTAACAAAAAGTCTTGACAATAACCACAAGCAGTATGTATGATGCATGTTTTTAGAAGCAATGAAATGAGTTATGAAGGTTATTGCTCATACCTCAGGGGAGTCTTTAGTATCTCCAAACATCTCATCAAAGTCAGAAGGACTTTTCCTCAGAGTCTGGTCAGCAGGCAGCGTGTTGTCATTGTAAGAAGACACAAACTTAAAGTCGCTGGTTCTAGAACCTGTTGTCAAGTAGGCGTCATAGTTGTAGGTGCTGCGTAAAGTTCCTGTGCCGTCAACATCTGCGTAATTAGGAGGCAGATACGCGCTGGGGATGGCAACTGCTCCATCAAACAACAGTCTGGGCTTTCTCCTGCGACAAAACCTCACACCCAGGACGATGATGATGAAGGTCAGAAAGAAGGTGGACACAGACACCAGCGCGATGATCAAATAAGACGTCAGTTTGGAATTCTTCTCGTTATAAGAAATGTCCTTCAGTTCTGGGACCTCAGCCAAGTTATCAGAAATAAGTAAATACATGGAGCAGGTGGCAGAGAGAGGGGGCTGTCCGTTATCTTTCACTGCCACAATCAGGTTCTGTTTCATGCTGTCAGATTCAGAAATGTCCCGCTGGGTCCTGATCTCTCCACTGTGGAGACCAATGGTGAAAAGTCCCGGATCAGTGGACTTGACTATATGATAGGACAGCCAGGCGTTCTGTCCGGAGTCTGCGTCCACCGCTATCACTTTGGACACCACAGAGCCTCCATGTGCAGCTTTGGGGACCAGCTCGGTCATGAAGGAGTTACCCTCTGGGGAGGGGTACAGTATCTGAGGAGAGTTGTCATTCTCATCCGATAAGAACACACTGACGCTCACGTTGCTGCTCAGCGGAGGAGAACCGTTGTCTCTGGCCATGACGTGGACTTTAAAACTCCTCAAATGTTCATAATCAAATGACCTGACAGCGTGGATCACACCTGTGTCTCCGTTAACAGACACATAGGAGGACACCGGGGCAACGTTCACCTCACCAGCTAACAGAGAATAAATGACAGTACCGTTCTGTCTCCAGTCGGGGTCTCGAGCACTAACGGAACATAAAGTGGAGCCAGCTTTGTTATTTTCACTCACATATGCGCTGTAGGACTGTTCCTCAAACACAGGTGGGTTGTCGTTGATGTCTGCTACAGATATGTGAAGACTTTTAGAGGAGGACAGAGGAGGGGAGCCCTCGTCAGTGACACTGATTGTTATGTTGTAATCAGACACTAGTTCACGGTCCAGTTGTCCAGTAGTCACCAGAGAATAATAGTTTTTAATAGAAGGAAATAACTTAAAGGGGACATTGTGTTGAAGGGAGCAGAGGACCTGTCCGTTTTGCTCAGAGTCTCTGTCCTGAACATTAATGATGCCCACCTCTGTACCAGGTGACACATTCTCTTGCACTGTAATTGACGGTGACTTCAGTTGTATAATAGGAGTATTGTCATTTACATCAGTAAGATCAACAATTAATGTTGAATAAGACACTAATCCAAGACCATCTTTAGCGCTTATTTGCATTTCATATGATGACATTTTCTCATAATCAACAACACCAGCCACTCTCACATCTCCAGTTTTGGGATGCAATGTAAATACATTAATATTGTCATCAGAAACATGATCAAATGCATATGTAATTTCACTATTTAATCCTTCATCTGCATCACTTGCACTCACTGTGATCACCAATGTATCAAGAGGAGAGTTTTCAGGCAGACTGGCTTCATAGACTGTCTGACTAAACACTGGTACATTATCATTAGCATCCAGCACAGTGACATGTATGACTACTGTACCTGATCTCTGAGGAGAGCCGCCATCATATGCAGTCAGAGAGAGAACAATTTCTTTTTTGTCTTCTCTATCTAATTCTTTGTCTAAGACCAATTCACAGTACTTCCGTCCACCTAATTTAGTGTTTACATTCAATTTGAAATGATTATTATGCTGTAACGTGTAGCTTTGAACAGCATTTTCACCAATGTCTCCATCATGTGCTTCCCCGAGAAGAAAACGTTCTCCTTTGTCTGCTGATTCTCGGATTTCAAAATTAAGTGAATCCTCTTTGAACTGTGGTGAATTATCATTAATATCTACAACACGAATATTAATTTGATGCAGCTCTAATGGATTTTCCAGCACAAGTTCTTGTTTAAGAACACATGAAGCCTTTTTGCCACAAAGCCCTTCTCTGTCAATCCTTTCCTGAACAACCAAGTCACCAGTGTTGAGGTTGATGCCGCAGTGCTGAACGTTGTTTCCCTCAGGATTAATGCGTGCTTCACGAGCAGATAACTGGCCCAAATCAAGTCCCAAATCCTTGGCGAAATTTCCAATTACAGATCCACGTTTCATCTCCTCTGGGGAAGAGTAGCTCACGTCTCCATTGATGGTGTGGAGGAAAAAGAAAAGAAAGGCGAGGCAGTAGCAATGTGGTTTCCATCTTTTGTTCTCCATTGTAATGTAAAACAATTCCAAATTTAAAACAAAATGATTATAATCTCCCTAAATATTCAACGCTTTTTACATCGCCGTCATGTTAACACCCGTCTTGGTCGGATCCACGTAACACTAAAATTGGGTACGTGTGTTGTTATAAATGGGTGGGGAAGTAACATTTCGTTCATGAGTGCATACTGACCCCTAGAGTCCAATTTTTGACATTACATCTAGTTGTCTGTGAAAATATTATCCATAACATGTCACAAATTGACATCAGTAGTACATACATATTGTATGACTGTTCATTTGTGAATTTTTGCAGTTTTTATAGCAATTTTAAATATAATAACATCAAACAAAAACAACATGTATACACTTGAAATAATCTAATCAACTGCATCATTACTGCAAAGTCTTGGTCGATCAAAAATGTATTTTCCAATAGAGAAGTTGGGTGAAAAAACGTAATCAGCAGGAAAAAAAAAAGGAGCAACAAAAAGTTCAGCACCATGGACAGAGATACGCGAGTCCAGTCCCTCCTTAATGTGTCAGAATGTGTTCTAAGCCGGCAAAGAGATCATAAAATAAATACATATTTCTGAACTCATACGTTAACAATTCTAACTGCATGTTTCTGCATAATGTATCACACAATAAGTCGCCTGAAGTCTTCCTCCCTAAGTTTGTAACAATAACCAACTTTATCTAAAGCAGGGGTGCTCACACTTTTTCTGCAGGCGAGCTACTTTTCAATTGATCAAGTCGTGGGGATCTACCTCATTCATATATATCATTTATATTTACTTATTTATGAAATATATGTTTTTGTTAACAAGTTAAAGGTGTTTAATGATAATGCAAGCATGTTTAACACATATAGTTAATATTGCCAAACAATTAAAGGTGTTTAATGATAATACAAGTATGTTTAATACATATAGTTAATATTGTTGACAAGTTAAATGTGTTCAAAGATAATGCAAGCATGTTTAACACATATAGTTAATATTGTTAACAAGTTAAAGGTGTTTAATGATAATACAAGTATGTTTAACACAGTTAATATTGTTAATAAATTAAAGGTGTTTAATGATAATACAAGAATGTTTAACACACATAGTTAATATTGTTAACAACTTAAAGGTGTTTAAAGATAATACAAGCATGTTTAACACATATAGTTAATATTGTTGACAAGTTAAAGGTGTTTAAAGATAATACAAACATGTTTAACACATATAGTTAATATTGTTAATAAGTTAAAGGTGTTTAATGATAATAGAAGCATGTTTAACACACATAGTTAATATTGTTAACAAGTTAAAGGTGTTTAAAGATAATACAAGCATGTTTAACACATATAGTTAATATTGTTAATAAGTTAAAGGTGTTTAATGATAATAGAAGCATGTTTAACACACATAGTTAATATTGTTAACAAGTTAAAGGTGTTTAAAGATAATACAAGCATGTTTAACACATATAGTTAATATTGTTAATAAGTTAAAGGTGTTTAAAGATAATACAAGCATGTTTAACACATATGGATTCCTTTCTTTCATGAAGACAAGAATATAAGTTGGTGTATTACCTGATTCTGATGACTTGCATTGATTGGAATCAGACAGTGGTGCTGATAACGTCCGCATTTTCGAATGGAGGAGAAAAAAAGTCCTCCTTTCTGTCCAATACCACATGAAAGTGGTTGGTTTTTGGCATCTTATTTGTCCAGCTTCCGTACTCCTTTGTATACACTTGACAAGAAATACATTGGCGGCAAACTCCGTAGCTTGATAGCTTGTGCACGCCAGCTTTTTGAGACTCTTATTTTGTTAGCGCAACTGTGCAACTGTGCAGTCGGTCTTTGGAGTTTTGACGACAGGTACGGCGCCAGAGTCTGTTGAAATAAAGTGTTTCTCGCCTTCCAGTCGGTAATTTTAATGAGCTGACAGCAGCCAGCGTCATCTCAGAAGACCCTCGGGTGCTGTGAATGTCAATCAAGTGACAAAAGTGACGTCTTAGTGAAGATTTATGATCGCTCATTTTTAGGACTATTTTTTTAATGCCTGGCTTGTGATCGACTGACACACCCTCCGAGATCGACCGGTAGCTCGCGATCGACGTAATGAGCACCCCTGATCTAAAGCAATAGTGCTGACATATTGTCTGTGTTACACTCTACAGCAGTGGTCCTCAAACTACGGCCCGCGTGCCGGATCCGGCCTCCCAGCATCCAAAATCCGGCCCAAGGGAAGTCCAAAGTTTTTTTATTTTATTTTATTTTTAAAAATGTTTTAAATCTTTACTTTCTAATCCATTTTCTACCGCCTGTTACTCTCTGTGTCTCCTAGCCGCTCAGGCAAATCATATTGTCTAAAAATGAATTTTCCCATCGATAACGTGACAATGTTAAATGTCAAAACGGATGAAAAAGACAATGTATATATATATATATATATATATATATATATATATATATATATATATATTTTGTCAGGACTAGGACTATGGCTATGTTTGTTCTCCCGTGGTGCAAATGATTTGGACCAAACATGGCGTGAAGGTGAATACATTTTAATTCTAACTAAAAAAAATACAAAAAGGTATAAACAAAAGGCGCTCACAGCGGAGTTAAAACAACTTGGCTATGAAAACAAATACTTGCACGTGGGCAAAAAAACTAAAGACATGAACAAAAGTCGCTGACTGTGGCATGAATAGAAACAACTTACTTGGACATGGCATGAAGTGCGCAGAGGTAAACAAAGTGTGAAGCAGAGAATCAGGGGTATGAATCCGGATGTCGCCAGAAAGACAAACTGAAAACAATGAACTTAAATACTACAGACATGATTAACGAAAACAGGTGCGTGACTCAAAACGTGAAACAGGTGCGTGACGTGACAGGTGAAAACTAATGGGTTGCTATGGTGACAAACAAGAGTGCACAATGAGTCCAAACGTGGAACAGGTGAAACTAATGGGTAATCATGGAAACAAGACAAGGGAGTGAAAAGCCAGAAACTAAAGAGTCCAAAAACTAAACTAAACAAAACATGACTAAAACAAAACATGATTACACAGACATGACATATATATGTATATATATATATATATATATATATATATATATATATATATATATATACAGCCCGGCCCCCGGCCACATTTTTTTAACCCAATGCGGCCTACGAGTCAAAAAGTTTGGGGACCCCTGTTTGATAGCTCATGAACACAAACTAACATGCATCAAAATCAAGTTATAACTTGATTATTTGTGGGTTTTCATCTGCCTTAGTGAGACAAGTGTTGTTGTTGTTTTTTCAAGACATACATGAATTTACTGCATCTGTCAAAACACTTAGCAATTAAATTCAGCAACAACACAACTATTTACCCCATATGAACTTAAGACATTACAAGACCATGTTTCCAACTTTTTCTTTAACGCGAGAGCCATGTACTTGCCCTCCTAATGGCTGAGTGGTTGGCCTGTCGTCTTCTCAATCTATGGGAAGCAAATTCATTTCCTGTTGTTTTTCACTGTCAAGTTCTTTAACAAGATCTAATTCTATTGTGTTTCAACAGACAGCAATATTTTTGTATTTATTTTTTCTCAGACTGTATCGTTGAAATGAATTTTGCCCTATGACTGCTTCTATCACAAAACGAGCTCCCTTGTGTAATTAATACAGGGTAACAATTGTTTGTATATCATTCGTTAGTCAGTAGGCAATACTAATAAATAGAGGTCACAAGACTTGAAGATAGCATCGATCAAATTAATTTAAATCATCCACAACATCAACATTATTTGCATACTTTATTTAGTGTTTTAGAATTGAATGTCCAAATAGAACAATTTAAAAAAAGATACTGACTTGTAAACCAGCAATTAAAATATGTCACTGGATATTTTGTGTTAACAACAAAGGGATCTTTGTGTTAACAACAAAGGGATCTTTGTGTAAGTCTCTGACGATCACGATAACCACAAGTGCCATTTAAACACAACAAAACTTTACAAACAACACCAAATAGCTGTTAAGTCTTAGACGGGGGAAGAAGACGGCACAACAGCGGAAGTACAAACTCAATGTATTTATTGAGTGATTTATGATTACGTAGGGTGTGTATGCTACTATGTGTTTGAATGTAAACTATGTGCTGAAATTAACATATGAAGATACCGTAAGGGGTGTTGTCATGTGTGTTGAATGATGGCATCCAAATCCAGAGGGTGAAGGCAAAGAAGTCCAGGGGTCCAAGCGTGGTTGTAGTGCAGGAGAGAGCGTCCAAAGTCCAGGCAATGTGTCGGGTAATCAGGAGGGCAATCAGGATTCAGGGGAATATGGCAGCGGGAGCTGAGACAGGGAGGCAAGCAAAGCAACGTTCCGACGAGGAGTAGTCAGCGGCGAGGCTCTTTATCCTGTCGTCCGTAATTACTGCCAGGTGTCTTGATTGATGATTGTCTCCAGCTGCGGCGGCATGTGGGTGCGGTCTGCACAGCGCGTGTGGGTGCGGTCTGCGCAGCGCGTGTGGGGGTGTGTCTGGACGTGCTCAGAGTGGAGCTGCTGAGTGCTCCCGCAGACGAGGGAGAAACGGACTGTGCGTGTGTCGTAACAGTGCCCCCCCCCTTATGCGAGACCCCCGACGAGCGCCGAAGAGCTCCTGGATTCGTCCGATAGAAGTCCTCTAGCAGAGATGGGTCAGCAAGGTAGGAGGCAGGAACCCAAGACCTATCTTCAGGCCCATAACCCTCCCAGTCAACTAAATAAACTAACCCCCTACCTTGCCGACGGACCCCGAGAATCTCTTTAACGGTCCAAACAGGGTCCCCATTGTCCAAAATCCAGGGAGGAGGAGGGGTGGGATCAGGTGAAGAAAGTGGGGAAGTAGCAACTGGTTTGATCTGGGAAACATGGACCACGGGATGTCGTTTGACTGAGGGAGGTAAAGAAAGTTTAACAGCAGCGGGGTTTATTATGGCCTCTATAGTGTATGGCCCTACAAATCTGGGTGCGAGTTTACGAGATGGTACCTCAAGATGAAGATCTTTAGCCCGTAGTAGAACTTGTTGACCCGGAGAATACGAGGGAGCCGGGATGCGTCGTTTATTAGCACTGCGGCACATCTTTTCAGAGGACCTGATTAAAGAAGCCCGGGCGGCTTTCCAAACTTGCTGGCATCTTTTGATATGTGTACGGGAAGAGGGAACTGCAGCTTCAATCTCCTGTTGAGGAAACATAGGTGGTTGGTAGCCTAAGGAGCACTCAAAAGGTGACAATCCGGTAGCCGAACTCTTCAAGGAATTGTAAGCAAATTCGACCCATGGCAGAAACTTGCACCACGAGGATGGTTGTCTGGCAGATATGCAACGTAGCATGGTCTCAACACTTTGATTGGCTCTTTCTGCTTGACCGTTACTTTGAGGGTGGTAACCAGAGCTAAGACTGACCGTGGCCCCAATTCCCTTGCAAAAGTTCCGCCACACCCGGGAGGTGAACTGAGGACCACGGTCCGAGACAATGTCCACAGGAATGCCGTGTTGTCTGACTATGTGGGTTGTGAGAAGGTCAGCAGTCTCGGAAGAAGATGGAAGTTTGGGTAGAGGAATGAAGTGTGCGGCTTTAGAAAAACGGTCAATAATGGTGAGAATAGTGGTGTTACCTTGGGAAGGTGGAAAACCAGTGATGAAGTCCAGAGAAATGTGTGACCAAGGGCGACTGGGAACAGGAAGGGGAAGCAACAGTCCTGCCGGCGGTCTGTGGGAAGATTTATTACGTGCACAAGTGCTACAAGCAGTAATGAACTCATGGGTATCATTGGCCATGGATGGCCACCAGAACCGCCGGCGGATGAAGGATAGTGTACGCTGAAATCCCGGATGGCAGGTGAAAACACTGGAATGTCCCCAGTCCAGAACTCGAGGTCGTAACTCACGAGGGACGAAGAGTCTGTTGGGAGGTCCTCCCTTGGGTCCCGGACTTACTCTCAGGGCTTCCTTGACCAGGCCCTCCACTTCCCATGTGACCATGCCAATAATTTTGGAGGGAGGAAGGATAGTCTCTTCCGGGGCGTCATCAATGGTTTCCTCTGAGAACTGACGGGAGAGGGCATCAGCCTTGGTATTACGGGAGCCCGGTCTGAAAGAAAGAATATAATTGAAGTGACTAAAAAATTGGGACCATCGTGCCTGTCTGTCATTCAGTCTTTTGGCTGACCGGACATGCAGCAAATTGCGGTGGTCCGTGAGGACCTGGAATTGATGCTTAGCTCCCTCTAACCAATGTCTCCACTCCTTCAATGCCTCGTGTACAGCGAGCAATTCCCGATTCCCAGCATCATAATTGCGTTCAGCAGGTGATAAACGTCGGGAGAAGAAAGCACATGGATGGACCTTGTTATCCTGCTTGGAGCGTTGGGAGAGAACAGCACCTATACCAGAATCGGAGGCGTCCACCTCAACAATGAACGGGCTGTCCGGGTCTGGATAAACGAGGATGGGTGCAGAGACGAAACTTCTTTTGAGACACCAGAACGCCATTCCTGCTTCACGGTTCCACTGGAAGGGAACATTGGTAGAGGTAAGTGCATGAAGAGGTGCGGCCAACTTACTAAAGTCCTTAATGAATCGCCTGTAGAATCCAGCAAAGCCAAGGAAGCGTCGCAACTCAGTGCGAGTAGAGGGTTGAGGCCAGTCCACCACTGCCTTCACTTTTTTTGGATCAGCCTTAATATGTCCTTTTTCAATTACAAATCCCAAGAAATCAACAGAAGAAGAGTGGAACTCACATTTTTCGGCTTTAACAAACAGACGGTTCTCCAGAAGGCGTTGTAGGACGAGACGGACGTGCTGTTGATGCTCCTGAAGGTTCTTGGAGAAGATAAGGATGTCATCCAGGTAAACGACAACAAAACGCTCTATCATGTCTCTGAGGATGTCGTTAACTAGGGCTTGAAAAACTGCAGGAGCATTGGTCAGACCAAAAGGCATGACCCTATACTCAAAATGCCCTAAGTGAGTATTGAAGGCAGTTTTCCACTCATCTCCCTCCCTGATTCGTACCAGATGATAGGCGTTGCGTAGATCCAGTTTGGTAAAGATGGTGGCCGGAGTGAGGGGTTCAAAAGATGAATTGAGTAGGGGTAATGGATATTTATTCTTTACAGTGATGCTGTTAAGTTGACGGTAATCAATACATGGCCGGAGGGATCCATCCTTCTTGCTGACAAAAAAAAACCCAGCGGCCACAGGTGACTTGGATGGTCTGATTATACCAGAGGCCAGGGACTCTGAGATGTAGTCCCTCATAGTTTTCTTCTCAGGAAGGGAAAGGTTATATAGACGGCTGGATGGAAGAACTGCGTTGGGAACAAGATCAATAGCGCAGTCGTATGGTCTGTGGGGTGGAAGTGACAGTGCTTTATCCTTACTGAAGACTGTGGCTAGGTCATGATATATCTTCGGAACTTGGGACAGGTCAACCGGGGGTGATATCGATCTGGATCCTTCGGGATGTATCATAGCAGAACGAAGACAGTTAGCATGACAGTGGTTGCTCCAGGCCAGTATCTTGCCAGTGGACCAGGAAATGTGGGGGTCATGTAGACTCAACCATGAACGGCCGAGGACAAGGGGGGCTACCGGGGCGTCCAGGACCCAGAAGCTGATGGTCTCTGTATGGTTACCAGAAAGGGTAAGGGCTAAGGGTTTAGTGCGATGTTTGATAGGCCCTAAAGGGTGACCATCTAAGGCTTGTACAGACACAAAAGTCTCTAAGGAAATTAACGGAATACCAGATTCTGTAGCATACCTTAAGTCGAGGAAACTCTCGTCAGCTCCGGAGTCCACATAGGCCTCCACTGATAGTGTCCTATCCTCCCAAGACAAGGTAGCAGGAAAGAGAGTACTCGGGGTTTGCCTGGAAAAGATTGTGGGGATTGTAGTATGGCTCACCAGTATCCCCTTGACTGGTGAGCCCGATCCTTTTGGCCGAGAGGGGCAGTTGCGAATATGATGGTCCGCCATACCACAGTACAAACATAGGCGTCGTTGAAACCTCCGTTCCCGTTCTTCGAAGGAAAGTTGAGATCTACCTATCTGCATGGGTTCTGGGGAAGAACTAGGACATGGATTAACTGGGTCTGTCTGTCTCGTGAGGTCCCGGCTGGTAGAACGAGGAGGTCTTGTCACAGTCGTGCTGCCGAAGTCGCTCTCCCTCTCCGCTTCTCTTTCTGAAATTCGCTGATCAAACAAGAGGGCTAGTTCAATTAGCTCGTGACTAGAAGACGGCCTGTCTCGCATCAATCCATCCTTTATTTTCTCATTAAGGCCTCTTCTGTAGGCACTCAAAAGAGCCCTGTCATCCCAACCACTCTCAGCTGCCAAAGTACGGAATTCTAGGGTGTATTTAGCCACGGAGCGGTGACCCTGTCTGAGGGAATGAAGCCTAGCTGCAGCATCTCTTCCATCCGCGGGATGATAAAAAACAGCCAAAAATTCTTTTCGAAACGCAGAATAACTAGAGTTAAACCCCGAAGACTTGCTAAGGGCGGAAGTGGCCCATTTAAGGGCAGGCCCAGAAAATAAGGAAAACATAAAGGCTATCTTGGCCCCATCGTTAGCATAGCGAGAGGGTTGGTGTTCAAAAATAAATTCACATTGAACCAAGAAGCCACGACAAAGTTCAAAATCCCCCTCAAAAATCTTAGGGCTGGCTATTTTTGGTTCACGAAGAGAAGACGGTCCTTCGGGGACAAGTGCCTCAGAAGAGCTCAAAGTGGGAGTGGGAGGTGTCAACTGACCTGAACTGAGGTTGTCCAATCTAGACAGCAGATTAGAAAACACGACATCAATTTTGTCCTCCACGGTGGAAAATCTGGCCTGATGTTGTCGAAGGACAGACTGGATGGCAGATAGGTCTGTAGGAGGGGAAGTTCGGACCAGAGTACCGGGTGGGGGATGTGTTGCGCCGTCTGGTTCCATTTTGGTCGGAACGTTCTGTTAAGTCTTAGACGGGGGAAGAAGACGGCACAACAGCGGAAGTACAAACTCAATGTATTTATTGAGTGATTTATGATTACGTAGGGTGTGTATGCTACTATGTGTTTGAATGTAAACTATGTGCTGAAATTAACATATGAAGATACCGTAAGGGGTGTTGTCATGTGTGTTGAATGATGGCATCCAAATCCAGAGGGTGAAGGCAAAGAAGTCCAGGGGTCCAAGCGTGGTTGTAGTGCAGGAGAGAGCGTCCAAAGTCCAGGCAATGTGTCGGGTAATCAGGAGGGCAATCAGGATTCAGGGGAATATGGCAGCGGGAGCTGAGACAGGGAGGCAAGCAAAGCAACGTTCCGACGAGGAGTAGTCAGCGGCGAGGCTCTTTATCCTGTCGTCCGTAATTACTGCCAGGTGTCTTGATTGATGATTGTCTCCAGCTGCGGCGGCATGTGGGTGCGGTCTGCACAGCGCGTGTGGGTGCGGTCTGCGCAGCGCGTGTGGGGGTGTGTCTGGACGTGCTCAGAGTGGAGCTGCTGAGTGCTCCCGCAGACGAGGGAGAAACGGACTGTGCGTGTGTCGTAACAATAGCAGTGGAAAGGTGCAGTTATCCGTTAGAGCCGGAGCTTGACAGTTATTAGAACTATCTTATTAGCATGTAGCATTATCTTACTCAACTGTATGTACATTCCCACATATATCTAAACAAGCTGACATGACAATCACCCCATTGTGTACGAGAGTCAGACAGCGTATTGCAAACAGTCACTTTAGAGAACCAGTAAGAACGTGGAAACTACAACTTCACCTAAAGGTGTGAATATAGAAGAAACTGAAATGTTTGACAAAACAGACTACAGTGCATAAAAACGTACTGACTGTAAAATGTGACAGGTCAGCACATATTTTCAAAATTGACTTACAAACTATGAAACATAGCATTTAAATTATGCGCTGTCATTTGTCTCAGTATAGAAATGTTCATATTTAACCCTACAGTACAATAATTCCACTTCCAACTAGAAAAAACATGTTGCAATATATTGTAGATGGTTTTTTTTTATGTTTTACTTTTACACAAACACATCAACTACAGTTGTAGTCCAAGAACCATAAGAAAATAGCTACTAAATGAATATGAAGTTACTTACAAGTTACTAAATACTCAAATTATGGAATGGATTATGCAAAGAAGTCAAACAAAGTGATCCAATTTGAGAGGCTGTTCAAACTGCAAGTGTTTACAAAGTACAGGGAATACAAATCTTGATAACCATCTTGAACTTTGTTGAACATGATAAATTATTCATCTCATTATGTGAATCATGACTGGCTTAACTGTTGAGGAAATTGTTGTATTCATTGGTGTAAATATTGTTACAATTGCAATATAAGAACAGGAAGTGAACAAATGCGTTAGTAATTGCCACATTGGAAAAGGGAGAGGATTAAACAAGCTTTGCTTCTTCCTACTCTTTTTGAACATGTAGAGAGAAATGAAAATATATAAATTATTAAATTATGAATCTTATTGTATCTGTTTACATGTTCAAAATAAATTAAACCATAACCCTAACCCAAATCAAATAATATATAAGAAAAAACAGAAACATATCTAAACTATTCTTTGCTAGTCACGCACAATAAATACTGATAGAGCAACCAAGAAAAACACCTAATCAAAAAGTATCGACAAAAAACTGCAGCAGTATGTAAAAGTGCAGGTTTTTTAAGACAAATATATCAGTGAAAAAAGGGTAAGGCTCATACCTCAGGGGAACCTTGGGTATCTCCAAACATCTCATCAAAGTCAGAAGGACTTTTCCTCAGAGTCTGGTCAGCAGGCAGCGTGTTGTCATTGTAAGAAGACACAAACTTAAAGTCACTGGTTCTAGAACCTGTTGTCAAGTAGGCGTCATAGTTGTAGGTGCTGCGTAAAGTTCCTGTGCCGTCAACATCTGCGTAATTAGGAGGCAGATACGCACTGGGGATGGCAACTGCTCCATCAAACAACAGTCTGGGCTTTCTCCTGCGACAAAACCTCACACCCAGGACGATGATGATGAAGGTCAGAAAGAAGGTGGACACAGAAACCAGCGCGATGATCAGATAAGACGTCAGCTTGGAATTCTTCTCGTCATAAGAAATGTCCTTCAGTTCCGGCACCTCAGCCAAGTTATCAGAAATAAGTAAATACATGGAGCAGGTGGCAGAGAGAGGGGGCTGTCCGTTATCTTTCACTGCCACAATCAGGTTCTGTTTCATGCTGTCAGATTCAGAAATGTCCCGCTGGGTTCTGATCTCTCCACTGTGGAGACCAATGGTGAAAAGTCCCGGATCAGTGGACTTGACTATTTGATAGGACAGCCAGGCGTTCTGTCCGGAGTCTGCGTCCACCGCTATCACTTTGGACACCACAGAGCCTCCATGTGCAGCTTTGGGGATCAGCTCGGTCATGAAGGAGTTACCCTCTGGGGAGGGGTACAGTATCTGAGGAGAGTTGTCATTCACATCCGATATGAACACACTGACGCTCACGTTGCTGCTCAGCGGAGGAGAACCGTTGTCTCTGGCCATGACGTGGACTTTAAAACTCCTCAAGTGTTCGTAATCAAACGACCTGACAGCGTGGATCACACCTGTGTCTCCGTTAACAGATACATAGGAGGACACCGGGGCATCGTTAACCTCAGCAGCTATCAGAGAATATATCACTGTACCGTTCTGTCTCCAGTCGGGGTCTCGAGCACTAACGGAACATAAAGTGGAGCCAGCTTTGTTATTTTCACTCACATATGCGCTGTAGGACTGTTCCTCAAACACAGGTGGGTTGTCGTTAATGTCCGCTACGGATAAGTGAATGCTTTTAGAGGAGGACAGAGGAGGAGAGCCCTCGTCAGTGGCACTGATTGTAATGTTGTAGTCAGACACTAGTTCACGGTCTAATTGTCCAGTAGTCACCAGAGAATAATAGTTTTTAATAGACGGAACTAACTTAAAGGGAGCATTTTGTTGAATGTAGCAGCGGACTTGTCCGTTCTTCTCAGAGTCTCTGTCCTGAACATTAATGATGCCCACCTCTGTACCAGGTGACACATTCTCCGGTATTGGATTAGACAGTGATTCTAAATTTATTACAGGACTGTTGTCATTTACATCGTTGATTGAAATGATAACTTTTGCATACGACGACAGTCCTAATCCATCTTTGGCTTTCACACGTATTTCGTAAGATTTTCTAAATTCATAATCAACATCTCCGATGACTCCTATTGCCCCCTTTTTATGATCAATACTGAATATTTTCTTCACATCGTCTGTAACATGTCCAAAATCATAATCCACTTCTCCATTCACTCCTTCATCAGCATCAGTAGCACTAACATTAATCACTATTGTATCAGGAGGAGAGTTTTCAGGCAGACTGGCTTTATAAACAGCTTGGCTGAACACTGGTACATTATCATTAGCATCCAGCACAGTGACGTGTATGACTACTGTACCTGATCTCTGAGGAGAGCCGCCATCTAAAGCTGTGAGAAGCAAATTCATCTCATTTTGTTTTTCACGGTCAAGTTCTTTTTCAAGAACTAATTCTATTGTGTTTCCGCTGACAGCAAGAACAAAATTATCATTTTTTCTTAGGCTGTATTGTTGAACTGAATTTTGTCCTATATCTGCATCGTGCCCCTCTTCTATCACAAAACGAGCTCCTTTGATGGCTGACTCACTTATCTCTAAATTAATCAAGTCATCATTAAACATTGGAGCGTTATCATTAACATCTTGAATGTGTAAATTAATTCGATGAAGCTCCAGAGGATTCTGCAGCACGACCTCATGTTTTAGGACACACGAAGGCTTGTCTCCACAAAGATCCTCTCGGTCAATCCTGTCGGCGACAATCAGCTCTCCGCTTTTCATGTTTAGATCACAATAACGTTTGTTGCTCTCCTCGGCGTCAATGCGGGCTTTTCTTGCAGACAATGCGCTCGTCTCCAGTCCGAGATCCTTGGCTAAATTCCCAATAATAGATCCTCGTTTCATCTCCTCAGGAAAGGAAAAGCTCACGTCTCCATATGCAGAACGCAACAAAAAAAGGACGAACAAGATGCGCATCTGAAACAGTGTGTGCCTTGAATCCATCGTTAAAATATGGGTTAAGATTATTTCAAAACATGATCCAGTTTCTAGTGAAAATATATAATTCTTCTTGTACAGAAATGTGGTGTGGTTCTCTTTAGAATCAGACTGCTTTTGCTAAAACGCCCTTCCAACACAAAGCCGAGTGAAACAAATCTTTTAATACAGTTATATACCGCCCTCTTCAGTCCATTTTAAATATCACACTAAAATAACAACATACATGTGTGTTAACAAATTAGTATTCCGTAGTTGCAATCCATCTGAAATAAAATATGTAGATTTAAATGTATTTGCAATATTGTCCAATTCAGTAAGGTTATACAACTTGAACTGCATACGTAAATAAATCCATGTAGTCACTAATCAATATGTAGCACAAATGCTGTCTAACTTGTCATGTAATCAACATCAGAGCATAATTAAATGTACGAGTCAGATGTCACATACATACACTTAATATTTATAAATGTGTATCATTGGTCATAACAAGGAACACAAACATGAACTGTGCTTTAGAAGCTATTGTATACACAATAAAACCTTTCCAATTATCACAAAGTACATTTTGGCATTAACCTGGATTTAGTTGATGTCTTTACAAAGACAAATACTGACCATTCCAAAAAGGAAACGAGTAATGCAATAGAAACAGTCTTCGAAATGTAAACATGGTAGGCTATATGCAGTAGGAGCTAGCAGCTACACAACAGCTAAGCAAGCACACAATAGGACACAAGTTTGACATAGGTAATAATGACTGCACAATATTGGCAGTGTAAAACATCATATTTGTCAATATGAAAAAGTATCAAGCTTCATATTACTTACATTTACAAAGTATCCAATGCGGAAGTGTATTGAAAAAGCATCCAGTAACAAACGTGTCCGCATGATTGAACTTCATTTGTCATGAACTTAATTAGCATGATTAATTTTTTGGGATCATATGTGACCACAAACAATTACCAATCCACTTCAACCTAAAGACAGGCTAAGTCCATTAATGTCTGTCAATAATCATTAGGCTAGTGTTTTACATACTTAACATTGTTTACTGACTAATTTCACTTTATCAAACCGTGTCTATCATTCCACGCTACAAAATAATAGAACGTATGTATGATTCCTGCTGATATCCAATCGGATCAGCATCCCTATCATATCGGAAGTGAAAAAGTCCGGGGCAACTTTAAAGGGGAACATTATCACCAGACCTATGTAAGCGTCAATATATACCTTGATGTTGCAGAAAAAAGACCATATATTTTTTTAACCGATTTCCGAACTCTAAATAGGTGAATTTTGGCGAATTAAACGCCTTTCTATTATTCGCTCTCAGGGCGATGACGTCACAACGTGACGTCACATCGGGAAGCAATCCGCCATTTTCTCAAACACATTACAAACACCGAGTCAAATCAGCTCTGTTATTTTCCGTTTTTTTGAAAGTTTTCCGTACCTTGGAGACATCATGCCTCGTCGGTGTGTTGTCGGAGGGTGTAACAACATGAACAGGGACGGATTCAAGTTGCACCAGTGGCCCAAAGATGCGAAAGTGGCAATAAATTGGACGTTTGTTCCGCACACTTTACCGACGAAAGCTATGCTACGACAGAGATGGCAAGAATGTGTGGATATCCTGCGACACTCAAAGCAGATCCATTTCCAACTGGACTGGACTGATCAGCTTTCAGGAAAAGAGAGCGGATGAGGGTATGTCTACAGAATATATTAATTGATGAAAACTGGGCTGTCTGCACTCTCAAAGTGCATGTTGTTGCCAAATGTATTTGATATGCTGTAAACCTAGTTCATAGTTGTTAGTTTCCTTTAATGCCAAACAAACACATACCAATCGTTGGTTAGAAGGCGATCGCCAAATTCGTCCTCGCTTTCTCCCGTGTCGCTGGCTGTCGTGTCGTTTTCGTCGGTTTCGCTTGCATACGGTTCAAACTGATATGGCTCAATAGCTTCAGTTTCTTCTTCAATTTCGTTTTCGCTACCTGCCTCCACACTACAACCATCCGTTTCAATACATGCCTAATCTGTTGAATCGCTTAAGCCGCTGAAATCCGAGTCTGAATCCAAGCTAATGTCGCTATACCTTGCTGTTCTATGCGCCATGTTTGTTTGTGTTGGCTTCACTATGTGACGTCACAGGAAAATGGACGGGTGTTTATAACGATGGTTAAAATCAGGCACTTTGAAGCTTTTTTTTTAGGGATATTGCGTGATTGGTAACATTTTGAAAAAAACTTCGAAAAATAAAATAAGCCACTGGGAACTGATTTTTAATGGTTTTAACCCTTCTGAAAATGTGATAATGTTCCCCTTTAATAAACGCATACTTATTGGTGCGTTTAGGCCTCTTGTCCACACACAAATGCATACTATTGTCCTTACAAACACCAACTTTTGCAAATGCTGGCTCGTGTGTAGAGTTCCAAAATTTTCAGCGTAAGCGTGTTCACGGGACAAAAGTAGACTTGTACTCCTCTGATGACTTCACGGTTGTGCACTGTCATTTCCAAAGCTCAAAAACGCTGCCTTGCTGGCTTTAAACACAATATAAGAGGACTTACTGTATGTTTGATCGTAAATATGCTGCTATTTTCACCCCACATTGATAAAAAAGACGCGTCAAAATGGGTTTAGCGACACTCCCGCCAGCGATAATGACACTTGGCTGTTTTAGTTGCTGTCGGACCTCCACCTGATGTGACAACTTTGACAAGCAAGAATTTACGCTTTGTGTCATAAGAAAGGCGCAACATTATCTCATGCTATTAAGCTTTATTTAACGACGGATCATGAAGTTAACTCACATATGTTGGTTCCATTTGTGCACATGTAATCAATCACTATGTTGCTGATTAAACACGTTATAATTCCATGAGTTTTGTGTTTCAGCAACACAGGCGCTTGTGCGCGCTTTAATCACACAAACAAATATTCATAATGTTGCCAAAGCTCTGTGTACGTGCAGGCTGATTTTAAGAAAAATGTACATGCCATTGTTCGTATGGACATGGCCCTAGAATAGACCAAAAAAGCAATAAGATAAAATACAATAAAATCCATTGGGAATCATTGTTTGCTAATTACAACAAAATAAATACTGATAGAGAAACTGGAGTAAAACACTTTAACAAAAAGTCTTGACAATAACCACAAGCAGTATGTAAGATGCATGTTTTTAGAAGCAATGAAATGAGTTATGAAGGTTATTGCTCATACCTCAGGGGAGTCTTTAGTATCTCCAAACATCTCATCAAAGTCAGAAGGACTTTTCCTCAGAGTCTGGTCAGCAGGCAGCGTGTTGTCATTGTAAGAAGACACAAACTTAAAGTCACTGGTTCTAGAACCTGTTGTCAAGTAGGCGTCATAGTTGTAGGTGCTGCGTAAAGTTCCTGTGCCGTCAACATCTGCGTAATTAGGAGGCAGATACGCGCTGGGCATGGCAACTGCTCCATCAAACAACAGTCTGGGCTTTCTCCTGCGACAAAACCTCACACCCAAGACGATGATGATGAAGGTCAGAAAGAAGGTGGACACAGACACCAGCGCGATGATCAGATAAGACGTCAGTTTGGAATTCTTCTCGTCATAAGAAATGTCCTTCAGTTCTGGGACCTCAGCCAAGTTGTCAGAAATAAGTAAATACATGGAGCAGGTGGCAGAGAGAGGGGGCTGTCCGTTATCTTTCACTGCCACAATCAGGTTCTGTTTCATGCTGTCAGATTCAGAAATGTCCCGCTGGGTCCTGATCTCTCCACTGTGGAGACCGATGGTGAAAAGTCCCGGATCAGTGGACTTGACTATATGATAGGACAGCCAGGCGTTTTGTCCGGAGTCTGCGTCCACCGCTATCACTTTGGACACCACAGAGCCTCCTTGTGCAGCTTTGGGAACCAGCTCGGTCATGAAGGAGTTACCCTCTGGGGAGGGGTACAGTATCTGAGGAGAGTTGTCATTCACATCCGATATGAACACACTGACGCTCACATTGCTGCTCAGTGGAGGAGAACCGTTGTCTCTGGCCATGACGTGGACTTTAAAACTCCTCAAGTGTTCATAATCAAACGACCTTACAGCTTGGATCACACCTGTGTCTCCGTTAACAGACACATAGGAGGACACCGGGGCACCGTTCACCTCCGCAGCTAACAGAGAATAAATCACTGTACCGTTCTGTCTCCAATCCGGGTCAAGAGCACTAACGGAACATAAAGTGGAGCCAGCTTTGTTATTTTCACTCACAAATGCGCTGTAGGACTGTTCCTCAAACACAGGTGGGTTGTCGTTGATGTCTGCTACAGATAAGTGAATACTTTTGGAGGAGGACAGAGGAGGAGAGCCCTCGTCAGTGGCACTGATTGTAATGTTGTAATCAGACACTAGTTCACGGTCCAGTTGTCCAGTAGTCACCAGAGAATAATAGTTTTTAAGAGAAGGAACTAACTTAAAGGGGACATTTGGTTGAATGAAGCAGCGGACCTGTCCGTTCTTCTCAGAGTCTCTGTCCTGAACATTAATGATGCCCACCTCTGTACCAGGTGACACATTCTCTGGTACTGGATTAGACAGTGATTTTAGTTGTACAACTGGGGTGTTATCGTTTTTGTCAATGACTTCAATAATCAAAGAACTATATGAAATCAATCCAAGACCATCTATCGCGCTTATTTGCATTTCATATGATGACATTTTCTCATAATCAACAACACCAGCCACTCTAACATCTCCTGTTTTAGGATGCAATGTAAATACGTTAATATTGTCATCAGAAACATGATCAAATGCATATGTAATTTCACTATTTAATCCTTCATCTGCATCACTTGCACTCACTGTGATCACCAATGTATCAAGAGGAGAGTTTTCAGGTAGACTGGCTTTATAGACTGTCTGACTAAACACTGGTACATTATCATTAGCATCCAGCACAGTGACATGTATGACTACTGAACCTGATCTCTGAGGAGAGCCACCATCATATGCAGTCAGCGAGAGCATGATGTCTTTGTTATCTTCTCTATCTAATTCTTTGTCTAAGACCAATTCACAGTACTTCCGTCCACCTGGTTTAGTGTTTACATTTAATTTGAAATTATCATTCTGCTGCAAAGTGTAGCTTTGAACAGCATTTTCTCCGATATCTCCATCATGTGCTTCTCTAAGAGGAAAACGAGCTCCCCTGACGGCTGATTCTCGGATTTCAAATTTAAGTGAATCCTCATTGTACTGTGGTGAATTATCATTAATATCTACAACACGAATATTAATTTGATGCAGCTCTAATGGATTTTCAAGCACTAGTTCTTGTTTAAGAACACATGAAGCCTTTTTGCCACAAAGCCCTTCTCTGTCGATCCTCTCCTGAACAATCAAGTCACCAGTGTTGAGGTTGATGCCGCAGTGCTGAACGTTGTTATCCTCTGGATCAATGCGTATTTTTCGCGCAGATAACTGGCCCAAATCAAGTCCCAAATCCTTGGCGATATTCCCAATTAGTGATCCACGTTTCATCTCCTCTCGTATAGAGTAGCTCAAGTCTCCATTGATGGTGTCGAGGAAAAGGAAAAGAAAAACGAGGCAGGAGCCAAGAGGTGCCAATCTTTTGTTCTCCATGGTCGAAACGCAAATCAAGATTGCTATAATCCCCCTCAAAATCCAAAGCTTTTCATATCATCGTCACATTAACAAGCTTCTCGACCGGAGCTACACGATACTAAAATCTGGTACGTGTGTTGGTAAAAATGGGTGGAAAATCAAATACATGTTTTTCATGAGTGCATGCTGACCCCTAGAGTGCAATGTCTGACATAACAACTTGATGCGTGGTTAAAAAATTACCTATAAGAATGTCACAAAATTACATCACTGGCACATACATATTGCATGACTATTGAGTTTGGAAATTGTGCTTTTTTAAAACAATTTTATGTATAAAACAAATCAAAATTAATTATTGTATATGTTTAAAATGACTAATTCTATAGCAACACAAAATAGAAGTCAAAGGCATTCAATATGTGTTTTTCCAATACAGAAGTTGAATTAAAATACACGAGAGGGACGAGCGGAAAAACATGGATGGATGGACTAAAGCAGTGTTTTTCAACCACTGTGCCGCAGCCGTGAGATACCGTCAGGTGTGCCGTGGGAGATTATCTAATTTCACCTATTTGGGTTAAAAATAATTTTGCAAACCAGTGATTATAGTCTGCAAATGATGTGTTGTTGTTGAGTGTTGGTGCTGTCTAGAGCTCGGCAGAGTAACCGTGTAATACTCTTCCATATCAGTAGGTGGCAGTCGGTAGCTAATTGCTTTGTAGATGTCAGAAACAGCGGGAGGCACTGTGCAGGTAAAAAGGTGTCTAATGGTTAAACCAAAAATAAACAAAAGGTGAGTGCCCCTAAGAAAAGGCAGTGGAACTTAGGGAAGGCTATGCAGAACGAAACTAAAACTGAACTGGCTACAAAGTAAACAAAAACAGAATGCTGGACGACAGCAAAGACTTACTGTGGAGCAAAGACGGCGTCCACAATGTACATCTGAACATGACATGACAATCAACAATGTCCCCACAAAGAAGGATGAAAACAACTGAAATATTATTGATTGCTAAAACAAAGTAGATGCGGGAAATATTGCTCAAAGGAAGACATGAAACTGCTACAGGAAAATACCAAAAAAGAGAAAAAAACACCAAAATAAGAGCGCAAGACAAGAAGTAAAACAGTTCACACAGATAAACAGCAAATAAGTACAAATAAGTCAGGGTGTGATGTGACAGGTGGTGACAGTACACCTACTTTGAGACAAAGTGATGCATGCTTGGTTATAGTTCAAAGTCATATCCAACAATTGCGACAACGACTTCTTACTGTCTACTGAGTTTAGTTTTTTAATGATTTCTGCTGGTGGTGTGCCTCCGCATTTTTTTCAACGGATAAAATGTGTCTTGGCTCAAAAAAGGTTGAAAAACACTGGACTAAAGAATCCGCAGAGAAAAGTGTGACAATGATGGTAGCACCATGGACAGAGATATGTGCATTCAGTGGCTCCTTGAAGTGTCAGAAAGTGTTCAAAACCAGCAAAGCAGGTCAAAGAAATCATTCTTGCACTAGTAAATGAGCAATTCCAACCGCACGTGTCTACATAATGTATCACACAATCAATTGTCTGAAGTCGTCCTCCCTGAGCTTGTAATAATAACCACCCAAATCCCAAACAATATGTTTCAATACATGCACAAAGTAAAAATCTTGACATGATGGGTGTGACTATTCATTTGTTCAAATGAGATCAGTGGGTTTTTTAGGGTTTCAAGAGTAGATATACTGCAGTATGTCAAAACACTTACCAGTTCAAATATTATATATGGCACAACCATTGATTGACAATAAAGGTAATTTGCCAGGCTTTGTTTGAATTTGACCCTATTTATTTATTTTTGTAAATTTAGTATATATATATATATATATATATATATATATATATATATATATTGTCAAAACGTGGACTTTGGGGTTTGTTTTCCCATGGTGCAAAGGAAAGTTGGCGCAGGCAAGACGTGAATGTAAGTACATGTTTAATTTTACACTAACAAAAAGAACAAACGAAAAGCGCGCACAAGGCGGAAGTACAAAAACTTGGCTAATGAAACAAAAACTTGCACAAAGGCAAAAACGCTAAACATGAAATATACAACACTTACTGTGGCACGAAAAACGTGCATGAAACAATGGCTTGGCATGACAGGTAGCAGAGGTAGAAAGGATAGATAGATATAATAATGTCACCAGGACGAACAACAGAAACAGACCGGCTTAAATAGCAGTGACATGATCAGTGAAAACAGGTGCGTGACTCAAAACGTGAAACAGGTGCGTGACATGACAGGTGAAAACTAATGGGTTGCTATGGTGACAAAAACAAACAAAAGTGCACAAAGAGTCCAAAAACAAAACTGAACATGACTAAAACAAAACATGATCACACAGACATCAGACATTAAAGACACAATTGCAAATTATTTTAAAGGGAAGTGTTCTCTACTTGGCCTAACTGTGGATGAGTGGTTGGCCTTTTGGCATTACATAGTCAGCAGATTGAGCATTCAAATATATGTTGGGGTAATTCTGTTTCAAGTTTGCATATTATTCCTTTGCATGGGCTTTCCAGCTTCCAACTATCATTTTCCCAAAATACTAGAACTGAGAAGAGTCTCGAAATGTTTAATAGGTGTGCATGTGAATGGGTGTTTTTCTATATGTGCCCTGCCTTTTGGCTGGTGACCAGTGTGAACCCCTCCTCTTACCCAAAGTCAGCTGGGGTAGGGTCCAGATCAAATGTGACTTTAATGAGTTCAAGCGGTATGAATAATAATGAAGACCTGTGCCTAAAGCGGACCAGAAAGGCATTTTTGTGTAAGTTATGTGAAGAAATACTGAATAACTATCAATCAATGGAGATTATTAGTCAGCACACCTTATTTCAGGTCCAATATCAGTGACCTCTGACCTTGCAAACATTCTGAATTAGACAACAATTCCAAAATTCAACATACGGTATTTTGTCTTCCCAGAAAAAGTATAGATACTGTTACAGTATGGTTTCTCTATGTGGACTCAAACATTTGATCAATTTCCACTTTTTTTAGATGTATGACCAGAAGTTTGATTTGTTTTAGCTATATATAAAAAAAAAAAAAACATATGGATGATACCATATTACACCTGCCCTCAAAAATGTTAAAGCAAAAAATAAGTAATCTCTTTCCAACAGTTCTAAAGTATAACTTGTATGCAAATTAACAGTAGTCAATGAATGCATATCCATGCATTAAACTAACATACTAAATACATCTGTCAAAAGCACTAAGCTTGTATAGAGTCAAATCAGGGAGCCACAATAAACACATTTGAGGACAACAAAGTACTTTGTTGACATGTATGGAAGAATTTCTAAAAGATGAAAACAAACTGCAGTGCAACAATTACAAATACTAAACTAGTTAAAGAATGGCACAACACAAGATTGCATAAATGTGTTTGTGTGTGAAATGGTGGGTTTAAGCTTGGCCAGTAAAATTTGAATAAAATAGCAAAGGTTCCTACCTCCAAGGGGTCAAAAGAATCATGAAGATCATCAACAAAGTCAGAAGGACTTTTCCTCAGAGTCTGGTCAGCAGGCAGCGTGTTGTCATTGTAAGAAGACACAAACTTGAAGTCACTGGTTCTAGAACCTGTTGTCAAGTAGGCGTCATAGTTGTAGGCGCTGCGTAAAGTTCCTGTGCCGTCAACATCTGCGTAATTAGGAGGCAGATACGCGCTGGGGATGGCAACTGCTCCATCAAACAACAGTCTGGGCTTTCTCCTGCGACAAAACCTCACACCCAGGACGATGATAATGAAGGTCAGAAAGAAGGTGGACACAGACACCAGCGCGATGATCAGATAAGACGTCAGTTTGGAATTCTTCTCCTCATAAGAAATGTCCTTCAGTTCTGGGACCTCAGCCAGGTTATCAGAAATAAGTAAATACATGGAGCAGGTGGCAGAGAGAGGGGGCTGTCCGCTATCTTTCACTGCCACAATCAGGTTCTGTTTCATGCTGTCAGATTCAGAAATGTCCCGCTGGGTCCTGATCTCTCCACTGTGGAGACCGATGGTGAAAAGTCCCGGATCAATGGACTTGACTATATGATAGGACAGCCAGGCGTTCTGTCCGGAGTCTGCATCCACCGCTATCACTTTGGACACCACAGAGCCTCCGTGTGCAGCTTTGGGGACCAGCTCGGTCATGAAGGAGTTACCCTCTGGGGAGGGGTACAGTATCTGAGGAGAGTTGTCATTCACATCCGATATGAACACACTGACGCTCACGTTGCTGCTCAGCGGAGGAGAACCGTTGTCTCTGGCCATGACGTGAACTTTAAAACTCCTCAAATGTTCATAATCAAATGACCTGACAGCGTGGATCACACCTGTGTCTCCGTTAACAGATACATAGGAGGACACCGGGGCACTGTTCACCTCAGCAGCTAACAGAGAATAAATCACAGTACCATTCTGTCTCCAATCCGGGTCAAGAGCACTAACGGAACATAAAGTGGAGCCAGCTTTGTTATTTTCACTCACAAATGCGCTGTAGGACTGTTCCTCAAACACAGGTGGGTTGTCGTTGATGTCTGCTACAGTCAGGTGAAGACTTTTAGAGGAGGACAGAGGAGGAGAGCCCTCGTCAGTGGCACTGATTGTAATGTTGTAATCAGACACTAGTTCACGGTCCAGTTGTCCAGTAGTCACCAGAGAATAATAGTTTTCAATAGAAGGAACTAACTTAAAGGGGACATTTTGTTGAATGGAGCAGCATACTTGTCCATTCTTCTCAGAGTCTCTGTCCTGAACATTAATGATGCCCACCTCTGTACCAGGTGATACATTTTCTGGTATTGCATTAGACAGTGATTCTAAATGTATCACAGGACTGTTGTCATTTACATCAGTGATATAAATAATCACCTTGGCATAAGATGACAGTCCTAATCCATCTTTGGCTTTCATACGTATTTCATATGAAGATGTTGATTCATAATCAACATTTCCAATTACTCCTATCGCACCCACTTTACGATCAATACTGAATAACTTCTCCACATCTTCTGAAACATGACCAAATTCATAACTCACTTCTCCATTCACTCCTTCATCAGCATCAGTAGCACTAACATTAATCACTATTGTATCAGGAGGAGAGTTCTCAGGCAGACTGGCTTTATAAACAGCTTGGCTGAATACTGGTACATTATCATTAGCATCCAGCACAGTGACGTGTATGACGACTGTACCTGATCTCTGAGGAGAGCCGCCATCTAAAGCTGTGAGAAGCAAATTCATCTCATTTTGTTTTTCACGGTCAAGTTCTTTATCAAGAACTAATTCTATTGTGTTACCACTGACAGCAAGAACAAAATTATCATTCTTTCTTAGGCTGTACTGTTGAACTGAATTTTGTCCTATATCTGCATCGTGCCCCTCTTCTATCACAAAACGAGCTCCTTTAAAGGCTGACTCACGTATCTCCAAATTAATCACGTTGTCTTTAAACATTGGTGCGTTATCATTAACATCTTGAATGTGCAAATGAATCCGATGAAGCTCCAGAGGATTCTGCAGAACTACCTCATGTTTTAGGACACACGAAGCTTTGTCTCCACAAAGGCTCTCTCGGTCAATCCTGTCGGCGACAATCAGCTCTCCACTTTTCATGTTTAGATCACAATAAGGTTTTCCGCCCCCCACCGTGTTGATGCGGGCTTTTCTGGCGGACAGTGCGCTTGCTTCCAGTCCGAGATCCTTGGCTAAATTCCCAATGACAGATCCTCGTTTCATCTCCTCAGGAAAGGAAAAGCTCACGTCTCCATATGCAGCATGCAACAAAAAGAGGACATAATAAAAGGTGCCCATCCGAAACCGTCTGGAATCCATCGTTAAAAACATGTTTCAAAATGAAGAAAAAAAAAAAACTGTTTCCAGTTAAAATGTATATTTCTCCTTTGACAGCAACGCGGTGTGGTTCTCTTAAAGAACCAGACTGTTTGTGCTAAAACGCCCTTCAACAAAGAGCCGAGTAAAACACATTTTTTTATGACAGTTATATAGCGACATCTTCAGTCCATTTCAAATATCACACTAAGATAAAAAACATGCCCATGTGTTAGCAAATGCATCCTTGGTCGCACTCTAATTAAAATAAATATGCAGTTCGATTTAAAGACATTATATATTCCCGGTATTGTCCAATTTAGGCTTTAACAAGAAATTCAATCTACTGCGTATATAAATTCATTATTAGTCAGTAATCAATTTGTAGCATCAAGGCTGCCTGCCTTGTCATGCAATCAACAGAGTTGACATTCAATATTCGAGTTAGATATCACATATAAGCCTATTTTTTTTAAATGTGTATCTTTGGTCATAACAGGGAACATTAATGTGTTTCCTGGCTTTAGAAGCTATTGTATTCATCAATAAACATATCCAATAATCACAAATTATTTTTTTTAATCAGGTATTAGATACCTTTAGTTTTTTTCCTCACAAAGAAAAATACAGACCATTCAAAAATAATCAAGTAAGGCAATATAAACGGTCTAAAGGAGTCTTGAGATCCCACTGAGAAGATTATTTCAGAAGCTACCCTGATAATGTAGCAAACTCTGCACTTTAAACACTTTAAACCAACAACTGTTACGTACAATAAAGTGTATACCATTTAATGTTTGATTGTAAAACCATTCATAAATTTATGAAGATTCAACAAATACCCAACAAAATAATGTTGGCGTGAAAAAAACAAAAAACAAAAACAAAAATGCATTTAGAATGTGACATATCAAAAAAGCAATGTCTTCTGCCAAATCATTATGAAAGAGGATTTTTTTTTACAGTAGTCTATGGTATTTTTTACACACCATAGTTGCCATTATGCTGTCATTCATTGAAATAATGTATATATTTGATGTTCTATTGTTTACTGTTTTATTCTGTCAATATCTCATAAGTTGTGGAAGTGAATCTTCTTTTCATTAAAAACACTATTTAACAACAACAACAAAAAAGTATGCATTGTTATTGACCTCCAACTATCATACACATGTCAGAGCACAAACAATTTAAACTACTGTACTGTATGGTATTTTTTTATGAATATGGTTGGACTGCAACATGCACAGTCTATAAAAGAGATACAATAGCAGGAACTAGAATGCAATACAATGCCTCAAGTGACATAAAGGAAAAGGTACCTTTTTTAAATTTAAGTGAAAATACATAATTGATTTGGACAATCATTCACAAAGTGGGCAGTTAAATATGGCACTAGAAAAAAAAAGTATATGAATTAGTAATGAATATACATCTTTAAATTAAATAATGTCTAAAAAAATCAAAGAATGAAGATGATGATGATTAATCATTGACTGCAAAGGCCCATGCATAATAACGTCTCTGTCAGTCAGAGGTGGGTTTTAGAGTTTGATTGATTGATTGGAACTTTTATGAGTAGATTGCACAGTACAGTACATACTCCGTATACAATTGACCACTAAATGGTAACACCCCAATAAGTTTTTCAACTTGTTTAAGTCGGGGTCCAAGTAAATCAATGCATGGTATAAATATATACTATCAGCATAATACAGTCATCACACAAGTTAATCATCAGAGTATATACATTGAATTATTTACATTATTTACATTATTTACAATCCGGGGGGTGGGATGTGGAGGGGGTTACATTTACTTAAGTAACTCTTTGGATAAATTGCATTTTTCAAATGAGTTTCCTTTGAACATACATTTTACTATACTTGAGTATTGTCATGTCTGTGTAATCATGTTTTGTTTTGTTTAGTTATTGGACTCTTTAGTTTCTGGCTTTTCACTCCCTTGTATTGTTTCCATGGTTACCCATTAGTTTCACCTGTTCCACGTTTGGACTCATTGTGCACTCTTGTTTGTCACCATAGCAACCCATTAGTTTTCACCTGCCCTCACGACTCACACACCTGTCTTTAATCATGTCACTATTATTTAAACCCATTGTTGCCAGGAAGTCTCCCTGGCGACATCATACCCCTGTCACACTCTGTTTACCTCTGCGTACTTCATGCGCTGTCCAAGTAAGTTTTTTCGATTCATGCCACAGTTAGCGACTTTTGTTCATGTCCTTAGTTTTTTGCCCACGTGCAAGTATTGGTTTCATTTGTCAAGTTTGTACTTCCGCCTTGTGCGCCCCTTTAGTTTGTTCTTTTTGTTATAGTAAAATTAAACATGTCTTCACCTTCACGCCATGTCGGGTCCAAATGTTAATTTGCACCACGGGAGAACAAACCTAGCCATAGTCCCAGTCCTGACAAGTATGTTTGTGAAGAAGAAACACTATACTTTTATTTTCATTTATTGGGCCTCATTCCGATCACTACATGTATTTTATTTATTGATTACTGCTTGCAAAGACTTATTTCATTTGGCTCGCCAGCCTTCTTCCAGTGGTCCCTGTCACATGACTTTGTTTCACCAATTCAACTTAAGCACAAGTGACGTTTGACTTCATAAAAAAAAAAAAACTATGCTTGGATTTACATGACGTCACGTCCGGTTTAATAAATATGCATGGTGGTCAAGAGTGTCTGTTCTCATTGGGTACTCGGTACCATTTAGCCTTTCTTGAAGAAAAACACCCTATGCTAGTGCTTTTTTCGGCTGTAGGAATTGTTTTATCCCGTAAAAGGATAAATGTTTCTTCAGAGTTCCTCGAGATATAATAAGAAGGCCGGAAAAGTGCAAGATTTAACGAAAGGCGACGAGAAAAGTGGCACGCACTCCAGTCCAAGGGAGCAGAATCGGAAAAAAGCATGATTTTGCAGTAATCACTTTGTTAAAGGTTTGACATATTTTTAATATACTTTACTCGTTTAGTATTTCCCATTGAAGCATTATTTTGATATTGTTTGTATTTTATTTTTTAACAAACGGATACTTGTATCAAGTACTTTGTCAGGAAAGCTACTTTTATATCTCCCTCTTGTTTATTTTGTACACAAATGTGTCAGAGTACATATGACAACAGGACACAATTAAAATATGGTGATGATTCAGTAATTGTTATTTGTTAAACATATATGCAGTCATGGGTGTAGAGCTGCTGGGTGCCAGTTGTATCAAGAATATTTCAGTTGTTTTTATCCTTCTTTTGCGTGGACATTGTTGATTGTCATGTCGTGTTCGGATGTACATTGTGGACGCCGTCTTTGCTCCACAGTAAGTCTTTGCTGTCGTCCAGCATTCTGTTTTTGTTTACTTTGTAGCCAGTTCAGTTTTAGTTTTGTTCAGCATAGCCTTCCCTAAGCTTCAATGCCCTTTCTTAGAGGCATTCACCTTTTGTTTATTTTTGGTTTAAGCATGAGACAACTTTTTACCTGCACGCTGCCTCCCGCTGTTTCCGACATCTACAAAGCAATTAGCTACCTGCTGCCACCTACTGATATGGAAGAGTATTACACGGTTACTCTGCCAAGCTCTCAACAGCACCGACACTCAACAACAACACATCATTTGCAGACTATAATTACTGGTTTGCAAAAAATATTTTTTTACCCCAAATAGGTGACATTAAATAATATCCCACGGCACACCAGACTGTATCTCACAGCACACTAGTGGTTGAAAATCACTGCATTAAACAATACAAACAACACCAAATAGTTGTAGGAAGTTGTAGTTATATGTTAGATCTGGAGCTGGACAGTTACTAGCATTACCTTATTAGCTAGTAGCAGTATATTATTCTACTGTATTTATGTTACCACATAATTTAACAAGCTGAAATGACCACAATTGCCCACTGCTGTACGAGAGGTGCACAGCATATGGCCAACAGTCACAAGATAAATACAATGAAGAAATGCATATGTACAGTAGGTGTTAACATTGAAAAAACAAAATTATTTGACAAATCAGCTAATTTAGTGCATGGAAATGTACTGACTGCAAAAAGTGACATGACGTGAGACAAGGCAGCATACATGTTCAATATTTACTTACAAACAATAAAAAACAACCTTTGTATTATGCGTCGCCATTTGTGTCAATAGAAATGTTCACATTTGAGCCTACAGTACAATAATTATACTTCCAATTAGGGAAAACACGTTGCCTTAAAGTCTATATGTTTTTATTGTTTTGCACAAATACCACTATGGTTGTAGTCCAAAAAAACATATAAAAAATAGTGACTAAATAAATCAGAACTTACTTACAAGTTACTAAATACTTGGAATATTACATCCTCTTATTCAAGTAATTATTCGTTTGAGAACTTTATACTTTTACTCGTCTCATATAACTATAACATAATGGTACTCTTACTTGAGTACAATTTTTGATAAGTCGATAAGTCTGTAGAAAAATTAAAAAAAAAAGCTAAGAAGGGATTGAATGTTTTAGGACACTTAAAAGACCATAAAAACAAATAATCAAAAAATGTATTTAAAATGACAATCAGATGAAATCTAATGTTTGGTAATCACAACAAAAGAGCAACTGAGAAAAAAAACACTTTGTCAAAAAGTCTCAGCAAAAACCACCAGCAGTATGAGTACATGCTGTTTAAAGCAATGATATCACTTAAAAATGGTAATGCTCATACCTCAGGGGAAACGTGGGTATCTCCAAACATCTCATCAAAGTCAGAAGGACTTTTCCTCAAAGTCTGGTCAGCAGGAAGCGTGTTGTCATTGTAAGAAGACACAAACTTAAAGTCACTGGTTCTAGAACCTGTTGTCAAGTAGGCGTCATAGTTGTAGGTGCTGCGTAAAGTTCCTGTGCCGTCAACATCTGCGTAATTAGGAGGCAGATACGCGCTGGGGATGGCAACTGCTCCATCAAACAACAGTCTGGGCTTTCTCCTGCGACAAAACCTCACACCCAGGACGATGATGATGAAGGTCAGAAAGAAGGTGGACACAGACACCAGCGCGATGATCAGATAAGACGTCAGTTTGGAATTCTTCTCGTCATAAGAAATGTCCTTCAGTTCTGGCACCTCAGCCAAGTTATCAGAAATAAGTAAATACATGGAGCAGGTGGCAGAGAGAAGTGGCTGTCCATTATCTTTCACTGCCACAATCAGGTTCTGTTTCATGCTGTCGGATTCAGAAATGTCCCGCTGGGTCCTGATCTCTCCACTGTGGAGACCAATGGTGAAAAGTCCCGGATCAGTGGACTTGACTATATGATAGGACAGCCAGGCGTTCTGTCCGGAGTCTGCGTCCACCGCTATCACTTTGGACACCACAGAGCCTCCATGTGCAGCTTTGGGGACCAGCTCTGTCATGAAGGAGTTACCCTCTGGGGAGGGGTACAGTATCTGAGGAGAGTTGTCATTCACATCCGATATGAAGACACTGACGCTCACGTTGCTGCTCAGCGGAGGAGAACCGTTGTCCCTGGCCATGACGTGGACTTTAAAACTCCTCAAATATTCGTAATCAAATGACCTGACAGCGTGGATCACACCTGTGTCTCCGTTAACAGATACATAGGAGGACACCGGGGCACTGTTCACCTCAGCGGCTAACAGAGAATACATCACGGTACCGTTCTGTCTCCAGTCAGGGTCTCGAGCACTAACGGAACATAAAGTGGAGCCAGCTTTGTTATTTTCACTCACATATGCGCTGTAGGACTGTTCCTCAAACACAGGTGGGTTGTCGTTGATGTCTGCTACAGATAAGTGAATACTTTTAGAGGAGGACAGAGGAGGAGAGCCCTCGTCAGTGGCACTGATTGTAATGTTGTAATCAGACACTAGTTCACGGTCCAGTTGTCCAGTAGTCACCAGAGAATAATAGTTTTTAATAGAAGGAACTAACTTAAAGGGGACATTTTGTTGAATGGAGCAGCGGACCTGCCCGTTCTTCTCAGAGTCTCTGTCCTGAACATTAATGATGCCCACCTCTGTACCAGGTGATACATTTTCTGGTATTGAATTAGACAGTGATTCTAAATGTATCACAGGAGCGTTGTCATTTACATCAGTGATATAAATAATCACCTTGGCATAAGATGACAGTCCTAGTCCATCTTTGGCTTTTATTCGTATTTCATATGAAGATGTTGATTCATAATCAACATTTCCAATTACTCCTATCGCACCCACTTTACGATCAATACTGAATAACTTCTCCACATCTTCTGAAACATGACCAAATTCATAACTCACTTCTCCATTCACTCCTTCATCAGCATCAGTAGCACTAACATTAATCACTATTGTATCAGGAGGAGAGTTTTCAGGCAGACTGGCTTTATAAACAGCTTGGCTGAACACTGGTACATTATCATTAGCATCCAGCACAGTGACGTGTATGACTACTGTACCTGATCTCTGAGGAGAGCCGCCATCTAAAGCTGTGAGAAGCAAATTCATCTCATTTTGTTTTTCACGGTCAAGTTCTTTATCAAGAACTAATTCTATTGTGTTACCGCTGACAGCAAGAACAAAATGATCATTCTTTCTTAGGCTGTATTGTTGAACTGAATTTTGTCCTATATCTGCATCGTGCCCCTCTTCTATCACAAAACGAGCTCCTTTGATGGCTAATTCACTTATCTCCAAATTAATTACGGTGTCTTTAAACATTGGTGCGTTATCATTAACATCTTGAATGTGCAAATTAATCTGATGAAGCTTCAGAGGATTCTGCAGAACTACCTCATGTTTTAGGACACACGAAGCTTTGTCTCCACAAAGGCTCTCTCGGTCAATCCTGTCGGCGACAATCAGCTCTCCACTTTTCATGTTTAGATCACAATAAGGTTTTCCGCCCCCCACCGTGTTGATGCGGGCTTTTCTGGCGGACAGTGCGCTTGCTTCCAGTCCGAGATCCTTGGCTAAATTCCCAATGACAGATCCTCGTTTCATCTCCTCAGGAAAGGAAAAGCTCACGTCTCCATATGCAGCATGCAACAAAAAGAGGACGTAATAAAAGGTGCCCATCAGAAACCGTCTGGAATCCATCGTTAAAAACATGTTTCAAAATGAAGAAAGAAAAAACAGTTTCCAGTTAAAATGTATATTTCTCCTTTGACAGCAACGCGGTGTGGTTCTCTTAAAGAACCAGACTGTTTGTGCTAAAACGCCCTTCCACAAAGAGCCGAGTAAAACACATTTTTTATGACAGTTATATAGCGACATCTTCAGTCCATTTCAAATATCACACTAAGATAAAAACATGCCCATGTGTTAGCAAATGCATCCGTGGTCGCACTCTAACTAAAATAAATATGCAGTTCGATTTAAAGACATTATATATTCCCTGTATTGTCCAATTTAGGTTTTAACAAGAAATTAAATCTTACACTGCGTATATAAATCCATTATTAGTCAGTAATCAATTGTTAGTATCAAGGCTGCCTGCCTTGTCATGCAATCAACAGAGTTGACAATCATTATTTGAATTAGATATCACATATAAGCCTTTTTTTTTTTTTAAATGTGTATTTTTGGTCATAACAGCTAGGGAACATTAATGTGTTTCCTGGCTTTAGAAGCTATTGTATTCATCAATAAACATATCCAATAATCACAAAATATTTTTTTTAATCACGTATTAGATGCCTTTAGTTTTTGTCCTCACAAAGAAAAATACAGACCATTCAAAAATAATCAAGTAAGGCAATATAAACGGTCTAAAAGAGTAGTGAGATCACAATTATTTCAGAAGCTACCCTGATAAACAATGTATTAAACTCTGCACTTTAAACACTTTTAACCAACAACTGTTAAGTACAATAAAGTGTATACCATCTAATGTTTGATTGTAAAACCATTCATACATTTATGAAGATTCAACAAATACCCAACAAAATAATGTCTCTCGACTTCTTGCGTGAAAAAAAACAAAAAAACAAAAACAAAAATGCATTTAGAATGTGACATATCAAAAAAGCAATGTCTTCTGCCAAATCATTATGCAAGAGGATTTTTTTACACACCATAGTTGCCATTATGCTGTCATTCATTGAAATAATGTATATATTTGATGTTTACTGTTTTATTCTGTCAATATCTCATAAGTTGTGGAAGTGAATCTTCTTTTCATTAAAAACACTTTTTAACAACAACAACAAAAAAGTAATCATTGTTTTTGACCTCCAACTATCATCCACATGTCAGAGCACAAACAATTTAAACTACTGTACTGTATGGTATTTTTTTATGAATATGGTTGGACTGCAACATGCACAGTCTACAAAAGAGATACAATCCTCTGGAGGAGATAGCAGGAACTAGAATGCAATACAATGCCTCAAGTGACAAAAAGGAAAAGCTACCTTTTTTAAATTTAAGTGAAAAATATATAAGTGATTTGGACAATCATTCACAAAGTGGGCAGTTAAATATGGCAGTAAGAATAAAAAGTATATGAATTAGTAATTAATATACATCTTTAAATTAAATAATGTCTAAAAAAAAATCAAAGAATGAAGATGATGATTAATCATTGACTGCAAAGGCCCATGCATAATAACGTCTCTGTCAATCAGAGGTGGGTTTTAGAGTTTGATTGATTGATTGAAACTTTTATGAGTAGATTGCACAGTACAGTACATATTCCGTACAATTGACCACTAAATGGTAACACCCCAATAAGTTTTTCAACTTGTTTAAGTCGGGGTCCAAGTAAATCAATGCATGGTATAAATATATATTATCAGCATAATACAGTCATCACACAAGTTAATCATCAGAGTATATACATTGAATTATTTACATTATTTACAATCCGGGGGGTGGGATGTGGAGGGCGTTACATTTACTTAAGTAACTCTTTGGATAAATTGCATTTTTCAAATTAGTTTCCTTGCAACATACATTTTACTATACTTGAGTATGTTTGAGAAGAAGAAACACTATACTTTTATTTGATATATTGATAGTATAACTTGTATGCAAATTAACAGTAGTCAATGAATGCATATCCATGCATTAAACTAACATACTATATACATCTGTCAAAAGCACTAAGCTTGTGTAGAATCAAATCAGGGAGCCACAATAAACACATTTGAGGACAACAAAGTACTTTGTTGACATGTATGGAAGAATTTCTAAAACATGAAAACAAACTGCAGTGCAAAAATTACTTTGAAATTCATAAATACTAAACTAGTTAAAGAATGGCACAGCACAGGATTGCATGAATGTGTTTGTGTGTGAAATGGCGGGTTTAAGCTTGGCCAGTAACATTGGATTAAAATAGCAAAGGGTCCTACCTCCAAGGGGTCAAAAGAATCATGAAGATCATCAACAAAGTCAGAAGGACTTTTCCTCAGAGTCTGGTCATCAGGCAGCGTGTTGTCATTGTAAGAAGACACAAACTTAAAGTCACTGGTTCTAGAACCTGTTGTCAAGTAGGCGTCATAGTTGTAGGTGCTGCGTAAAGTTCCTGTGCCGTCAACATCTGCGTAACTAGGAGGCAGATACGCGCTGGGGATGGCAACTGCTCCATCAAACAACAGTCTGGGCTTTCTCCTGCGACAAAACCTCACACCCAGGACGATGATGATGAAGGTCAGAAAGAAGGTGGACACAGACACCAGCGCGATGATCAGATAAGACGTCAGTTTGGAATTCTTCTCCTCATAAGAAATGTCCTTCAGTTCTGGGACCTCAGCCAGGTTATCAGAAATAAGTAAATACATGGAGCAGGTGGCAGAGAGAGAGGGCTGTCCGTTATCTTTCACTGCCACAATCAGGTTCTGTTTCATGCTGTCGGATTCAGAAATGTCCCGCTGGGTCCTGATCTCTCCACTGTGGAGACCAATGGTGAAAAGTCCCGGATCAGTGGACTTGACTATATGATAGGACAGCCAGGCGTTCTGTCCGGAGTCTGCGTCCACCGCTATCACTTTGGACACCACAGAGCCTCCATGTGCATTTTTGGGGATCAGCTCAGTCATGAAGGAGTTACCCTCTGAGGAGGGGTACAGTATCTGAGGAGAGTTGTCATTCACATCCGATATGAACACACTGACGCTCACGTTGCTGCTCAGTGGAGGAGAACCGTTGTCTCTGGCCATGACGTGGACTTTAAAAGTCCTCAAATGTTCATAATCAAATGACCTGACAGCGTGGATCACACCTGTGTCTCCGTTAACAGATACATAGGAGGACACCGGGGCACCATTCACCTCAGCAGCTAACAGAGAATAAATCACGGTACCGTTTTGTCTCCAGTCAGGGTCTCGAGCACTAACGGAACATAAAGTGGATCCAGCTTTGTTATTTTCACTCACATATGCACTGTAGGACTGTTCCTCAAACACAGGTGGGTTGTCGTTGATGTCCGCTACAGATAAGTGAAGACTTTTAGAGGAGGACAGAGGAGGAGAGCCCTCGTCATTGGCACTGATTGTAATGTTGTAATCAGACACTAGTTCACGGTCCAGTTGTCCAGTAGTCACCAGAGAATAATAGTTTTTAATAGAAGGAACTAACTTAAAGGGGACATTTTGTTGAATGGAGCAGCGGACTTGTCCGTTCTTCTCAGAGTCTCTGTCCTGAACATTAATGATGCCCACCTCTGTACCAGGTGACACATTCTCTGGTACTGGATTAGACAGTGATTCTAAATGTATCACAGGAGCGTTGTCATTTACATCAGTGATATAAATAATCACCTTGGCATAAGATGACAGTCCTATTCCATCTTTGGCTTTCATACGTATTTCATATGAAGATGTTGATTCATAATCAACATTTCCAATTACTCCTATCGCACCCACTTTACGATCAATACTGAATAACTTCTCCACATCTTCTGAAACGTGACCAAATTCATAACTCACTTCTCCATTCACTCCTTCATCAGCATCAGTAGCACTGACATTAATCACTATTGTATCAGGAGGAGAGTTTTCAGGCAGACTGGCTTTATAAACAGCTTGGCTGAACACTGGTACATTATCATTAGCATCCAGCACAGTGACGTGTATGACTACTGTACCTGATCTCTGAGGAGAGCCGCCATCTAAAGCTGTGAGAAGCAAATTCATCTCATTTTGTTTTTCACGGTCAAGTTCTTTATCAAGAACTAATTCTATTGTGTTACCGCTGACAGCAAGAACGAAATTATCATTCTTTCTTAGGCTGTATTGTTGAACTGAATTTTGTCCTATATCTGCATCGTGCCCCTCTTCTATCACAAAACGAGCTCCTTTAAAGGCTGACTCACTTATCTCCAAATTAATCACGTTGTCTTTAAACATTGGTGCGTTATCATTAACATCTTGAATGTGCAAATTAAACCGATGAAGCTCCAGAGGATTCTGCACCACGACCTCATGTTTTAGGACACACGAAGCTTTGTCTCCACAAAGGCTCTCTCGGTCAATCCTGTCGGCGACAATCAGCTCTCCACTTTTCATGTTTAGATCACAATAAGGTTTTCCGCCCCCCACCGTGTTGATGCGGGCTTTTCTGGTGGACAGTGCGCTTGTTTCCAGTCCGAGATCCTTGGCTAAATTCCCAATGACAGATCCTCGTTTCATCTCCTCAGGAAAGGAAAAGCTCACGTCTCCATATGCAGCATGCAACAAAAAGAGGACGTAATAAAAGGTGCCCATCAGAAACCGTCTGGAATCCATCGTTAAAAACATGTTTCAAAATGAAGAAAGAAAAAACAGTTTCCAGTTAAAATGTATATTTCTCCTTTGACAGCAACGCGGTGTGTTTCTCTTAAAGAACCAGACTGTTTGTGCTAAAACGCCCTTCCACAAAGAGCCGAGTAAAACACATTTTTTATGACAGTTATATAGCGACATCTTCAGTCCATTTCAAATGTCACACTAAGATAAAAAACATGCCCATGTGTGCAAATGCATCCGTGGTCGCACTCTAACTAAAATAAATATGCAGTTCGATTTAAAGACATCATATATTCCCTGTATTGTCCAATTTAGGCTTTAACAAGAAATTAAATCTTACACTGCGTATATAAATCCATTATTAGTCAGTAATCAATTGTTAGTATCAAGGCTGCCTGCCTTGTCATGCAATCAACAGAGTTGACAATCATTATTTGAGTTAGATATCACATATAAGCCTTTTTTTTTTTTTAAATGTGTATTTTTGGTCATAACAGCTAGGGAACATTAATGTGTTTCCTGGCTTTAGAAGCTATTGTATTCATCAATAAACATATCCAATAATCACAAAATATTTTTTTTAATCACGTATTAGATGCCTTTAGTTTTTGTCCTCACAAAGAAAAATACAGACCATTCAAAAATAATCAAGTAAGGCAATATAAACGGTCTAAAAGAGTAGTGAGATCACAATTATTTCAGAAGCTACCCTGATAAACAATGTATTAAACTCTGCACTTTAAACACTTTTAACCAACAACTGTTAAGTACAATAAAGTGTATACCATCTAATGTTTGATTGTAAAACCATTCATACATTTATGAAGATTCAACAAATACCCAACAAAATAATGTCTCTCGACTTCTTGCGTGAAAAAAAACAAAAAAACAAAAACTAAAATGCATTTAGAATGTGACATATCAAAAAAGCAATGTCTTCTGCCAAATCATTATGCAAGAGGATTTTTTTACACACCCTAGTTGCCATTATGCTGCCATTCATTGAAATAATGTATATATTTGATGTTTACTGTTTTATTCTGTCAATATCTCATAAGTTGTGGAAGTGAATCTTCTTTTCATTAAAAACACTTTTTAACAACAACAACAAAAAAGTAATCATTGTTATTGACCTCCAACTATCATCCACATGTCAGAGCACAAACAATTTAAACTACTGTACTGTATGGTATTTTTTTATGAATATGGTTGGACTGCAACATGCACAGTCTACAAAAGAGATACAATCCTCTGGAGGAGATAGCAGGAACTAGAATGCAATACAATGCCTCAAGTGACAAAAAGGAAAAGCTACCTTTTTTAAATTTAAGTGAAAAATATATAAGTGATTTGGACAATCATTCACAAAGTGGGCAGTTAAATATGGCAGTAGGAATAAAAAGTATATGAATTAGTAATTAATATACATCTTTAAATTAAATAATGTCTAAAAAAAAATCAAAGAATGAAGATGATGATGATTAATCATTGACTGCAAAGGCCCATGCATAATAACGTCTCTGTCAATCAGAGGTGGGTTTTAGAGTTTGATTGATTGATTGAAACTTTTATGAGTAGATTGCACAGTACAGTACATATTCCGTACAATTGACCACTAAATGGTAACACCCCAATAAGTTTTTCAACTTGTTTAAGTCGGGGTCCAAGTAAATAAATGCATGGTATAAATATATATTATCAGCATAATACAGTCATCACACAAGTTAATCATCAGAGTATATACATTGAATTATTTACATTATTTACAATCTGGGGGGTGGATGTGGAGGGCGTTACATTTAAGTAACTCTTTGGATAAATTGCATTTTTCAAATTAGTTTCTTTGCAACATACATTTTACTATACTTGAGTATGTTTGAGAAGAAGAAACACTATACTTTTATTTGATATATTGATAGTATAACTTGTATGCAAATTAACAGTAGTCAATATATGCATATCCATGCATTAAACTAACATACTATATACATCTGTCAAAAGCACTAAGCTTGTGTAGAATCAAATCAGGGAGCCACAATAAACACATTTGAGGACAACAAAGTACTTTGTTGACATGTATGGAAGAATTTCTAAAACATGAAAACAAACTGCAGTGCAAAAATTACTTTGAAATTCATAAATACTAAACTAGTTAAAGAATGGCACAACACAAGATTGCATGAATGTGTTTGTGTGTGAAATGGTGGGTTTAAGCTTGGCCAGTAAAATTTGATTAAAATAGCAAAGGTTCCTACCTCCAAGGGGTCAAAAGAATCATGAAGATCATCAACAAAGTCAGAAGGACTTTTCCTCAGAGTCTGATCAGCAGGCAGCGTGTTGTCATTGTAGGAAGACACAAACTTAAAGTCACTGGTTCTAGAACCTGTTGTCAAGTAGGCGTCATAGTTGTAGGTGCTGCGTAAAGTTCCTGTGCCGTCAACATCTGCGTAATTAGGAGGCAGATACGCGCTGGGGATGGCAACTGCTCCATCAAACAACAGTCTGGGCTTTCTCCTGCGACAAAACCTCACACCGAGGACGATGATGATGAAGGTCAGAAAGAAGGTGGACACAGACACCAGCGCGATGATCAGATAAGACGTCAGTTTGGAATTCTTCTCATCATAAGAAATGTCCTTCAGTTCTGGGACCTCAGCCAGGTTATCAGAAATAAGTAAATACATGGAGCAGGTGGCAGAAAGAGGGGGCTGTCCGTTATCTTTCACTGCCACAATCAGGTTCTGTTTCATGCTGTCAGATTCAGAAATGTCCCGCTGGGTCCTGATCTCTCCACTGTGGAGACCAATGGTGAAAAGTCCCGGATCAGTGGACTTGACTATATGATAGGACAGCCAGGCGTTCTGTCCGGAGTCTGCGTCCACAGCTATCACTTTGGACACCACAGAGCCTCCATGTGCAGCTTTGGGGACCAGCTCAGTCATGAAGGAGTTACCCTCTGGGGAGGGGTACAGTATCTGAGGAGAGTTGTCATTCACATCCGATATGAACACACTGACGCTCACGTTGCTGCTCAGCGGAGGAGAACCGTTGTCTCTGGCCAAGACGTGGACTTTAAAACTCCTCAAATGTTCATAATCAAATGACCTGACAGTGTGGATCACACCTGTGTCTCCGTTAACGGAAACATAGGAGGACACCGGGGCACCGTTCACCTCAGCAGCTAACAGAGAATAAATCACGGTACCGTTTTGTCTCCAGTCAGGGTCTCGAGCACTAACAGAACATAAAGTGGAGCCAGCTTTGTTATTTTCACTCACATATGCGCTGTAGGACTGTTCCTCAAACACAGGTGGGTTGTCGTTGATGTCTGCTACCGATAAATTAATACTTTTAGAGGAGGACAGAGGAGGAGAGCCCTCGTCAGTGGCACTGATTGTAATGTTGTAATCAGACACTAGTTCACGGTCCAGTTGTCCAGTAGTCACCAGAGAATAATAGTTTTTAATAGAAGGAACTAACTTAAAGGGGACATTTTCTTGAATGGAGCAGCGGACTTGTCCGTTCTTCTCAGAGTCTCTGTCCTGAACATTAATGATGCCCACCTCTGTACCAGGTGACACATTCTCTGGTACTGGATTAGACAGTGATTCTAAATGTATCACAGGAGCGTTGTCATTTACATCAGTGATATAAATAATCACCTTGGCATAAGATGACAGTCCTAATCCATCTTTGGCTTTCATACGTATTTCATATGAAGATGTTGATTCATAATCAACATTTCCAATTACTCCTATCGCACCCACTTTACGATCAATACTGAATAACTTCTCCACATCTTCTGAAACATGACCAAATTCATAACTCACTTCTCCATTCACTCCTTCATCAGCATCAGTAGCACTGACATTAATCACTATTGTATCAGGAGGAGAGTTTTCAGGCAGACTGGCTTTATAAACAGCTTGGCTGAACACTGGTACATTATCATTAGCATCCAGCACAGTGACGTGTATGACTACTGTACCTGATCTCTGAGGAGAGCCGCCATCTAAAGCTGTGAGAAGCAAATTCATCTCATTTTGTTTTTCACGGTCGAGTTCTTTATCAAGAACTAATTCTATTGTGTTACCGCTGACAGCAAGAACGAAATGATCATTCTTTCTTAGGCTGTATTGTTGAACTGAATTTTGTCCTATATCTGCATCGTGCCCCTCTTCTATCACAAAACGAGCTCCTTTAAAGGCTGACTCACTTATCTCCAAATTAATCACGTTGTCTTTAAACATTGGTGCGTTATCATTAACATCTTGAATGTGCAAATTAAACCGATGAAGCTCCAGAGGATTCTGCAGCACGACCTCATGTTTTAGGACACATGAAGCTTTGTCTCCACAAAGGCTCTCTCGGTCATTCCTGTCGGCGACAATCAGCTCTCCACTTTTCATGTTTAGATCACAATAAGGTTTTCCGCCCCCCACCGTGTTGATGCGGGCTTTTCTGGCGGACAGTGCGCTTGCTTCCAGTCCGAGATCCTTGGCTAAATTCCCAATGACAGATCCTTGTTTCATCTCCTCAGGAAAGGAAAAGCTCACGTCTCCATATGCAGCATGCAACAAAAAGAGGACGTAATAAAAGGTGCCCATCAGAAACCGTCTGGAATCCATCGTTAAAAACATGTTTCAAAATGAAGAAAAAAAAAAAACAGTTTCCAGTTAAAATGTATATTTCTCCTTTGACAGCAACGCGGTGTGGTTCTCTTAAAGAACCAGACTGTTTGTGCTAAAACGCCCTTCCACAAAGAGCCGAGTAAAACACATTTTTTATGACAGTTATATAGCGACATCTTCAGTCCATTTCAAATATCACACTAAGATAAAAACGTGTCAGCAAATGCATCCGTGGTCGCACTCTAACTAAAATAAATATGCAGTTCGATTTAAAGACATTATATATTCCCTGTATTGTCCAATTTAGGCTTTAACAAAAAATTCAATCTTACACTGCGTATATAAATCCATTGTTAGTCAGTAATCAATTTTTAGTATCAAGGCTGCCTGCCTTGTCATGCAATCAACAGAGTTGACATTCATTATTTGAGTTAGATATCACATATAAGCCTATTTTTTTTTTTAAATGTGTATTTTTGGTCATAACAGGGAACATGAATGTGTTTCCTGGCTTTAGAAGCTATTGTATTCATCAATAAACATATCCAATAATCACAAAGTATTTTTTTTTTTAATCACGTATTAGATGCCTTTAGTTTTTGTCCTCACATAGAAAAATACAGACCATTCAAAAATAATCAAGTAAGGCAATATAAACGGTCTACAAGAGTCTTGAGATCCCACTGAGAAGATTATTTCAGAAGCTACCCTGATAATGTAGCAAACTCTGCACTTTAAACACTTTAAACCAACAACTGTTAAGTACAATAAAGTGTATACCCTCTAATGTTTGATTGTAAAACCATTCATAAATTTATGAATATTCAACAAATACCCAACACAATAATGTTGGCGTGAAAAAAACAAAAAACAAAAACAAAAATGCATTTAGAATGTGACATATCAAAAAAGCAATCTCTTCTGCCAAATTATTATGCAAGAGGATTTTTTTTTTACAGTAGTCTATGGTATTTTTAACACACCATTATGCTGTCATTCATTGAAATAATGTATATATTTGATGTTCTATTGTTTACTGTTTTATGTCAATATCTCATAAGTTGTGGGAGTGAATCTTCTTTTCATTAAAAACACTTTTTAACAACAACAACAAAAAAGTAATCATTGTTATTGACCTCCAACTATCATCCACATGTCAGAGCACAAACAATTAAACTACTGTACTGTATGGTATTTTTTTATGAATATGGTTGGACTGCAATATGCACAGTCTATAAAAGAGATACAATCCTCTGGAGTAGATAGCAGGAACTAGAATGCAATACAATGCCTCGAGTGACATAAAGGAAAAGCTACCTTTTTTAAATTTAAGTGAAAATTATATAAGTGATTTGGACAATCATTCACAAAGTGGGCAGTTAAATATGGCACTAGAAAAAAAAAAGTATATGAATTAGTAATGAATATACATCTTTAAATTAAATAATGTCTAAAAAAAATCAAAGAATGAAGATGATGATGATTAATCATTGACTGCAAAGGCCCATGCATAATAACGTCTCTGTCAGTCAGAGGTGGGTTTTAGAGTTTGATTGATTGATTGGAACTTTTATGAGTAGATTGCACAGTACAGTACATATTCCGTATACAATTGACCACTAAATGGTAACACCCCAATAAGTTTTTCAACTTGTTTAAGTCGGAGTACAAGTAAATCAATGCACGGTATAAATATATACTATCATCATAATACAGTCATCACACAAGTTAATCATCAGAGTATATACATTGAATTATTTACATTATTTACATTATTTTCAATGGGATGTGGAGGGGGTTACATTTACTTAAGTAACTCTTTGGATAAATTGCATTTTTCAAATTAGATTCCTTGCAACATACATTTTACTATACTTGAGTATGTTTGTGAAAAAGAAACACTATACTTTTATTTGATATATTGATAGTATAACTTGTATGCAAATTAACAGTAGTCAATGAATGCATATCCATGCATTAAACTAACATACTATATACATCTGTCAAAAGCACTAAGCTTGTGTAGAATCAAATCAGGGAACCACAATAAACACATTTGAGGACAACAAACTACTTTGTTGACATGTATGGAAGAATTTCTAAAACATGAAAACAAACTGCAGTGCAACAATTACAAATACTAAACTAGTTAAAGAATGGCACAACACAAGATTGCATGAATGTGTTTGTGTGTGAAATGGTGGGTTTAAGCTTGGCCAGTAAAATTTGAATAAAATAGCAAAGGTTCCTACCTCCAAAGGGTCAAAAGAATCATGAAGATCATCAACAAAGTCAGAAGGACTTTTCCTCAGAGTCTGGTCTGCAAGCAGCGTGTTGTCATTGTAGGAAGACACAAACTTAAAGTCACTGGTTCTAGAACCTGTTGTCAAGTAGGCGTCATAGTTGTAGGTGCTGCGTAAAGTTCCTGTGCCGTCAACATCTGCGTAATTAGGAGGCAGATACGCGCTGGGGATGGCAACTGCTCCATCAAACAACAGTCTGGGCTTTCTCCTGCGACAAAACCTCACACCCAGGACGATGATGATGAAGGTCAGAAAGAAGGTGGACACAGACACCAGCGCGATGATCAGATAAGACGTCAGTTTAGAATTCTTCTCGTCATAAGAAATGTCCTTCAGTTCTGGGACCTCAGCCAGGTTATCAGAAATAAGTAAATACATGGAGCAGGTGGCAGAGAGAGGGGGCTGTCCGTTATCTTTCACTGCCACAATCAGGTTCTGTTTCATGCTGTCAGATTCAGAAATGTCCCGCTGGGTCCTGATCTCTCCACTGTGGAGACCAATGGTGAAAAGTCCCGGATCAGTGGACTTGACTATATGATAGGACAGCCAGGCGTTCTGTCCGGAGTCTGCGTCCACCGCTATCACTTTGGACACCACAGAGCCTCCATGTGCATTTTTGGGGATCAGCTCAGTCATGAAGGAGTTACCCTCTGAGGAGGGGTACAGTATCTGAGGAGAGTTGTCATTCACATCCGATATGATCACACTGACGCTCACGTTGCTGCTCAGTGGAGGAGAACCGTTGTCTCTGGCCATGACGTGGACTTTAAAAGTCCTCAAATGTTCATAATCAAATGACCTGACAGCGTGGATCACACCTGTGTCTCCGTTAACGGAAACATAGGAGGATACCGGGGCACTGTTCACCTCAGCAGCTAACAGAGAATAAATCACGGTACCGTTTTGTCTCCAGTCAGGGTCTCGAGCACTAACGGAACATAAAGTGGATCCAGCTTTGTTATTTTCACTCACATATGCGCTGTAGGACTGTTCCTCAAACACAGGTGGGTTGTCGTTGATGTCCGCTACAGATAAGTGAAGACTTTTAGATGAGGACAGAGGAGGAGAGCCCTCGTCAGTGGCACTGATTGTAATGTTGTAATCAGACACTAGTTCACGGTCCAGTTGTCCAGTAGTCACCAGAGAATAATAGTTTTTAATAGAAGGAACTAACTTAAAGGGGACATTTTGTTGAATGGAGCAGCGGACTTGTCCGTTCTTCTCAGAGTCTCTGTCCTGAACATTAATGATGCCCACCTCTGTACCAGGTGACACATTCTCTGGTACTGGATTAGACAGTGATTCTAAATGTATCACAGGAGCGTTGTCATTTACATCAGTGATATAAATAATCACCTTGGCATAAGATGACAGTCCTAATCCATCTTTGGCTTTAATACGTATTTCATATGAAGATGTGGATTCATAATCAACATTTCCAATTACTCCTATCGCACCCACTTCACGATCAATACTGAATAACTTCTCCACATCTTCTGAAACATGACCAAATTCATAACTCACTTCTCCATTCACTCCTTCGTCAGCATCAGTAGCACTGACATTAATCACTATTGTATCAGGAGGAGAGTTTTCAGGCAGACTGGCTTTATAAACAGCTTGGATGAACACTGGTACATTATCATTAGCATCCAGCACAGTGACGTGTATGACTACTGTACCTGATCTCTGAGGAGAGCCGCCATCTAAAGCTGTGAGAAGCAAATTAATCTCATTTTGTTTTTCACGGTCGAGTTCTTTATCAAGAACTAATTCTATTGTGTTACCACTGACAGCAAGAACAAAATGATCATTCTTTCTTAGGCTGTATTGTTGAACTGAATTTTGTCCTATATCTGCATCGTGCCCCTCTTCTATCACAAAACGAGCTCCTTTATCGGCTGACTCACTTATCTCTAAATTAATCACGTTGTCTTTAAACATTGGTGCGTTATCATTAACATCTTGAATGTGCAAATTAATCCGATGAAGCTCCAGAGGATTCTGCAGCACGACCTCATGTTTTAGGACACACGAAGCTTTGTCTCCACAAAGGCTCTCTCGGTCAATCCTGTCGGCGACAATCAGCTCTCCACTTTTCATGTTTAGATCACAATAAGGTTTTCCGCCCCCCACCGTGTTGATGCGGGCTTTTCTGGCGGACAGTGCGCTTGCTTCCAGTCCGAGATCCTTGGCTAAATTCCCAATGACAGATCCTCGTTTCATCTCCTCAGGAAAGGAAAAGCTCACGTCTCCATATGCAGCATGCAACAAAAAGAGGACGTAATAAAAGGTGCCCATCCGAAACCGTCTGGAATCCATCGTTAAAAACATGTTTCAAAATGAAGAAAGAAAAAAAAACAGTTTCCAGTTAAAATGTATATTTCTCCTTTGACAGCAACGCGGTGTGGTTCTCTTAAAGAACCAGACTGTTTGTGCTAAAACGCCCTTCCACAAAGAGCCGAGTAAAACACATTTTTTATGACAGTTATATAGCGACATCTTCAGGCCATTTCAAATGTCACACTAAGAAAGAAAACATGCCCATGTGTTAGCAAATGCATCCGTGGTCGCACTCTAACTAAAATAAATATGCAGTTCGATTTAAAGACATTATATATTCCCTGTATTGTCCAATTTAGGCTTTAACAAGAAATTCAATCTTACACTGCGTATATAAATCCATTATTAGTCAGTAATCAATTTTTAGTATCAAGGTTGCCTGCCTTGTCATGCAATCAACACAGTTGATATTCATTATTTGAGTTAGATATCACATATAAGTCTAATTTTTCTAAATGTGTATCTTTGGTCATAACAGGGAACATGAATGTGTATCCTGGCTTTAGAAGCTATTGTATTCATCGATAAACATATCCAATAATCACAAATTATTTTTTTTAATCACGTATTAGATGCCTTTAGTTTTTGACCTCACAAAGAAAAATACAGACCATTCAAAAATAATCAAGTAAGGCAATATAAACGGTCTAAAGGAGTCTTGAGATCACACTGAGAAGATTATTTCGGAAGCTACCCTGATAAACAATGTATTAAACTCTGCACTTTAAACAGTTTAAACCAACAACTGTTAAGTACAATACAGTGTATACCATCTAATGTTTGAATGTAAAACCATTAATACATTTATGAAGATTCAACAAATACCCAACAAAATAATGTTGGTGTGAAAAAAACAAAAAACAAAAACAAAAATGCATTTAGAATGTGACATATCAAAAAAGCTATGTCTTCTGCCAAATTATTATGCAAGATTATTTTTTTTACAGTAGTCTATGGTATTTTTTACACACCATAGTTGCCATTATGCTGTCATTCATTGAAATAATGTATACATTTGATGTTCTATTGTTTACTGTTTTAGTCTGTCAATATCTCATAAGTTGTGGAAGTGAATCTTCTTTTCATTAAAAACACTTTTTTAACAACAACAACAAAAAAGTAATCATTGTTATTGACCTCCAACTATCATCCACATGTCAGAGCACAAACAATTAAACTACTGTACTGTATGGTATTTTTTTATGAATATGGTTGGACTGCAATATGCACAGTCTATAAAAGAGATACACTCCTCTGGAGTAGATAGCAGGAACTAGAATGCAATACAATGCCTCAAGTGACAAAAAGGAAAAGCTACCTTTTTTAAATTTAAGTGAAAATTATATAAGTGATTTGGACAATCATTCACAAAGTGGGCAGTTAAATATGGCAGTAGAAAAATAAAAGTATATGAATTAGTAAATAATATACATCTTTAAATTAAAGAATGTCTAAAAAAATCAAAGAATGAAGATGATGATGATTACTGCAAAGGCCCATGCATAATAACGTCTCTGTCAGTCAGAGGTGGGTTTTAGAGTTTGATTGATTGATTGAAACTTTTATGAGTAGATTGCACAGTACAGTACATATTCCGTACAATTGACCACTAAATGGTAACACCCGAATAAGCTTTTCAACTTGTTTAAGTCGGGGTCCAAGTAAATCAATGCATGGTATAAATATATACTATCAGCATAATACAGTCATCACACAAGTTAATCATCAGAGTATATACATTGAATTATTTACATTATTTACATTATTTACAATCCGGGGGGTGGGATGTGGAGGGGGTTACATTTACTTAAGTAACTCTTTGGATAAATTGCATTTTTCAAATTAGTTTCCTTGCAACATACATTTTACTATACTTGACTATGTTTGAGAAGAAGAAACACTATACTTTTATTTGATATATTGATAGTATAACTTGTATGCAAATTAACAGTAGTCAATGAATGCATATCCATGCATTAAACTAACATACTATGTACATCTGTCAAAAGCACTAAGCTTGTGTAGAATCAAATCAGGGAAACACAATAAACACATTTGAGGACAAAAAACTACTTTGTTGACATGTATGGAATAATTTCTAAAACATGAAAACAAACTGCAGTGCAAAAATTACTTTGAAATTCATAAATACTAAACTAGTTAAAGAATGGCACAACACAAGATTGCATGAACGTGTTTGTGTGTGAAATGGTGGGTTTAAGCTTGGCCAGTAAAATTTGATTAAAATAGCAAAGGTTCCTACCTCCAAGGGGTCAAAAGAATCATGAAGATCATCAACAAAGTCAGAAGGACTTTTCCTCAGAGTCTGGTCAGCAGGCAGCGTGTTGTCATTGTAGGAAGACACAAACTTAAAGTCACTGGTTCTAGAACCTGTTGTCAAGTAGGCGTCATAGTTGTAGGTGCTGCGTAAAGTTCCTGTGCCGTCAACATCTGCGTAATTAGGAGGCAGATACGCGCTGGGGATGGCAACTGCTCCATCAAACAACAGTCTGGGCTTTCTCCTGCGACAAAACCTCACACCCAGGACGATGATGATGAAGGTCAGAAAGAAGGTGGACACAGACACCAGCGCGATGATCAGATAAGATGTCAGTTTGGAATTCTTCTCGTCATAAGAAATGTCCTTCAGTTCTGGGACCTCAGCCAGGTTATCAGAAATAAGTAAATACATGGAGCAGGTGGCAGAGAGAGGGGGCTGTCCGTTATCTTTCACTGCCACAATCAGGTTCTGTTTCATGCTGTCAGATTCAGAAATGTCCCGCTGGGTCCTGATCTCTCCACTGTGGAGACCAATGGTGAAAAGTCCCGGATCAGTGGACTTGACTATATGATAGGACAGCCAGGCGTTCTGTCCGGAGTCTGCGTCCACAGCTATCACTTTGGACACCACAGAGCCTCCATGTGCAGCTTTGGGGACCAGCTCAGTCATGAAGGAGTTACCCTCTGGGGAGGGGTACAGTATCTGAGGAGAGTTGTCATTCACATCCGATATGAACACACTGACGCTCACGTTGCTGCTCAGCGGAGGAGAACCGTTGTCTCTGGCCATGACGTGGACTTTAAAACTCCTCAAATGTTCATAATCAAATGACCTGACAGCGTGGATCACACCTGTGTCTCCGTTAACGGAAACATAGGAGGACACCGGGGCACCGTTCACCTCAGCAGCTAACAGAGAATAAATCACGGTACCGTTTTGTCTCCAGTCAGGGTCTCGAGCACTAACGGAACATAAAGTGGATCCAGCTTTGTTATTTTCACTCACATATGCGCTGTAGGACTGTTCCTCAAACACAGGTGGGTTGTCGTTGATGTCCGCTACAGATAAGTGAAGACTTTTAGATGAGGACAGAGGAGGAGAGCCCTCGTCAGTGGCACTGATTGTAATGTTGTAATCAGACACTAGTTCACGGTCCAGTTGTCCAGTAGTCACCAGAGAATAATAGTTTTTAATAGAAGGAACTAACTTAAAGGGGACATTTTGTTGAATGGAGCAGCGGACTTGTCCGTTCTTCTCAGAGTCTCTGTCCTGAACATTAATGATGCCCACCTCTGTACCAGGTGACACATTCTCTGGTACTGGATTAGACAGTGATTCTAAATGTATCACAGGAGCGTTGTCATTTACATCAGTGATATAAATAATCACCTTGGCATAAGATGACAGTCCTAATCCATCTTTGGCTTTCATACGTATTTCATATGAAGATGTTGATTCATAATCAACATTTCCAATTACTCCTATCGCACCCACTTTACGATCAATACTGAATAACTTCTCCACATCTTCTGAAACGTGACCAAATTCATAACTTACTTCTCCATTCACTCCTTCATCAGCATCAGTAGCACTGACATTAATCACTATTGTATCAGGAGGAGAGTTTTCAGGCAGACTGGCTTTATAAACAGCTTGGCTGAACACTGGTACATTATCATTAGCATCCAGCACAGTGACGTGTATGACTACTGTACCTGATCTCTGAGGAGAGCCGCCATCTAAAGCTGTGAGAAGCAAATTCATCTCATTTTGTTTTTCACGGTCAAGTTCTTTATCAAGAACTAATTCTATTGTGTTACCGCTGACAGCAAGAACAAAATTATCATTCTTTCTTAGGCTGTATTGTTGAACTGCATTTTGTCCTATGTCTGCATCGTGCCCCTCTTCTATCACAAAACGAGCTCCTTTGATGGCTAGTTCACTTATCTCCAAATTAATTACGGTGTCTTTAAACATTGGTGCGTTATCATTAACATCTTGAATGTGCAAATTAATCTGATGAAGCTTCAGAGGATTCTGCAGAACTACCTCATGTTTTAGGACACACGAAGCTTTGTCTCCACAAAGGCTCTCTCGGTCAATCCTGTCGGCGACAATCAGCTCTCCACTTTTCATGTTTAGATCACAATAAGGTTTTCCGCCCCCCACCGTGTTGATGCGAGCTTTTCTGGCGGACAGTGCGCTTGCTTCCAGTCCGAGATCCTTGGCTAAATTCCCAATGACAGATCCTCGTTTCATCTCCTCAGGAAAGGAAAAGCTCACGTCTCCATATGCAGCATGCAACAAAAAGAGGACGTAATAAAATGTGCCCATCCGAAACCGTCTGGAATCCATCGTTAAAAACATGTTTCAAAATGAAGAAAAAAAAAACAGTTTCCAGTTAAAATGTATATTTCTCCTTTGACAGCAACGCGGTGTGGCTCTCTTAAAGAACCAGACTGTTTGTGCTAAAACGCCCTTCCACAAAGAGCCGAGTAAAACACATTTTTTATGACAGTTATATAGCGACATCTTCAGTCCATTTCAAATATCACACTAAGATAAAAACATGCCCATGTGTTAGCAAATGCATCCGTGGTCGCACTCTAACTAAAATAAATATGCAGTTCGATTTAAAGACATTATATATTCCCTGCATTGTCCAATTTAGACTTTAACAAGAAATTCAATCTTACATTGCGTATATAAATCCATTGTTAGTCAGTAATCAATTTTTAGTATCAAGGCTGCCTGCCTTGTCATGCAATCAACAGAGTTGACATTCATTATTTGAGTTAGATATCACATATAAGCCTAATTTTTTTAAATGTGTATCTTTGGTCATAACAGGGAACATGAATGTGTATCCTGGCCTTAGAAGCTATTGTATTCATCAAAAAACATATCCAATAATCACAAAGTATTTTTTTTAATCACGTATTAGATGCCTTTAGTTTTTGTCCTCACATAGAAAAATACAGACCATTCAAAAATAATCAAGTAAGGCAATATCAACGGTCTAAAAGAGTATTGAGATCACACTGAGAAGATTATTTCAGAAGCTACCCTGATAATGTAGCAAACTCTGCACTTTAAACACTTTAAACCAACAACTGTTAAGTGCAATAAAGTGTATACCATCTAATGTTTGATTGTAAAACCATTCATAAATTTATGAAGATTCAACAAATACCCAACAAAATAATGTTGGCGTGAAAAAAACCAAAAACAAAAACAAAAATGCATTTAGAATGTGACATATCAAAAAAGCAATGTCTTCTGCCAAATCATTATGCAAGAGGATTTTTTTTTACATTAGTGTATGGTATTTTTTACACACCATAGTTGCCATTATGCTGTCATTCATTGAAATAATGTATATATTTGATGTTCTATTGTTTACTGTTTTATTCTGTCAATATCTCATAAGTTGTGGAAGTGAATCTTCTTTTCATTAAAAACACTTTTTAACAACAACAACAAAAAAGTATGCATTGTTATTGACCTCCAACTATCATCCACATGTCAGAGCACAAACAATTTAAACTACTGTACTGTATGGTATTTTTTTATGAATATGGTTGGACTGCAACATGCACAGTCTATAAAAGAGATACAATAGCAGGAACTAGAATGCAATACAATGCCTCAAGTGACATAAAGGAAAAGGTACCTTTTATAAATTTAAGTGAAAATACATAATTGATTTGGACAATCATTCACAAAGTGGGCAGTTAAATATGGCAGTAGAAAAAAAGTATATGAATTAGTAATTAATATACATCTTTAAATTAAAGAATGTCTAAAAAAATCAAAGAATGAAGATGATGATGATTAATCATTGACTGCAAAGGCCCATGCATAATAACCTCTCTGTCAGTCAGAGGTGGGTTTTAAAGTTTGATTTATTGATTGAAACTTTTATGAGTAGATTGCACAGTACAGTAAATATTCCGTACAATTGACCACTAAATGCTAACACCCTAATAAGTTTTTCAACTTGTTTAAGTCGGGGTCCAAGTAAATCAATGCATGGTATAAATACATACTATCATCATAGGCATCACACAAGGTAATCATCAGAGTATATACATTGAATTATTTACATTATTTACATTATTTACAATCCGGGGGGTGGGATGTGGAGGGGGTTACATTTACTTAAGTAACTCTTTGGATAAATTGCATTTTTCAAATTAGTTTCCTTTGAACATACATTTTACTATACTTGAGTATTGCCATGTCTGTGTAATCATGTTTTGTTTTGTTTAGTTATTGGACTCTTTAGTTTCTGGCTTTTCACTCCCTTGTCTTGTTTCCATGGTTACCCATTAGTTTCACCTGTTCCACGTTTGGACTCATTGTGCACTCTTGTTTGTCACCATAGCAACCCATTAGTTTTCACCTGCCCTCACGACTCACGCACTTGTCTTTAATCATGTCACTATTATTTAAACACATTGTTGCCAGGAAATCTCCCTGGCGACATCATACCTCTGTCACACTCTGTTTACCTCTGCGTACTTCATGCCCTGTCCAAGTAAGTTTTTTCGATTCATGCCACAGTTAGCAACTTTTGTTCATGTCCTTAGTTTTTTGCCCACGTGCAAGTATTGGTTTCATTTGTCAAGTTTGTACTTCCGCCTTGTGCGCGCCTTTAGTTTGTTCTTTTTGTTATAGTAAAATTAAACATGTCTTCACCTTCACGCCATGTCTGGTCCAAATGTTAATTTGCACCACGGGAGAACAAACCTAGCCATAGTCCCAGTCCTGACAAGTATGTTTGTGAAGAAGAAACACTATACTTTTATTTTCATTTATTGGGCCTCATTCCGATCACTACATGTATTTTATTTATTGATTACTGCTTGCAAAGACTTATTTCATTTGGCTCGCCAGCCTTCTTCCAGTGGTCCCTGTCACATGACTTTGTTTCACCAATTCAACTTAAGCACAAGTGACGTTTGACTTCATTAAAAAAAAAAAAAACTATGCTTGGATTTACATGACGTCACGTCCGGTTTAATAAATATGCATGGTGGTCAAGAGTGTCTGTTCTCATTGGGTACTCGGTACCATTTAGCCTTTCTTGAAGAAAAACACCCTATGCTAGTGCTTTTTTCGGCTGTAGGAATTGTTTTATCCCGTAAAAGGATAAATGTTTCTTCAGAGTTCCTCGAGATATAATAAGAAGGCCGGAAAAGTGCAAGATTTAACGAAAGGCGACGAGAAAAGTGGCACGCACTCCAGTCCAAGGGAGCAGAATCGAAAAAAAGCATGATTTTGCAGTAATCACTTTGTTAAAGGTTTGACATATTTTTAATATACTTTACTCGTTTAGTATTTCCCATTGAAGCATTATTTTGATATTGTTTGTATTTTATTTTTTAACAAACGGATACTTGTATCAAGTACTTTGTCAGGAAAGCTACTTTTATATCTCCCTCTTGTTTATTTTGTACACAAATGTGTCAGAGTACATATGACAACAGGACACAATTAAAATATGGTGATGATTCAGTAATTGTTATTTGTTAAACATATATGCAGTCATGGGTGTAGAGCTGCTGGGTGCCAGTTGTATCAAGAATATTTCAGTTGTTTTTATCCTTCTTTTGCGTGGACATTGTTGATTGTCATGTCGTGTTCGGATGTACATTGTGGACGCCGTCTTTGCTCCACAGTAAGTCTTTGCTGTCGTCCAGCATTCTGTTTTTGTTTACTTTGTAGCCAGTTCAGTTTTAGTTTTGTTCTGCATAGCCTTCCCTAAGCTTCAATGCCCTTTCTTAGGGGCATTCACCTTTTGTTTATTTTTGGTTTAAGCATTAGACAACTTTTTACCTGCACACTGCCTCGCGCTGTTTCCGACATCTACAAAGAAATTAGCTACCTGCTGCCACCTACTGATATGGAAGAGTATTACACGGTTATTCTGTCAAGCTCTCGACAGCACCGACACACAACAACAACACATAATTTGCAGACTATAATTACTGCTTTGCAAAAAATATTTTTTTACCCCAAATAGGTGACATTAAATAATATCCCACGGCACACCAGACTGTATCTCACAGCACACTAGTGGTTGAAAATCACTGCATTAAACAATACAAACAACACCAAATAGTTGTAGGAAGTTGTAGTTATATGTTAGATCCGGAGCTTGACAGTTACTAGCATTACCTTATTAGCTAGTAGCAATATATTATTCTACTGTATTTACGTTACCACATAAGTTAACAAGCTGAAATGACCACAATTGCCCACTGCTGTATGAGAGGTGCACAGTATATGGCCAACAGTCACATGATAAATACAATGAAGAAATGCATATGTACAGTAGGTGTTAACATTGAAAAAACAAAATTATTTGACAAATCAGCTAATTTAGTGCATGGAAATGTACTGACTGCAAAAAGTGACATGACGTGAGACAAGGCAGCATACATGTTCAATATTTATTTACAAACAATAAAAAACAACCTTTGTATTATGCGTCGCCATTTGTGTCAATAGAAATGTTCACATTTGAGCCTACAGTACAATAATTATACTTCCAATTAGGGAAAACACGTTGCCGTAAAGTCTATATGTTTTTATTGTTTTGCACAAATACCACTATGGTTGTAGTCCAAAAAAACATATAAAAAATAGTGACTAAATAAATCAGAACTTACTTACAAGTTACTAAATACTTGGAAAATTACATCCTCTTATTCAAGTAATTATTTGTATGAGAACTTTATACTTTTACTCGTCTCATATAACTATAACATAATGGTACTCTTACTTGAGTACAATTTTTGATAAGTCGACTACTTTTGGTAGAAAAAAAAAAAAAAGCTAAGAAGGGATTGAATGCTTTAGGACACTTAAAATACCATAAGAAAAAAATAATCAAATGACAATCAGATGAAATCTAATGTTTGGTAATCACAACAAAAGAGCAACTGAGAAAAAAAACACTTTGTCAAAAAGTCTCAGCAAAAACCACCAGCAGTATGAGTGCATGTTTTTTAAAGCAATGATATCACTTAAAAATGGTAATGCTCATACCTCAGGGGAAACGTGGGTATCTCCAAACATCTCATCAAAATCAGACAGACTTTTCCTCAAAGTCTGGTCAGCAGGCAGCGTGTTGTCATTGTAAGAAGACACAAACTTAAAGTCACTGGTTCTAGAACCTGTTGTCAAGTAGGCATCATAGTTGTAGGTGCTACGTAAAGTTCCTGTGCCGTCAACATCTGCGTAATTAGGAGGCAGATACGCGCTGGGGATGGCAACTGCTCCATCAAACAACAGTCTGGGCTTTCTCCTGCGACAAAACCTCACACCCAGGACGATGATGATGAAGGTCAGAAAGAAGGTGGACACAGACACCAGCGCGATGATCAGATAAGACGTCAGTTTGGAATTGTTCTCGTCATAAGAAATGTCCTTCAGTTCTGGCACCTCAGCCAAGTTATCAGAAATAAGTAAATACATGGAGCAGGTGGCAGAGAGAGGGGGCTGTCCGTTATCTTTCACTGCCACAATCAGGTTCTGTTTCATGCTGTCAGATTCAGAAATGTCCCGCTGGGTCCTGATCTCTCCACTGTGGAGACTGATGGTGAAAAGTCCCGGATCAGTGGACTTGACTATATGATAGGACAGCCAGGCGTTCTGTCCGGAGTCTGCGTCCACCGCTATCACTTTGGACACCACAGAACCTCCGTGTGCAGCTTTGGGGACCAGCTCAGTCATGAAGGAGTTACCCTCTGGGGAGGGGTACAGTATCTGAGGAGAGTTGTCATTCACATCCGATATGAAGACACTGACACTCACGTTGCTGCTCAGCGGAGGAGAACCGTTGTCTCTGGCCATGACGTGGACTTTAAAACTCCTTAAATGTTCGTAATCAAATGACCTGACAGCGTGGATCACACCTGTGTCTCCATTAACAGATACATAGGAGGACACCGGGGCACCGTTCACCTCAGCGGCTAACAGAGAATAAATCACGGTACCGTTCTGTCTCCAGTCAGGGTCTCGAGCACTAACGGAACATAAAGTGGAGCCAGCTTTGTTATTTTCACTCACATATGCGCTGTAGGACTGTTCCTCAAACACAGGTGGGTTGTCGTTGATGTCCGCTACAGATAAGTGAAGACTTTTAGAGGAGGACAGAGGAGGAGAGCCCTCGTCAGTGGCACTGATTGTAATGTTGTAATCAGACACTAGTTCACGGTCCAGTTGTCCAGTAGTCACCAGAGAATAATAATTTTTAATTGAATGCATTAACTTAAAGGGGACATTTTGTGTAATGGAGCAGCGGACTTGTCCGTTCTTCTCAGAGTCTCTGTCCTGAACATTAATGATGCCCACCTCTGTACCAGGTGACACATTCTCTGGTACTGGATTAGACAGTGATTCTAAATGTATTACAGGAGCGTTGTCATTTACATCAGTGATTGAAATAATCACCTTGGCATTAGATGACAGTCCTAGTCCATCTTTGGCTTTCAAACGAATTTCATATGATGTTGTTGATTCATAATCAACATTTCCAATTACTTTTATTGCACCGACTTTACGATCAATACTGAACAACTTTTCCACATTTTCTGAAACATGTCCGAAATCATAACTCACTTCTCCATTCACTCCTTCATCAGCATCAGTAGCACTAACATTAATCACTATTGTATCAGGAGGAGAGTTTTCAGGCAGACTGGCTTTATAAACAGCTTGGCTGAACACTGGTACATTATCATTAGCATCCAGCACAGTGACGTGTATGACTACTGTACCTGATCTCTGAGGAGAGCCGCCATCTAAAGCTGTGAGAAGCAAATTCATCTCATTTTGCTTTTCACGGTCAAGTTCTTTATCAAGAACTAATTCTATTGTGTTACCACTGACAGCAAGAACAAAATGATCATTCTTTCTTAGGATATATTGTTGAACTGAATTTTGTCCTATATCTGCATCGTGCCCCTCTTCTATCACAAAACGAGCTCCTTTATCGGCTAACTCATGTATCTCTAAATTAATCAAGTCATCATCAAACATTGGCGAGTTATCATTGATATCTTGAATATGCAGATTAACTTGATGAAGCTCCAGAGGATTCTGCAGCATGACCTCATGTTTTAGGACACACGACGCCTTGTCTCCACAAAGATCCTCTCGGTCAATCCTGTCGGCGACAATCAGCTCTCCGCTTTTCATGTTTAGATCACAATAAGGTTTTCTGCCCCCCACCGTGTTGATGCGGGCTTTTCTTGCGTACAGATTGCTTGCCTCCAGTCCGAGATCCTTGGCTAAATTCCCAATAACAGATCCTCGTCTCATCTCCTCAGGAAAGGAAAAGCTCACGTCTCCATATGCAGAATGCAACAAAAAGAGGGTGTAAAAGGTGCAAATCATAAACTGTTTGCACCTTAATTCCATTGTTAAAAACATGCGTCGAGATGATGAAGAAAAATAGATCCAGCTTTTAGTTAAAACATATAGTTCTTCTTTGACAGCGATGCAGCGTGTTTTCTCTTTAGAACCAGACTGCTTTTGATAAAACGCCCTTCCACAAAGAGCCAAGCAACACACATATTTTAAGACAGTTATATAGCGACATCTTCAGTCCATTTTAAATATCACACCAAATAAAAGCATAACTCATGTGTTAGCAAAGTAATCCCTGGTTGCACTCCAACCAGATAAAAATGTAGACTGATGTAAATACTTTAAAAATTCCATTATTGTCCAAATTAGCTATGCTTTTACCATGCATGTGTAGATGAAACCATTAATAGTCACTAATCAATACGTAGCAAACATTATGTCTGCCTTATCAAGTGATCAACATCAGAGTATAATTATAAGTATTAGTCAGATTTCACAGAGGCTTAATATTTTCTAAATGTGTTGGACATAATGAGAAACATACACATCAATTGTAGCTTAAAGCTATTGTATATATATTAAATTATTTTCAATTATCACAACATGCAGTTTATCATATACCTGCCTTTTGAATCTGTCCTTACGAAGAAAAATACAGACCATTCCAAAAAAGAATCAAGTCAGGCAAAAGAAACACTCCAAAACAGTCTAGAGATCACACTATTACAGAAGATACCCTACATATTAATATAGCAAACTCTGCATTTTCAAGCAACAACTATTACATATTGTGTATGCTATCCACTGTTTCATCATGAAACCATTCATAATTGTATAACGACTCAACAATTACCCATCATGGATATACAGGCAGCATCTCTGACAACAAAAGAATGCCTCTTGAAAAGTGAGATTTTGGACAACAATTTGAATGAGACGAATCAAAATAGCAATGTATTTTGCCAAATCATCATGTAAGGTAATTTATTTTACAGTGGCCTACAGTATTTAATCGCATATCACATTGTTGTCATGTATTGATATGTTGTATATACTTATTATTTTTACTGCCAATATGTCATAAGTTGTAAGAGAGAATGTTCTTTTGTAAATTACTTATTAATAACAAACACACTTATCATTTTAAATGGAACAATGTCGGTGGCAAGTGACCTCCAAATATTACCCACATGTGAAAGCACAAACATTGCAAACTAATATACAGTAGTGGTGAAACCATCAAGCCAGCAATGTGTCGTGTTTTTAGATACAAATTTAGATGTAATGGGCAATATGCACAGTGTATAAAACATGATAACTCCATTGAAGGAGATACAAAGCACTGCAACTTCTCAAATGACATTACTTTTCAACAAAGAAAAATCTACTTTTTATGAATATAAATGTAAATGATGTAAGGGATATAGATAATCACTCACAAAGAAGGTGATTAGATATGATTATTTATATATGAGTTAGCTATCAGAACAGATTTTTGAAATAAACAATGTTTAATGTTTCATTGACTACAAAAACCCATGTATTACACCAACAACCTCCAAGTATCTTTCTGTTGCAAAAATAATTAAAATAGGAAGTGATTGCATGTCTTAGTACTGCTAGAATTGAGCAACATATTACAAAATACAAACATAAAATATCCAATGGAAATTATTGTTTGCATATCATTACAAAAAAAAATACTGATACAAAAACCTAGTTAAAAAATGTATCCATAAGTCTCAGCCAAACCACCAACTGTATGTATGAATGCATGGTTTGAGAAAATATGAAATATGGCTTTGCTCATACCTCAGGGGAGCCTTGAGTATCTCCAAACATCTCATCAAAGTCAGAAGGACTTTTCCTCAGAGTCTGGTCAGCAGGCAGCGTGTTGTCATTGTAAGAAGACACAAACTTGAAGTCACTGGTTCTAGAACCTGTTGTCAAGTAGGCGTCATAGTTGTAGGTGCTGCGTAAAGTTCCGGTTCCGTCAACATCTGCGTAATTAGGAGGCAGATATGCGCTGGGGATGGCAACTGCTCCATCAAACAACAGTCTGGGCTTTCTCCTGCGACAAAACCTAACGCCCAAGACGATAATGATGAAGGTCAGAAAGAAGGTGGACACAGACACCAGCGCGATGATGAGATAAGATGTCAGTTTGGAATTCTTCTCGTCATAAGAAATGTCCTTCAGTTCTGGGACCTCAGCCAAGTTATCAGAAATAAGTAAATACATGGAGCAGGTGGCAGAGAGAGGGGGCTGTCCGTTATCTTTCACTGCCACAATCAGGTTCTGTTTCATGCTGTCAGATTCAGAAATGTCCCGCTGGGTCCTGATCTCTCCACTGTGGAGACCAATGGTGAAAAGTCCCGGATCAGTGGACTTGACTATATGATAGGACAGCCAGGCGTTCTGTCCGGAGTCTGCATCCACCGCTATCACTTTGGACACCACAGAGCCTCCGTGTGCAGCTTTGGGGACCAGCTCTGTCATGAAGGAGTTACCCTCTGGGGAGGGGTACAGTATCTGAGGAGAGTTGTCATTCACATCCGATATGAACACACTGATGCTCACGTTGCTGCTCAGCGGAGGAGAACCGTTGTCTCTGGCCATGACGTGGACTTTAAAACTCCTCAAATGTTCGTAATCAAATGACCTGACAGCGTGGATCACACCTGTGTCTCCGTTAAGAGACACATAGGAGGACACCGGGGCACCGTTCACCTCAGCAGCTAACAGAGAATACATCACGGTACCGTTCTGTCTCCAATCAGGGTCTCGAGCACTAACGGAACATAAAGTGGAGCCAGCTTTGTTATTTTCACTCACATATGCGCTGTAGGACTGTTCTTCAAACACAGGTGGGTTGTCGTTGATGTCTGCTACTGATAAGTGAAGACTTTTAGAGGAGGACAGAGGAGGAGAGCCCTCGTCAGTGACACTGATTGTAATGTTGTAATCAGACACTAGTTCACGGTCCAGTTGTCCAGTAGTCACCAGAGAATAATAGTTTTTAATTGAAGGTATTAACTTAAAGGGGACATTTTGTGTAATGGAGCAGCGGACTTGTCCGTTCTTCTCAGAGTCTCTGTCCTGAACATTAATGATGCCCACCTCTGTACCAGGTGACACATTCTCTGGTACTGGATTAGACAGTGATTCTAAATGTATTACAGGAGCGTTGTCATTTACATCAGTGATTGAAATTATCACCTTGGCATTAGATGACAGTCCTAGTCCATCTTTGGCTTTCAAACGAATTTCATATGATGTTGTTGATTCATAATCAACAGTTCCAATTACTTTTATTGCACCCACTTTACGATCAATACTGAACAACTTTTCCACATTTTCTGAAACATGTCCGAAATCATAACTCACTTCTCCATTCACTCCTTCATCAGCATCAGTAGCACTAACATTAATCACTATTGTATCAGGAGGAGAGTTTTCAGGCAGACTGGCTTTATAAACAGCTTGGCTGAACACTGGTACATTATCATTAGCATCCAGCGCAGTGACGTGTATGACTACTGTACCTGATCTCTGAGGAGAGCCGCCATCTAAAGCGGTGAGAAGCAAATGCATCTCATTTTGCTTTTCACGGTCAAGTTCTTTATCAAGAACTAATTCTATTGTCTTACCACTGACAGCAAGAACAAAATGATCATTATTTCTTAGGATATATTGTTGAACTGAATTTTGTCCTATATCTGCATCGTGCCCCTCTTCTATCACAAAACGAGCTCCTTTGTCGGCTGACTCATGTATCTCTAAATTAATCAAGTCATCATCAAACATTGGCGAGTTATCATTGATATCTTGAATATGCAGATTAATTTGATGAAGCTCCAGAGGATTCTGCAGCACAACCTCATGTTTTAGGACACACAACGCCTTGTCTCCACAAAGATCCTCTCGGTCAATCCTGTCGGCGACATTTAGCTCTCCGCTTTTCATGTTTAGATCACAATAACGTTTATTGCCCCCCACCGTGTTGATGCGGGCTTTTCTTGCGTACAGATTGCTTGCCTCCAGTCCGAGATCCTTGGCTAAATTCCCAATGACAGATCCTCGTCTCATCTCCTCAGGAAAGGAAAAGCTCACGTCTCCATATGCATAATGCAACAAAAAGAGGGCGAAAAAGGTGCAAATCATAAACCTTGTGTTCCTTGAATCCATTGTTAAAAACATGCGTCAAGATGATGAAGAAAAATAGATCCAGATTTTAGTTAAAACATATAGTTCTTCTTTGACAACGATGCAGCGTGTTTTCTCTTTAGAACCAGACTGCTTTTGATAAAACGCCCATCCACAAAGAGCCAAGCAACACACATATTTTAAGACAGTTATATAGCGACATCTTCAGTCCATTTTAAATATCACACCAAATAAACACATACCAGTGTGTTATCAAAGTAATCCCTGGTTGCACTCCAACCAGATAAAAATGTAGACTGATGTAAATACTTTAAAAATTCCATTATTTTCCAAATTAGCTATGCTTTTACCATGCATGTGTAGATGAAACCATTAATAGTCACTAATCAATACGTAGCAAACATTATGTCTGCCTTATCAAGTGATCAACATCAGAGTATATTTACAAGTATTAGTCAGATTTCACAGAGGCTTAATATTTTCTAAATGTGTTGGACATAACGAGAAACATACACATCAATTGTAGTTTAAAGCTATTGTTTATATATTACATTTTCAATTATCACAACATACAGTTTATCATATACCTGGTTTTTGTATCTGTCCTTATGAAGAAAAATACAGACCATTCCAAAAAAAGAATCAAGTCAGGCAAAAGAAACACTCCAAAACAGTCTAGAGATCACACTATTACAGAAGATACCCTACATATTAAAATAGCAAACTCTGCATTTTCAAGCAACAACTATTACATATTGTGTATATGCTATCCACTGTTTCATCATGAAACCATTCATAATTGTATAACGACTCAACAATTACCCATCATGGATATACAGGCAGCATCTCTGACAACAAAATAATGCCTCTTGAAAAGTGAGATTTTGGACAAAAATTTGAATGAGACAAATGAAAATAGCAATGTATTTTGCCAAATCATCATGTAAGGTACAATATTTTACAGTGGCCTACAGTATTTCATCGCAAATCACATTTCCCAATATGCTGTCATGTAATGATATGTTGTATATACTTAATATTTTTTTCTGCTAATATGTCATAAGTTGTAAGAGATAATGTTATTTTGTAAATGACTTATTAAAAACAAAACACACGCTTATCATTTTAAATGGAACAATGTCGGTGAAAAGTGACCTCCAAATATTACCCACAAGTGAAAGCACAAACATTGTAAACTAATATACAGTAGGGGTGAAACCATCAAGCCAGCAATGTGTCGTGTTTTTAGATACAAATTTAGATGTGATGGGCAATATGCACAGTGTATAAAAGAGAATAACTCCATTGAATGAGATACAAAGCAATGCAACGCCTCAAGTGACATTACTTTTCAACAAAGAAAAATCTACTTTTTATGAATATAAATGTAATTGATGTAAAGTATATAGATAATCACTCACAAAGAAGGTGATTAGATATGATTATTTATATATGAGTTAGCTATCAGAACAGATTTTTGAAGAAAACACTGTTTAATGTTTCATTGACTACAAAGACCCATGCATTACACCAACAATCTCAAAGTATCTTTCTGTTGCAAAAATAATTAAAATAGGAAGTGATTGCATGTCTTAGTACTGTTAGAATTGAGCAACATATTACAAAATACAAACATAAAACATCCAATGGAAATTATTGTTTGCAAATCATTACAAAAAAAAATACTGATACAAAAACCTAGTTAAACAATTTATCCATAAGTCTCAGCAAAACCACCAACTGTATGTATGAATGCATGGTTTGAAAAAAGATGAAATATGGCTTTGCTCATACCTCAGGGGAGCCTTGAGTATCTCCAAACATCTCATCAAAGTCAGAAGGACTTTTCCTTAGAGTCTGGTCAGCAGGCAGCGTGTTGTCATTGTAAGAAGACACAAACTTAAAGTCACTGGTTCTAGAACCGGTTGTCAGGTAGGCGTCATAGTTGTAGGTGCTGCGTAAAGTTCCGGTTCCGTCAACATCTGCGTAATTAGGAGGCAGATACGCGCTGGGGATGGCAACTGCTCCATCAAACAACAGTCTGGGCTTTCTCCTGCGACAAAACCTCACGCCCAGGACGATGATGATGAAGGTCAGAAAGAAGGTGGACACAGACACCAACGCGATGATCAGATAAGACGTCAGTTTGGAATTCTTCTCGTCATAAGAAATGTCCTTCAGTTCTGGGACCTCAGCCAAGTTATCAGAAATAAGTAAATACATGGAGCAGGTGGCAGAGAGAGGGGGCTGTCCGTTATCTTTCACTGCCACAATCAGGTTCTGTTTCATGCTGTCAGATTCAGAAATGTCCCGCTGGGTCCTGATCTCTCCACTGTGGAGACCAATGGTGAAAAGTCCCGGATCAGTGGACTTGACTATATGATAGGACAGCCAGGCGTTCTGTCCAGAGTCTGCGTCCACCGCTATCACTTTGGTCACCACAGAACCTCCGTGTGCAGCTTTGGGGACCAGCTCTGTCATGAAGGAGTTACCCTCTGGGGAGGGGTACAGTATCTGAGGAGAGTTGTCATTCACATCCGATATGAAGACACTGACGCTCACGTTGCTGCTCAGCGGAGGAGAACCGTTGTCTCTGGCCATGACGTGGACTTTAAAACTCCTCAAATGTTCGTAATCAAATGACTTAACAGCGTGGATCACACCTGTGTCTCCGTTAACAGATACATAGGAGGACACCGGGGCACCGTTCACCTCAGCGGCTAACAGAGAATAAATCACGGTACCGTTCTGTCTCCAGTCGGGGTCTCGAGCACTAACGGAACATAAAGTGGAGCCAGCTTTGTTATTTTCACTCACATATGCACTGTAGGACTGTTCCTCAAACACAGGTGGGTTGTCGTTGATGTCTGCTACAGATAAGTGAAGACTTTTAGAGGAGGACAGAGGAGGAGCACCCTCGTCAGTGGCACTGATTGTAATGTTGTAATCAGACACTAGTTCACGGTCCAATTGTCCAGTAGTCACCAGAGAATAATAGTTTTTAATAGAATTAATTAACTTAAAGGGGACATTTTGTGTAATGGAGCAGCGGACCTGTCCGTTCTTCTCAGAGTCTCTGTCCTGAACATTAATGATGCCCACCTCTGTACCAGGTGATACATTCTCTGGTACTGTATTAGATAGTGATTCTAAATGTATTACAGGAGCGTTGTCATTTACATCAGTGATAGAAATTATTACCTTGGCATTAGATGACAGTCCTAGTCCATCTTTGGCTTTCAAACGAATTTCATATGATGTTGTTGATTCATAATCAACATTTCCAATTACTTTTATTGCACCCACTTTACGATCAATACTGAATAACTTCTCCACATATTCTGAAACATGTCCGAAATCATAACTCACTTCTCCATTCACTCCTTCATCAGCATCAGTAGCACTAACATTAATCACTATTGTATCAGGAGGAGAGTTCTCAGGCAGACTGGCTTTATAAACAGCTTGGCTGAACACTGGTACATTATCATTAGCATCCAGCACAGTGACGTGTATGACTACTGTACCTGATCTCTGAGGAGAGCCGCCATCTAAAGCTGTGAGAAGCAAATTCATCTCATTTTGTTTTTCACGGTCAAGTTCTTTATCAAGAACTAATTCTATTGTGTTACCACTGACAGAAAGAACGAAATTATCATTTTTTCTAAGCATATATTGTTGAACTGAATTTTGTCCTATATCTGCATCGTGCCCCTCTTCAATCACAAAACGAGCTCCTTTGTCGGCTGACTCACGAATTTCTAAATTAATCAAGTCATCATCAAATATTGGCGAGTTATCATTGATATCTTGAATATGCAGATTAATTTGATGAAGCTCCAGAGGATTCTGCAGCATGACCTCATGTTTTAGGACACACGACGCCTTGTCTCC
>NC_084583.2:12540000-12612500 GCF_033978685.3 Nerophis lumbriciformis | reverse complement strand
ACTGTAGGACTGTTCCTCAAACACAGGTGGGTTGTCATTGATGTCTGCTACAGATAAGTGAAGGCTTTTAGAGGAGGACAGAGGAGGAGAGCCCTCGTCAGTGGCACTGATTGTAATGTTGTAATCAGACACTAGTTCACGGTCCAGTTGTCCAGTAGTCACCAGATAATAATAGTTTTTAATAGAAGAAACTAACTTAAAGGGAACATTTTGCTGAATAGAGCAGTGGATCTGTCCATTCTGTTCAGAGTCTCTGTCCTGAACATTAATAATGCCCACCTCTGTACCAGGTGGCACATTCTCTGATACTGTATTAGACAGTGAGTTTAAATTAATCACAGGAGCATTGTCATTTGTGTCAATAACTTCAATAATCAAAGAACTATATGAAATCAATCCTAGACCGTCAATTGCGCTTATTTGCATTTCATATGATGACATTTTCTCATAATCAACAACACCAGCCACTCTAACATCTCCAGTTTTAGGATGCAATGTAAATACATTAATATTGTCATCAGATACATGATCAAATGCATATGCAATTTCACTATTTAATCCTTCATCTGCATCACTTGCACTCACTGTGATCACCAATGTATCAAGAGGAGAGTTTTCAGGCAGACTGGCTTTATAGACTGTCTGACTAAACACTGGTACATTATCATTAGCATCCAGCACAGTGACATGTATGACTACTGTACCTGATCTCTGAGGAGAGCCGCCATCATATGCAGTCAGCGAGAGCATGATGTCTTTGTTATCTTCTCTATCTAATTCTTTATCTAAGACCAATTCACAATACTTCCGTCCACCTGGTTTAGTGTTTACATTTAATTTGAAATGATCATTCTGTTGTAAAGTGTAGCTTTGAACAGCATTGTCACCGATGTCTCCATCATGTGCTTCTCTTAGAAGGAAATGAGCACCCTTCACCGCTGATTCCTGGATTTCAAATTTAACTGAATCCTCGTTAAACTGTGGTGAATTATCATTAATATCTAAAATACGGATATTAATACGATGCAGCTCTAATGGATTTTCCAGCACAAGTTCTTGTTTAAGAACACATGAAGCCTTTTTGCCACAAAGCCCTTCTCTGTCGATCCTCTCCTGAACAATCAAGTCACCCGTGTTGAGGTTGATGCCGCAGTGCTGAACGTTGTTACCCTCAGGATTAATGCGTGCCTTACGAGCAGAAAAATGGTCCAAGTTAAGTCCCAAATCCTTGGCGATATTTCCAATGACAGATCCACGTTTCATCTCCTCTTGGATAGAGTAGCTCACATCTCCATTGATGGTGTGGAGGAAGAAGAAAAAAAAGGCGAGGCTGTAGCCTAATGGCGCTAATCTTTTGCCCTCCATTGTAACAAAATTATAAGAAAAAAATGTCTCACTCTAGAACAACATTGTTATAGTCTCCCCGGATATTCAAAGCCTTTTACAGGACAGATGTGTTACCGAGCGTTTCCACCGAAGCTACACAAATACTAAAATCTGGTACGTGTGTTGATGTGAATGGGTGGGAAATAGGGAATTTTTTTTTCATTAGTGCATACTGACCCCTAGAGTGCAGTTGTCGACATTGCAGCTTGTGTGATTGAAATAATATCAGTAAGATTGTCATAGACATACATCATGTTTTTTTTTTTTTTAAAGTTAATTCATGATGGTTTATTTAAAAGTAATTCTAGTTGTACATAACTAAATCAATAAAAATGAATATTTGTTTTAAAAACATTCAAGAATACTCTATCACAAATGTAAAGTCAAGATGATTTGAATTTGATATTCTGAACAAAATGGTTTCAAAGACACGGAAGAAAAGGTGACAATGATTTCAGCACCATGGACAGAGATACATGCATGCGGCAGCTTCTTAAAGAGTCATAATAAGTTTAAAGCGAGTAAAGTAGACACAAATTTCAAAGCCTGTCTACTTCCTTCAAAATATAATGTAGCAACTCTGACAGTTACATTTCCGCATGTTTTAAACGATAAATATTGTGAAGTTCTTCTCTTTCAGGTCATACCAACAACCAACTCCAGCAACATGTCTTAATATTTGGTTAAAGTTTGTCTATCGAGCTGACAGACAAAACCTGTATAATACAAATCAAAAGGATGGATGGATGGAAGTGTAACACGAAGCTTAAAGGGGGATTGCACTTTTTTTTTTTTTTTTTTTTTTTTTTGGAATCGTTCACAATCCTTATGAGAAACAACAACACAAGTACAAACCCCGTATCCATATGAGTTGGGAAATTGTGTTATATGTAAATATAACCGGAATACAATGATTTGCAAATCGTTTTCAACCCATATTTAGTTGAATATGCTACAAAGACAACATATTTGATGTTCAAACTGATAAACTTTTTTTTTTTTTTTGTGCAAATAATCATTAACTTTAGAATTTGATGCCAGCAACATGTGACAAAGAAGTTGGGAAAGGTGGCAATAAATACTGATAAAGTTGAGAAATGCTCATCAAACACTTATTTGGAACATCCCACAGGCGAACAGGAAAATTGGGAACAGGTGGGTGCCATGATTGGGTATAAAAGTAGATTCCATGAAATGCTCAGTCATTCACAAACAAGGATGGGACGAGGGTCACCACTTTGTCAACAAATGCGTGAGCAAATTGTTGAACAGTTTAAGAAAAACCTTTCTCAAACAGCTATTGCAAGGAATTTAGGGATTTCACCATCGACGGTCCGTAATATCATCAAAGGGTTCAGAGAATCTGGAGAAATCACTGCACGTAAGCAGCTAAGCCCGTGACCTTCGATCCCTCAGGCTGTACTGCATCAACAAGCGACATCAGTGTGTAAAGGATATCACCACATGGACTCAGGAACACTTCAGAAACCCACTGTCAGTAACTACAGTTGGTCGCTACATCTGTAAGTGCAAGTTAAAACTCTCCTATGCAAGGCGAAAACCGTTTATCAACAACAACAACCAGAAACGGCGTCGGCTTCGCTGGGCCTGAGCTCATCTAAGATGGACTGATACAAAGTGGAAAAGTGTTCTGTGGTCTGACGAGTCCACATTTCAAATTGTTTTTGGAAACTGTGGACGTCGTGTCCTCCGGACCAAACAGGAAAAGAACCATCCGGATTGTTATAGGCGCAAAGTTGAAAAGCCAGCATCTGTGATGGTATGGGGGTGTATTAGTGCCCAAGACATGGGTAACTTACACATCTGTGAAGGCGCCATTAATGCTGAAAGGTACATACAGGTTTTGGAGCAACATATGTTGCCATCCAAGCAACGTTACCATGAACGCCCCTGCTTATTTCAGCAAGACAATGCCAAGCCACGTGTTACATCAACGTGGCTTCATAGTAAAAGAGTGCGGGTACTAGACTGGCCTGCCTGTAGTCCAGACCTGTCTCCCATTGAAAATGTGTGGCGCATTATGAAGCCTAAAATACCACAACGGAGACCCCCGGACTGTTGAACAACTTAAGCTGTACATCAAGCAAGAATAGGAAAGAATTCCACCTGAGAAGCTTAAAAAATGTGTCTCCTCAGTTCCCAAATGTTTACTGAGTGTTGTTAAAAGGAAAGGCCATGTAACACAGTGGTGAACATGCCCTTTCCCAACTACTTTGGCACGTGTTGCAGCCATGAAATTCTAAGTTAATTATTATTTCCAAAAAAAGTATAAAGTTTATGAGTTTGAACATCAAATATGTTGTCTTTGCAGTGCATTCAACTAAATATGGGTTGAAAAGGATTTTCAAATCATTGTATTCCGTTTATATTTACATCTAACACAATTTCCCAACTCATATGGAAACGGGGTTTGTACATTTTTTTTGGTTTGTTTTGTTTTTGCATGGATAGCAATGCTGCTAATGGGAGCAATCTATTCTGCTTCCAAATCACTCTAAAAATACACCAAAAAACAGTCAGTAATCCTTAATTTAAGTTCTTTAACCTGCATAATAACCAAGCTGTATAGCGACATAGTCATTATAAGCACAAACACTGAGGTACTGTTTGTTTTAGCGCAGTAACACATCGCCTTGTGAGGACATTTGCCATAAGCTAGCTTCTGCGTCAAAAACTGAATGGCTTTTGAGTGTGTAATGCACAACACAATGTGATAGGACACCAATTTGTACTGACTAAAACGTGAGTAATCATATTACAGTATCTATAAAGTATCAGACCACATTTCATGTTTTGTTTGAATGTGGCACGCTTCCGTAAAGCAATGCAACGGTGGAGCCTCACGGACAGTGCCCGCTGTAAATGTGGAGAACTCCTACAGATTGTGGAACATTTTGTAACCAGCTGCCCAAAACACCGCCCACCACATGGCGACCGAGGCCTGATAAACTTAGATGACGAGACGCTGGACTGGCTTACTGCAAAGGAGCTGGCGATCTGAGGACATACGCAAGAAGCTATCGCTCGACAGTGTATGTACACTGTAAAAAAAAAAAAATCTGTAAAAAAACAGTCATCTACTGGCAGCTATGGCTGCCAAACGAAAACCATAAAATTAAAGTGAAACATTGTAAACCAAATAATGATCAAAACCATTATATTTACAGACATTTTCATGAAGCGTTTTGGGGAAAAATATCGTAATTTTACAGATTTTTACTAAATTATTAAGATCAACCACCTTTAATAAAGTGACGATGCAAACAGTTCTGCAGAAAAATACCTTTATTCTACAGAGTTTTTCCAAATTATTACGATCAAACACCTTTAATGAAGTGACAATGCTGGCAGTTCCACAGAAAAATACCATTATTTTACAGATTTTTTTCTGAATTGTTAAGATCAACCACCTTTAATAAAGTGACGATGCAAACAGTTCTGCAGAAAAATACCTTTATAGATTGTTAGTATGGACATACACTATTATAACAAGCTACATATTTAATGAAATATAATTACTGTAATTTTACATGAATTTGAAAGTAATTTAAGAAAACAGAAAATGCTATGTATAATAATTTGGTATTTTTCTGTAAAAAAAAATAGAAATATACATAGTTTGTCATTACTGGCATATTACTTAAAATATAGGCGCATTGTTTATTTACAGATAATGTCTTCAATTATACAGTTTTATAAACTATTTGAAAAAAAAAAAAAATTGAAGTAGAAATTTATAGTAAATTAACGATAAAAATAGGATTTTTTTTAACAGTGTATTTGTACTCACAACAAGCATGACTTACTGCATGTATTATGAGCCATCTTATAGTGACTCACTCGATACATGGACATGTTTCCTTTTGGTCAAGCGGGCTGGAGATGTTGTTTTGTTGTTAACTTTGGGTATGCAGTCCATTCCGTTCGGCATATCTTGGCTTCAAGCTCTATATTTAGACTGTCAGGTCCGGATAGTCGAACCTCGGATTCAGGAGGAACAGTGTGGTTTTCGCCCTGGTCGTGGAACTGTGGACCAGCTCTATACTCTCGGCAGGGTCCTTGAGGGTGCATGGGAGTTTGCCCAACCAGTCTACATGTGTTTTGTGGACTTGGAGAAGGCATTCGACCGTGTCCCTCGGGAAATCTTGTGGGGAGTGTTCAGAGAGTATGGGGTATCGGACTGTCTGATTGTGGCAGTCTGCTCCCTGTATGATCAGTGCCAGAGCTTGGTCCGCATTGCCGGTAGTAAGTTGGACACGTTTCCAGTGAGGGTTGGACTCCGCCAAGGCTGCCCTTTGTCACCAATTCTGTTCATAACTTTTATGGACATAATTTCTAGGCGCAGTCAAGGCGTTGAGGGGATCTGGTTTGGTGGCTGCAGGATTAGGTCTCTGCTTTTTGCAGATGATGTGGTCCTGATGGCTTCATCTGGCCAGGATCTTCAGCTCTCACTGGATCGGTTCGCAGCTGAGTGTGAAGCGACTGGGATGAGAATCAGCACCTCCAAGTCCGAGTCCATGGTTCTCGCCCGGAAAAGGGTGGAGTGCCATCTCCGGGTTGGGGAGGAGATCTTGCCCCAAGTGGAGGAGTTCAAGTACCTCGGAGTCTTGTTCACGAGTGAGGGAAGAGTGGATCGTGAGATCGACAGGTGGATCGGTGCGGCGTCTTCAGTAATGCGGACGCTGTATCGATCCGTTGTGGTGAAGAAGGGGCTGAGCCGGAAGGCAAAGCTCTCAATTTACCGGTCGATCTACGTTCCCATCCTCACCTATGGTCATGAGCTTTGGGTTATGACCGAAAGGACAAGATCACGGGTACAAGCGGCCGAAATGAGTTTCCTCCGCCGGGTGGCGGGGCTCTCCCTTAGAGATAGGGTGAGAAGCTCTGTCATCCGGGGGGAGCTCAAAGTAAAGCCGCTGCTCCTCCACATCGAGAGGAGCCAGATGAGGTGGTTTGGGCATCTGGTCAGGATGCCACCCGAACGCCTCCCTAGGGAGGTGTTTAGGGCACGTCCGACCTGTAGGAGGCCGCGGGGAAGACCCAGGACACGTTGGGAAGACTATGTCTCCCGGCTGGCCTGGGAACGCCTCAGGGTCCCACAGGAAGAGCTGGACGAAGTGGCTGGGGAGAGGGAAGTCTGGGCTTCCCTGCTTAGGCTGCTGCCCCCGCGACCCGACCTCGGATAAGCGGAAGAAGATGGATGGATGGATGGATGGAGGTCACGGCGGTTCTGACTCTTTTGGCTTCCGTTTGCGCCACTGTTTCACCCTCTCTTTGTGGTCGCTCAGCTTCTAAAACCAGCAATTCAGCCTCTGTATGTTCAGGTTGAAACATATTAGGTTGTAAATTGTCATTTTTCAAAAATAGCCATCTTTATCGTGTGTTACCAAGTCTGCAATGATAGAAAAACACACCCGTTTGTTGCCCGAAGTCAGAAGTGCGTTGCTATGGGCACTGAAATAAATGTGCATAGGAAGTAAGTTCAGGTAATGTTTAAAATGACAAAAGTAGGTAAATATTGTACACATTACAATATGTTGTGAACATGACTGTTACTATATTATATAACAATAATACATTTTATTTGGTATAGCGCTTTTCAGGGTACTCAAAGACGCTTTACAAGATACAAATTTAAATATAAAACAGTTCAAAGTAATAATTATTTTACTTGCAGTATGCATAGAAAACATTGAAGGGGGGTTTTTGAAGTGGATTTAGAGGGCTTTGAAGACGACAATGGTGCCATTTTTCGCATCTTGGAAGTGTTTTTATTTTTTTTAGCTAAAATAAAGACGTGTGTTTGTGTATTTCACATAATGATTGTGAATTACAGGCAAAAACCCAAGAAAGTGCAGTTTCCTTTAATTACATATCATTTTCTAAATGATTTCCAAAGGAATCATAAATCAACTTAAATATTCCGGATTTTCTCAACAATGAAAGAACAACAACACTATAACAACACAACTATATGTGTAGCCCTTATTCTAAAATGCAATTCATTTGTCTAAATTTGAATTGGATCCTATAATCTCATATCATATTTATTGTCTTAATACCATTTTAAGACAATGTAAGACCATGTCCCCAATGTTTTGTTGAACTAAAAACAAAGGGGTGCCTTGTACAGGTCCAGCAAGACCAAGCATGGAACATTAAAGCTTTCTTGGGTGAGTTTGATATGAAACTGATGAAGAGGCCAAATATTAGCATCAGACAAAAGCAATTGTAAGCCAACAACAGCCTGTATAATGTCTAATATCAGTGACTTCTGACCTCACAAACATTTTGAATTAAACAAATATCTCAAGCATTGAGCTTTTCTATGTCAGAAATATAAATGCAAAAAAGTCAAAGTGAGGAAAAACAAAAGGTTGTTTGACATGGAAGCACATCAAACGAATCAAAAACATCTCAAGCAAAGAAAAACCCTGATATCTCAAACATTAAAATTTGTATTGAGAGATTATTTGAGTGTATGATGAAACGACCAAAACAAATAACATAAATATTTCTGTATGTAAAATACAACATTTTAACTGGATCAATCTGGTCTATATTGTCAAAGGTTCTTACCTCCAAAGGGTCAAACGAATCGTGAAGCTCATCATCAAAGTCAGAAGGGTTTTTCCTCAGAGTCTGGTCAGCAGGCAGTGTGTTCTCATTGTAAGAAGACACAAACTTAAAGTCACTGGTTCTAGAACCTGTTGTCAAGTAGGCGTCGTAGTTGTAAGTGCTGCGTAAAGTTCCGGTTCCGTCAACATCTGCGTAATTAGGAGGCAGATACGCGCTGGGGATGGCAACTGCTCCATCAAACAACAGTCTGAGCTTTCTCCTGCGACAAAACCTCACACCCAGGACGATGATGATGAAGGTCAGAAAGAAGGTGGACACAGACACCAGAGCAATGATCAGATAAGACGTCAGTTTGGAATTCTTCTCGTCATAAGAAATGTCCTTCAGTTCTGGTACCTCAGCCAAGTTGTCAGAAATAAGTAAATACATGGAGCAGGTGGCAGAGAGAGGGGGCTGTCCGTTATCTTTCACTGCCACAATCAGGTTCTGTTTCATGCTGTCAGATTCAGAAATGTCCCGCTGGGTCCTGATCTCTCCACTGTGGAGACCAATGGTGAAAAGTCCCGGATCATTGGATTTGACTATATGATAGGACAGCCAGGCGTTCTGTCCAGAATCTGCGTCTACTGCTATCACTTTGGACACCACAGAGCCTCCATGTGCAGCTTTGGGGACCAGCTCTGTCATGAAGGAGTTACCCTCTGGGGAGGGGTACAGTATCTGAGGAGAGTTGTCATTCACATCCGATATGAACACACTGACGCTCACGTTGCTGCTCAGTGGAGGAGAACCGTTGTCTCTGGCCATGACGTGGACTTTAAAACTCATCAAATGTTCATAATCGAATGACCTGACAGCGTGGATCACACCTGTGTCTCCGTTAACAGATACATAGGAGGACACCGGGGCACCGTTCACCTCAGCAGTTATCAGAGAATAAATCACGGTACCGTTCTGTCTCCAGTCGGGGTCTCGAGCACTAACGGAACATAAAGTGGATCCAGCTTTGTTATTTTCACTCACATATGCGCTGTAGGACTGTTCCTCAAACACAGGTGGGTTGTCATTGATGTCTGCTACAGATAAAAGGAGACTTTTCGAGGAGGACAGAGGAGGAAAGCCCTCATCAGTGGCACTGATTGTAATGTTGTAATCAGACACTAGTTCACGGTCCAGTTGTCCAGTAGTGACCAGAGAATAATAGTTTTTAATAGAAGGAACTAACTTAAAGGGGACATTTTGTTGAACGGAGCAGCGTACCTGTCCGTTCTGCTCAGAGTCTCTGTCCTGAACATTAATGATGCCCACCTCTGTACCAGGTGAAACATTCTCTGGTATTGCAATAGACATTGATTTTAGTTTTATTATTGGGGTGTTGTCATTTTTGTCAGTGACTTCAATAATCAAAGAACCATGTGCAATCAATCCGAGGCCATCTATCGCGCTTATTTGAATTTCATATGATGACTTTTTTTCATAATCAACAACACCAGCCACTCTAACATCTCCAGTTTTGGGATGTAATATAAATACATTACTATCGTCATCAGATACATGATCAAATGCATATGTAATTTCACTATTTAATCCTTCATCTGCATCACTTGCACTCACTGTGATCACCAATGTATCAAGAGGAGAGTTTTCAGGCAGACTGGCTTTATAGACTGTCTGACTAAACACTGGTACATTATCATTAGCATCCAGCACAGTGACATGTATGACTACTGTACCTGATCTCTGAGGAGAGCCGCCATCATATGCAGTCAGAGAGAGCATGATGTCTTTTTCATCTTCTCTATCCAATTCTTTGTCTAAGACCAATTCACAGTACTTCCGTCCACCTGGTTTAGTGTTTACATTTAATTTGAAATAATCATTCTGCTGTAGCGTGTAGCTTTGAACAGTGTTTTCTCCTATATCTCCATCATATGCTTCTCTAAGAGGAAAACGAGCTCCCCTGACTGCTGATTCATGGATTTCAAATTTGAGTGAATCCTCATTAAATTGTGGTGAATTATCATTAATATCTCCAACACGAATATTAATATGGTGCAGCTCTAATGGATTTTCAAACACAAGTTCTTGCTTAAGAACACACAAAGCCTTTTTGCCACACAGCCCTTCTCTGTCAATTCTCTCATGAACAATCAAGTCACCAGTGTTGAGGTTGATGCCGCAGTGCTGAACGTTGTTACCCTCAGGATCAATCCGTGCTTCACGAGCAGATAACTGGCCCAAATCAAGTCCCAAATCCTTGGCAATATTCCCAATGACGGATCCACGTTTCATCTCTTCTTGGATAGAGTAGCTCACGTCTCCGTTGATGGTGTGGAGGAAGAGGAAAATAAAGGCGAAGCAGTAGCCGTAAGGCGCTAATCTATTGTCCTCCATTGTAATACATATATCAAGAAAAAATGTCCAAGTGTAAAACAAAATGGTTAAATGTACTATTGGAAATCGAATTTCTTTCACAGATCGGACATGTTCACAACAGTCTCCACCAGAGCTACACAATAGTAAAATCTGATACGTGTGCTTATATAAAAGGGTGGGAAATCAAGCACTTTCCGTTCATGAGTGCATACTGACCCCTAGAGTGCAATTGTTGACATAACAACTAGTTTGGTGGCAATAATAACAATAAGATGACCATAAACCTGTATGAGGTATTTAAGGAAATCATGATCTTTAATTTGCAAAACTCTGCTGTTTTCATGTGATTATGGGCATGAAATAAATACAAGTTAACATATTTTCTTAAGTATATTAAAGGATACCCTAACTCTAGATCAGTGGTTCTCAAATGGGGGTACGCGTACCCCTGGGGGTACTTGAAGGTATGTCAAGAGGTACGTGAGATTTAAAAAAAAAAAATTCTAAAAATAGCAACAATTCAAAAATGCTTTATAAATATATTTATTGAATAATACTTCAACAAAATAAATGTTTAGAATTAAGTTCATGAATCCAGATGGATCTCTATTACAATCCCCAAGAGGGCACTTTAAGTTGATGATTACTTCTATGTGTAGAAATCTTTATTTATAATTGAATCACTTGTTTATTTTTCAACAAGTTTTTAGTTATTTTTATATCTTTTTTTTCCAAATAGTTCAAGAAAGACCACTACAAATGAGCAATATTTTGCACTGTTATACAATTTAATACATCAGAAACTGATGACATAGTGCTGTATTTTACTTCTTTATCTCTTTTTTTTCAACAAAAAAGGCTTTGCTCTGATTAGGGGGTACTTGAATTTTAAAAATGTTCACAGGGGGTACATCACTGAAAAAAGGTTGAGAACCACTGCTCTAGATGATCTAAAATGCATTTTCCAAAAAAAGAGGTTGGGTAAAAAGAGCACATGACAATGATTCCAACATTCTTAACAGAGAAGCATGCATGCAGTGGTTTTTAAAAGAGTCCGAATGTGTTCAAAGCGAGGAAAACAGATACAAAATTAACAGTTAGTTTACTTCCTGCACAATAAAGTAACAACTCGCTTTGCTATATTTCAGCATGCATGTTCCCCACAAGAAAATGTCTGACGTTTTCCTTACTCGGGTCATAACAATAACCACATCCAGAAATACATATTAATTCTTGTTTAAGTACGTTTTTTTCTCTGAACCTGGTGGACAAACTTGTGTCAATAAAAAAATCAAATGCAACAAGGGGCTTAAAAAAATCAAGTGTAAGTCAATTTCCATCCATCCATCCATCTTCTTCCGCTTATCCGAGGTCGGGTCGCGGGGGCAGCAGCCTAAGCAGGGAAGCCCAGACTTCCCTCTCCCCAGCCACTTTGTCCAGCTCCTCCCGGGGGATCCCGAGGCGTTGCCAGGCCAGCCGGGAGAAATAGTCTTCCCAACGTGTCCTGGGTCTTCCCCGTGGCCTCCTACCGGTCGTACGTGCCTGAAACACCTCCCGAGGGAGGCGTTCGGGTGGCATCCTGACCAGATGCCCGAACCACCTCATCTGGCTCCTCTCGATGTGGAGGAGCAGCGGCTTTACTTTGAGCTCCCCCCGGATGACAGAGCTTCTCACCCTATCTCTAAGGGAGAGCCCCGCCACCCGGCGGAGGAAACTCATTTCGGCCGCTTGTACCCGTGATCTTGTCCTTTCGGTCATGACCCAAAGCTCATGACCATAGGTGAGGATGGGAACGTAGATCGACCGGTAAATCGAGAGCTTTGCCTTCTGGCTCAGCTCCTTCTTCACCACAACGGATCGATACAGCGTCCGCATTACTGAAGACGCCGCACCGATCCGCCTGTCGATCTCACGATCCACTCTTCCCTCACTCGTGAACAAGACTCCGAGGTACTTGAACTCCTCCACTTGGGTCAAGATCTCCTCCCCAACCCGGAGATGGCACTCCACCCTTTTCCGGGCGAGAACCATGGACTCGGATTTGGAGGTGCTGATTCTCATCCCAGTCGCTTCACACTCGGCTGCGAACCGATCCAGTGAGAGCTGAAGATCTTGGCCAGATGAAGCCATCAGGACCACATCATCTGCAAAAAGCAGAGACCTAATCCTGCAGCCACCAAACCAGATACCCTCAACACCCTGACTGCGCCTAGAAATTCTGTCCATAAAGGTTATGAACAGAATCGGTGAAAAAGGGCAGCCGTGGCGGAGTCCAACCCTCACTGGAAACGGGTCCGACTTACTGCCGGCAATGCGGACCAAGCTCTGACACTGATCATGCAGGGAGCGAACCGCCACAATAAGACAGTCCGTTACCCCATACTCTCGGAGCACTCCCCACAGGACTTCCCGGGGTACACGGTCGAATGCCTTCTCCAAGTCCACAAAGCACATGTAGACTGGTTGAGCAAACTCCCATGCACCCTCAAGGACCCTGCCGAGAGTATAGAGCTGGTCCACAGTTCCACGACCAGGACGAAAACCACACTGTTCCTCCTGAATCCGAGGTTCGACTATCCGGCGTAGCCTCCTCTCCAGTACACCTGAATAAACCTTACCGGGAAGGCTGAGGAGTGTGATCCCACGATAGTTGGAACACACCCTCCGGTTCCCCTTCTTAAAGAGAGGAACCACCACCCCGGTCTGCCAATCCAGAGGTACCGACCCCGATGTCCACAAGTCAATTTCCTCAACTGAGAAATATTATTCTTATAGGAACTATTAGTCAACTTAATTACTCCACATATGTACAACAATGAAAAAACTAAACTATGACAACACAACTATATGTGTAGCCCTTCATTAGCAGAGGTGGGTAGAGTAGCCAGAAATTGTACTCAAGTAAGAGTACTGTTACTTTAGAGATTTATTACTCAAGTAAAAGTAAGGAGTAGTCACCCAAATATTTACTTGAGTAAAAGTAAAAAGTATGTTGTGAAAAAACTACTCAAGTACTGAGTAACTGATGAGTAACATACACACACACACACACACATATATATATATATATATATATATATATATATATATATATATACATACATACATACATATACATTGATATATACAGTATATAATGTATATGTATTTATTTTGCTGTTTTTGTTTACATGTTAAAGATGTTTTAATGAATATACATGCATGTTTAACATATAGATTCCTTTCTTTCATGAAGACTAGAATATAAGTTGGTGTATTACCTGATTCTGATGACTTGCGTTGATTGTAATCAGACAGCAGTGCTTAACGTCCACGTTTTCAAATGGAGGAGAAGAAAAGTTCCTCCTTTCTGTCTAATACCACATGAAAGTGGTGGGTTTTTGGCATCTTATTTGTCCAGCTTCCATATTCGTTTTTATACACTTTACAAGAAATATATTGGCGTCAAACTCCTTAGCTTGCTAGCTTGTTTGCGCTGGCTTTCGGAGACTCTTGTTTTGAAAGCGCAGGCGCGATGGAGCGGCACTTTTATTGTGAAGACAGGAACTGTGCAGTCAGTCTTTAGGCTTTTGACGGGATGTACGGTTGAAATAAAGAAGTATCTTTTTTCCTTCACACTTTTGATTGATTGATTGGAACTTGTATTAGTAGATTGCACAGTACAGTACATATTCCGTACAATTGACCACTAAATGGTAACACCCCGATAAGTTTTTCAACTTGTTTAAGTCAGGTCATGTGACCACCTGGCTCTGTTTGATTGGTCCAACGTCACCAGTGACTGCATCTGATTGGTGGAACGAAGTGAAACGTCACCAATAAGGCAGGCACTTTGAAGGTCTGTCTGACAGACCAAAACAAACAAAGCGTGCATTAACAGATCGATAAAAATTAGTAGCGAGTAGCGAGCTGAATGTAGATAAAAGCAGCGGAGTAAAAGTAGCGTTCCTTCTCTATAAATATACTTAAGTAAAAGTAAAAGTATGTTGCATTAAAACTACTCTTAGAAGTACAATTTATCCCAAAAGTTACTCAAGTACATGTAACGGAGTAAATGTAGCGCGTTACTACCCACCTCTGTTCATTAGTCATTTGTCTAAGTTCGAACTGGAAACTATATTCATTCCATAGCAAATGTATTATCTTATTGATAACGTAAGACATCCATCCATCCATCTATTTTCTACCACTTATCCGGAGGGTGTTGGAGCCTATCCCAGCTGCACTTAGGCGGAAGGCGGCGTACACCCTGGACAAGTTGCCATCTCATTGCAGGGCCAACAAAGATAGACGGACAACATTCACACTCACATTCACACACTAGGGCCGATTTAGTGTTGCCAATCAACCTATCCACAAGTGCATATCTTTGGAGGTGGGAGGAAGCCGGAGTACTTGGAGGGAACCCACGCAGTCACAAGGAGAACATGCACACAGAACGACCCCAAGCCCAGGGGGTCACACATTAACCCCAATCCCACCGTGCTGCCCTAACTTAAGACAATACAAGACAATTCTCCCAGGCGGGATGCGCTATTTTATTCCAGCACTACCAAGCGTGGAATAGAAAACCATTATTGGATGAGTTTCGTATAGAAGTAAGGAAGATCCTGAACCAAACATCAAACAAAAGTGATTGTGAGCCAGCACACCCTTAATCATGTCTAATATCAGTGCACTCTGGCCTCACAAATATTTTTGAATAAAATGAATATCCAAGCAGAAAAACTCAACATCTCAAGCATTGAGCTTATATCAACACAATAATGTGCAATAAATCAAAATAAGGACAAATAACCAATTTGTTGACATGGAGGCTTATCAAAACAATCAGAAGGATATTAACCAATACAGTGTAATTTCAACATTGACATACATATTGACTTTTTGAGGCAGTGAGTGAATTAAATGAACACATTAATATGTTGTGTGTGAAATACACTTACACAATATGGTCTACATTACATTGTAAAGGTTCCTACCTCCAAAGGGTCGAACGAATCGTGAAGATCATCAACAAAGTCAGAAGGGCTTTTCCTCAGAGTCTGGTCAGCAGGCAGCGTGTTGTCATTGTAAGAAGACACAAACTTAAAGTCACTGGTTCTAGAACCTGTTGTCAAGTAGGCGTCATAGTTGTAGGTGCTGCGTAAAGTTCCTGTGCCGTCAACATCTGCGTAATTAGGAGGCAGATACGCGCTGGGGATGGCAACTGCTCCATCAAACAACAGTCTGGGCTTTCTCCTGCGACAAAACCTCACACCCAGGACGATGATGATGAAGGTCAGAAAGAAGGTGGACACAGACACCAGCGCGATGATCAGATAAGACGTCAGTTTGGAATTCTTCTCGTCATAAGAAATGTCCTTTAGTTCTGGGACCTCAGCCAAGTTATCAGAAATAAGTAAATACATGGAGCAGGTGGCAGAGAGAGGGGGCTGTCCGTTATCTTTCACTGCCACAATCAGGTTCTGTTTCATGCTGTCAGATTCAGAAATGTCCCGCTGGGTCCTGATCTCTCCACTGTGGAGACCAATGGTGAAAAGTCCCGGATCAGTGGACTTGACTATATGATAGGACAGCCAGGCGTTCTGTCCGGAGTCTGCGTCCACCGCTATCACTTTGGACACCACAGAACCTCCGTGTGCAGCTTTGGGGATCAGCTCGGTCATGAAGGAGTTACCCTTTGGGGAGGGGTACAGTATCTGAGGAGAGTTGTCATTCACATCCGATATGAACACACTGACACTCACGTTGCTGCTCAGCGGAGGAGAACCGTTGTCTCTGGCCATGACATGGACTTTAAAACTCCTCAAGTTTTCGTAATCAAATGACCTGACAGCATGGATCACACCTGTGTCTCCGTTAACAGATACATAGGAGGACACCGGGGCACCGTTCACCTGAGCGGCTAACAGAGAATAAATCACGGTACCGTTCTGTCTCCAGTCGGGGTCTCGAGCACTAACGGAACATAAAGTGGAGCCAGCTTTGTTATTTTCACTCACATATGCGCTGTAGGACTGTTCCTCAAACACAGGTGGGTTGTCGTTGATGTCTGCTACAGATAAGTGAATACTTTTAGAGGAGGACAGAGGAGGAGAGCCCTCGTCAGTGGCACTGATTGTAATGTTGTAATCAGACACTAGTTCACGGTCCAGTTGTCCAGTAGTCACCAGAGAATAATAGTTTTTAATAGACGGTACTAATTTAAAGGGGACATTTTGTTGAATAGAACAGCGGACTAGTCCGTTCTTCTCAGAGTCTCTGTCCTGAACATTAATAATCCCCACCTCAGTACCAGGTGACACATTTTCTGGTACAGGGTCATTCAGCGATTTTAGGTAAATAATTGGAGCATTGTCATTAGTGTCAACAATTTCAATAATTAATGTGGCATATGAGGCCAATCCTAGACCATCTTTGGCACTTATTTGAAGCTCATAGGATGATTCCCTTTCATAATCAATGGAACCTAACACTTTGATGTCACCTGTTTTAGGACTGAGAGAAAAAACCTGATGTTCATCAACATTGTCAAATCCATAGAAAACATCTCCATTTACTCCATCATCAGGGTCAGTAGCAGTCACTGTGATCACCAATGTATCAAGAGGAGAGTTTTCAGGGAGACTGGCTTTATAGACTGTCTGACTAAACACTGGTACATTATCATTAGCATCCAGCACAGTGACATGCATGACTACTGTACCTGATCTCCGGGGAGAGCCGCCATCATATGCAGTCAGAAGAAGCATTATTTCATTTTGATTTTCTCTGTCTAATTCTTTATCTAGTACTAATTCACTGTATTTACGTCCAGTTCCCTTTGTTTTGACATTTAATGAGAAAAAATCATTCTTCTGAAGGGAGTAGTCCTGGACAGCATTTTCACCAATATCTGCATCATGTGCCTCATCCAAAAGAAAATGTGCACCCTTGTCAGCAGATTCCTGGATTTCCAATTTTAGAGAATTTTCTTTAAACTGTGGTGAATTATCATTGATATCCTGAACGCGGATGTTAATGCGATGCAGTTCCAGCGGGTTTTCCAGAAAAAGGTCCTGTTTCAGCACACAAGACGGCTTTTTTGCACACAGCCCCTCTCTGTCGATCCTTTCTTGCACAACCAAGTCTCCGGTACTGAGATTAATTCCGCAGCATTTCACATTGCTATTCTCCGTGTCAATGCGGGCTTTGCGAGCGGCGAGCTTGCCTGAATCAAGGCCCAGATCCTTAGCAATGTTCCCGATTATAGATCCACGTTTCATCTCCTCGGGAAGAGAATAGCTCACATCTCCTTGGACGGATTGCAGGATGAAAAACCCAAACGTGAGGACAAAGAGTAGCGCCATTATGTTGTGTCTTATTGCACTGCAGGGCAGTGACAATATTCCAGGTCGAATATTCAAACTTAGCTGCTAAAGAATGTTCAGAAAAAATATAATTTATCAAGTAAAAGAGAGTCCCAGCAGTCAAACAAGAAACGATGGTGGACAACAGCGGCACAAAACCAGACTGAGCCTATAAAGTCATTCACACAAAGAAAGGTGCGGCCAACATGTGTTGGTGTATACTGACATCAAGAGCATGTCTTTGGTATAACAACAGAGTTTGTGCTTTCATTTGGTTTAAACAAATCCTCATTAACCATGAATAAATATGTTTTGTAGAACTCTGCACAACATGTACGTTGGTTTACTTTGTGCTCATGAAACATAATAATGATAATAATAGGTGCCAGAAAGGAGGGGGAGTCATATAAGGATAGATATCCTATAATGTTATACCTGAGCTCCTTTCCTCCAGTTTCAGTTGGTCAGTTTTTGTCTAATATCTAAAAAGTTGTTACTTATTAAAATCAGGAGAAGTCCAGAAAAGCTTAGACTCTTTAGTCCTGAGTAAAAATAAAATAATGTTGTTCGAATAGAAAATACATTTCAACGGCGTATAAAAACACATTTTACAGGCCATAATAAATATGAAAATGTTAGCAAGACATCTCACAATAATATAAACAACATTAAGGGGCATGAAGGGAAACTTAAATGTTGAATTAAGCAAAACATAAACATACATCCTTATTGTGCCTATATGTACCGTTGTTTTCTGGGTGGATCGGAATTATTGTGTGAGGGAAAACAACTACAAACGTGCTTTTCATTCACTAACTAAACATAGAAAAGTCAGCATAGTTCACAAGACTGGTTCAAAGCCTTCATTAAATTACAATTATTGAAATACACAGTTTCGGTCCAATTTCAAATGATGATAATTAACGCAAACAAGAACCTGCTACATAAAGTGTACAACATATTATTTATTATGTCAGTCAAACATAGATTAATTTTCTTTCTAAATCAGTATTACTCTCATTAATCTGGTTAATTAATTTGGTGATTAATTCTAACTATTTAAAAAATAATACTACTATTGTGAGCAAGCAAAACCTTTTATCAAATCCAATATCAGTGACCTCTGACCACACAAACATGTTTTGATGAAACGCAAATCCCAACAGAAACAGTTCAATAGCTCAAGCAGTGAGCTTCTCTGTATTAAATCAAGAATGAAAGAGAGAAGCGGTAGACAATGGATGAATGGAAGTTTTTTGATATGGAAGCACATCAAAACCATAAGAAAGATCGTCTGCAAGAAACTGTAATCTCAAAATTGACATCTGTATTGAGAGATGACTTGACTGTAAACAAATTATAACATAAATAATACTTAATGTGAAATATAAAAGATTAACTGGCACAATATGGCCTATAATATTGAAGGTTCCTACCTCCAAAGGGTCGAAGGAATCATGAAGATCATCAACAAAGTCAGAAGGACTTTTCCTCAGAGTTTGGTCAGCAGGCAGTGTGTTGTCATTGTAAGAAGACACAAACTTAAAGTCACTGGTTCTAGAACCTGTTGTCAAGTAGGCGTCATAGTTGTAGGTGCTGCGTAAAGTTCCTGTGCCGTCAACATCTGCGTAATTAGGAGGCAGATAAGCGCTGGGGATGGCAACTGCTCCATCAAACAACAGTCTGGGCTTTCTCCTGCGACAAAACCTCACACCCAGGACGATGATGATGAAGGTCAGAAAGAAGGTGGACACAGACACCAGCACGATGATCAGATAAGACGTCAGTTTAGAATTCTTCTCGTCATAAGAAATGTCCTTCAGTTCTGGGACCTCAGCCAAGTTATCAGAAATAAGTAAATACATGGAGCAGGTGGCAGAGAGAGGGGGCTGTCCGTTATCTTTCACTGCCACAATCAGGTTCTGTTTCATGCTGTCAGATTCAGAAATGTCCCGCTGGGTCCTGATCTCTCCACTGTGGAGACCAATGGTGAAAAGTCCCGGATCAGTGGACTTGACTATATGATAGGACAGCCAGGCGTTCTGTCCGGAGTCTGCGTCCACCGCTATCACTTTGGACACCACAGCGCCTCCGTGTGCAGCTTTGGGGACCAGCTCTGTCATGAAGGAGTTACCCTCTGGGGAGGGGTACAGTATCTGAGGAGAGTTGTCATTCACATCCGATATGAACACACTGACGCTCACGTTGCTGCTCAGCGGAGGAGAACCGTTGTCTCTGGCCATGACGTGGACTTTAAAATTCCTCAAGTGTTCGTAATCAAATGACCTGACAGCGTGGATCACACCTGTGTCTCCGTTAACAGACACATAGGAGGACACCGGGGCACCGTTCACTTCAGCAGCCAACAATGAATAAATCACGGTACCGTTCTGTCTCCAGTCAGGGTCTCGAGCACTAACGGAACATAAAGTGGAGCCAGCTTTGTTATTTTCACTCACATATGCACTGTAGGACTGTTCCTCAAACACAGGTGGGTTGTCGTTGATGTCTGTTACAGATATGTGAAGACTTTTAGAGGAGGACAGAGGAGGAGAGCCTTCGTCAGTGGCACTGATTGTAATGTTGTAATCAGACACTAGTTCACGGTCCAGTTGTCCAGTAGTCACCACAGAATAATAGTTTTTAATAGAAGGTATTAACTTAAAGGGGACATTTTGTTGAATCGAACAGCGGACTTGTCCGTTCTGCTCAGAGTCTCTGTCCTGAACATTAATGATGCCCACCTCTGTACCAGGTGACACATTCTCTGGTATTGCAATAGACCGTGATTTTAGTTGTATAACAGGAGTATTATCATTTACATCAGTAAGATGAACAAGTAATGTTGAATAAGACACTAATCCAAGCCCATCTTTAGCGCTTACTTGTATTTCATATGATGACATTTTCTCATAATCAACAACACCAGCCACTCTTACATCTCCAGTTTTAGGATGCAATGTAAATACATGTCTTTTGTCATCAGAAACATGGTTAAATGCATATGTAATTTCACTATTTAATCCTTCATCTGCATCACTTGCACTCACTGTGATCACCAATGTATCAAGAGGAGAGTTTTCAGGTAGACTGGCTTTATAGACTGTCTGACTAAACACTGGTACATTATCATTAGCATCCAGCACAGTGACATGTATGACTACAGTACCTGATCTCTGAGGAGAGCCGCCATCATATGCAGTCAGCGAGAGCATGATGTCGTTTTCATCTTCTCTATCTAATTCTTTGTCTAAGACCAATTCACAGTACTTCTGTCCCCCTGCTTGTTTAGTGTTTACATTTAATTTGAAATGATCATTCTCCTGTAAAATGTAGCTTTGAACAGCATTTTCACCAATGTCTCCATCATGTGCTTCCCCGAGAAGAAATTGAGCACCTTTGTATGCCGATTCTCTGATTTCAAATTTAAGTGAATCCTCATTAAATTGTGGTGAATTATCATTAATATCTAAAATACGGATATTAATACGATGCAGCTCTAATGGATTTTCCAGCACAAGTTCTTGTTTAAGAACACATGAAGCCTTTTTGCCACAAAGCTCTTCCCTGTCAATCCTCTCCTGAACAATCAAGTCACCAGTGTTGAGGTTGATGCCGCAGTGCTGAATGTTGTCATCTTCAGGATTAGTTCGTGCTTCACGAGCAGATAACGTTCCCAAGTCAAGTCCCAAATCCTTGGCGATATTCCCAATTACAGATCCACGTTTCATCTCCTCTGGGATAGAGTAGCTCACGTCTCCATTGATGGTGTGGAGGAAGAGAAAAAGAAAGGCGAGGCTGTAGCCTAATGACGCAAATCTTTTGTTCTCCATAGTGGCAACAAAACAAAAAATACAAATGTCTATATGTAAATCAAAACGGTTATAATCTCCCACTCGATAGCCAGAGCCTTTTACACGGTAGAGATGTTCCCGAGCGTCTCCACCAGATTTTCACAAGACTAAAATCCGGTACGTGTGTTGATATAAATGGGTGGGAAATTAAGGACATTCTGTCAATGAGTGCATACTGACCTCTAGAGCACAATTGTTGACATGACAGCTTGTTTGGGGAAAATAATAACAGTAAGATTGTCATATATCTACATCTGTGGTATTTAAATATGTCAATACCGTTCATTTGAAAAACTGTGTTGTTTTGAAGCAGTTAATTTCAATTTTTTAAATAATTACTTTTAAAACTAAAATGTTTCTGAATATACAAAAGGAATACTCTATCACAGATATGAAGTCCAGTTCATTTTAAAATGTATAATCTAAAAAAATAAGTTGGGTAAAAAGACTCAAAAGAAACCGCGCCAATGAATTCAGAACAATGGACAGAGATCACGCATGCAGTCGTTTTTAAAAGAGTCAGAATATGTTCAAAGTGAGTCAAGTAAATAACAAATGAACAGGTAATCTCTTTCCTTCAAACTGTAATGTAGCAACATTTCAGCATGTTTCAAACAAGCTTTCCTAGCTCAGGTCATAATAATTATTGCACCCAGCAATATTTCTTAATATTTGTTTAAGTAGTTTTTTTTTATTATCAAATTGATGGACAAAACTTGTGTCAATAATATTCAAGTGTAACGTGAATTTGAATGGCATGTCATTTTCTCAAGTAAAATACATGATTTCAAAAAGGATCATAATTCAACTTAATTATTCAGCATATTCACTACAATGAAAAAACAACAACCTGTAATGAGGTGGCAACTTGTCCAGGGTGTACCCCGCCTTCCGCCCAAATGCAGCTGAGATAGGCTCCAGCACCCCCCGCGACCCCAAACGGACAAGCGGTAGAAAATGGATGGATGGATAGACTATAACAACAAAACTATATCTGTAGCCTTTATTACAAAGGATACTTCAGTCGTGTAAGTTTGAACTGGACTGTTTATATTCTTCTTATATCTTATGTATTGTCTTACTAGTAACTTAAAACAATACAAAACAATTATCCCAACTTTGGAGTTGCAATAAGCAGAGTACATCCTATACCGTTACATCATGACCAAGCATAGAATATAAAACCGTTCTTGGATGTGTTAAGCATAGAAATGAGGAAGAGCCTGGACATTAGTTTCAAAGAAAGGGTATTGTGAGCCAGCAAAACCTTTTATCAAATCCAATATCAGTGACCTCTGACCACACAAACATGTTTTGATGAAACGCAAATCCCAACAGAAACGGTTCAATAGCTCAAGCAGTGAGCTTCTCTGTATTAAATCAAGAATGAAAGAGACAAGCGGTAGGCAATGGATGAATAGAAGTTTTTTGATATGGAAGCAGATCAAAACCATAAGAAAGATCGTCTGCAAGAAACTGTAATCTCTGTATTGAGAGATGACTTGACTATAAACAAATTAAAACATAAATATTACTTAATGTGAAATATAAAAGATTAACTGGCACAATATGGCCTATGATATTGAAGGTTCCTACCTCCAAAGGGTCGAAGGCATCATGAAGATCATCAACAAAGTCAGAAGGACTTTTCCTCAGAGTCTGGTCAGCGGGCAGTGTATTGTCATTGTAAGAAGACACAAACTTGAAGTCACTGGTTCTAGAACCTGTTGTCAAGTAGGCGTCATAGTTGTAGGTGCTGCGTAAAGTTCCTGTGCCGTCAACATCTGCGTAATTAGGAGGCAGATACGCGCTGGGGATGGCAACTGCTCCATCAAACAACAGTCTGGGCTTTCTCCTGCGACAAAACCTCACACCCAGGACGATGATGATGAAGGTCAGAAAGAAGGTGGACACAGACACCAGCGCGATGATCAGATAAGACGTCAGTTTGGAATTCTTCTCGTCATAAGAAATGTCCTTCAGTTCTGGCACCTCAGCCAAGTTGTCAGAAATAAGTAAATACATGGAGCAGGTGGCAGAGAGAGGGGGCTGTCCGTTATCTTTCACTGCCACAATCAGGTTCTGTTTCATGCTGTCAGATTCAGAAATGTCCCGCTGGGTCCTGATCTCTCCACTGTGGAGACCAATAGTGAAAAGTCCTGGATCAGTGGACTTGACTATATGATAGGACAGCCAGGCATTCTGTCCGGAGTCTGCGTCCACCGCTATCACTTTGGACACCACGGCACCTCCATGTGCAGCTTTGGGAACCAGCTCGGTCATGAAGGAGTTACCCTCTGGGGAGGGGTACAGTATCTGAGGAGAGTTGTCATTCACATCTGATACGAACACACTGACGCTCACGTTGCTGCTCAGCGGAGGAGAACCGTTGTCTCTGGCCATGACCTGGACTTTAAAATTCCTTAAGTGTTCGTAATCAAACGACCTGACAGCATGGATCACACCTGTGTCTCCGTTAACAGACACGTAGGAGGACACCGGGGCACCGTTCACCTCAGCGGCTAACAGAGAATAAATCACGGTACCGTTTTGTCTCCAGTCAGGGTCTCGAGCACTAATGGAACATAAAGTGGAGCCAGCTTTGTTATTTTCACTCACATATGCACTGTAGGACTGTTCCTCAAACGCAGGTGGGTTGTCGTTGATGTCTGCTACAGATAAGTGAAGACTTTTAGAGGAGAACAGAGGAAGAGAGCCCTCGTCAGTGGCACTGATTGTAATGTTGTAATCAGACACTAGTTCACGGTCCAGTTGTCCAGTAGTCACCAGAGAATAATAGTTTTTAATAGAAGGAACTAACTTAAAGGGGACATTTTCTTGAATGGAACAGCGGACTTGTCCGTTCATCTCAGAATCTCTGTCCTGAACATTAATGATGCCCACCTCTGTACCAGGTGACACATTCTCTGGTACTGGACTAGACAGTGACTTTAAATTAATCACAGGAGGGTTGTCATTTACATCAGTAAGATCAATAATTAATGTTGAATAAGACACTAATCCAAGACCATCTTTAGCGCTTATTTGCATTTCATAGGATGACATTTTCTCATAATCAACAACACCAGCCACTCTAACATCTCCAGTTTTGGGATGCAATGTAAATACATTAATATTGTCATCAGAAACATGATCAAATTCATATAAAATTTCACTATTTAATCCTTCATCTGCATCACTTGCACTCACTGTGATCACCAATGTATCAAGAGGAGAGTTTTCAGGCAGACTGGCTTTATAGACTGTCTGACTAAACACTGGTACATTATCATTAGCATCCAGCACAGTGACATGTATGACTACTGTACCTGATCTCCGAGGAGAGCCGCCATCATATGCTGTCAGAGAGAGAACAATGTCTTTTTCATCTTCTCTATCTAATTCTTTGTCTAAGACCAATTCACAGTACATCCGTCCACCTGGTTTAGTGTTTACATTTAATTTGAAATGATCATTCTGCTGCAAAGTGTAGCTTTGAACAGCATTTTCTCCTATGTCTCCATCATGTGCTTCCCCGAGAAGAAAACGAGCACCCTTCACTGCTGATTCTCGGATTTCTAATTTTAGTGAATCCTCTTTGAACTGGGGTGAATTATCATTAATATCTACAACACGAATATTAATACGATGCAACTCTAATGGATTTTCAAGCACAAATTCTTGTTTAAGAACACATGAAGCCTTTTTGCCACAAAGCCCTTCTCTGTCAATCCTCTCCTGAACAATCAAGTCACCATTGTTGAGGTTGATGCCGCAGTGCTGAATGTTGTTGTCCTCAGGATCAATGCGTGCCTTACGAGCAGAAAACTGGCCCAAATCAAGTCCCAAATCTTTGGCGATTTTCCCAATGACAGATCCACGTTTCATCTCCTCTGGTATAGAGTAGCTCACGTCTCCGTTGATGGTGTGGAGGAACAGGAAAAGAAAGGCGAGGCAGTAGCCACAGGACACAGATCTTTTGTTTTCCATTGGATCAACAAATAAACCTCTTCAAATTCGGTAGAAGCCCAGCAAAAATATGAATGTGACCTCCACTACTAACCACAGTTTCTTACACTGTGGCAGACATGTCGACCATGGACGCCCAACACAAAGCAAAAATCTCGTTTGTGTAACTGCCATACATTCAGTGTGAGAGCAGGTTGAACAGCTCCTGTTCATGGTCCCACACTGACCCCTAGAGTGGCTTAATTGTTATGACACCAAGTTGCTGCCAACATCCATCCATCCATTTCCTACCGCTTGTCCCGTTCGGGGTAGCGGAGGGTGCTTGAGCCTATCTCAGCTGCATTCGGGCGGCCAACATTTTAAAAGATAATCAAAAACCTTAAATGTAATTGTGGTTCTGTATAATTTCCAAAATACATACACAGTACATGTTAACTATTTGTGTTGTCGTTGCAGGCAATTACGAGGAACTTAATTTCGAGAGCAAAGATAACTAAAAATAAACTACTGTATATACTTGACATATGAAAATAGAAGGCAGTGAAAATGTTGAAGATACAGAAAAAATAAGGAACAAACATTCAGCACCGTGGACAAAGAATGAGGTTGCGACAACTGCAGTATTTAAGAGTAACTTTTCAACAATTTACCAGCATATTTGATTCAAGTGATACATATAGGTCACAGGCAGTTTTGTAAAAAGGTCAATTTATTTCACCTGTGATTTTCAACAGCTAGTAGTCAGAAATAGAGCACACTCTGTTTAGCTTCAGGTGATGATTACAATGATACAATTTAAAACTAAAAATCAATACACTATTATCAAAGTGTACAAAATGATAATGCATATTGTCATATGCATATTAACAAACAGTTAAAACAGTTGACACTTTTAAATACCTGGGCATAACCTTGGACAATAAACTCACCTTTGATCAGCACACCACGGACATTCAAAAAAGAAGTCAACAAAGACTGTCAGCCATCCGAAAACTTAAAGGACTATACGTTGCACCTCATCTCCTGTTATTACTTTACCAAAGCATTGTTCAACCCATCCTTCTGTACTGTTCCACATGTTTTTTCACCATGCTTTCTGTAACCAACCAGACCAAACTCACACGCATTACAAACATAGCAGCTAAAATCATCGGCCTTCCCACACCCAACATTTCAGACTTAAACCACAGGTCCATCACCCGACTGGCAAAAACAATAGTCCAGGATATCACTCACCCACTACACCAATACATCATCCCACTACCATCAGGGCGCAGGTACAGAACTATCAAATTCCGGAGAGCCCGCCTCAGGAAAAGCCTTATCCCTGCAGCTATAGCCGCCCTTAACAGCAGGCCCGGCCGACCTGTCTGACAAGCCTGTAAATGTGTGTTAGTCGTGTATGATGTCTTTTTGTTATTTTTTTTTTGTGTGTGATGTGTAATGTCTAGTGTTTAAATGTACGGCAGTGACAATGAATTTCCCCAAGGGGACCAATAAATCTAAATCTAAATCTAAATCTATTAGTAAAGGCTTGTCAGTATATATGTAAGTGAAGACAGAACTTGTAGCATACATAGCACGTTTGTCTGGTGTAGGACATTAATTTACACTACATTGGATCATTTGTAAACGTTTTGTCAAAAACAACGTGATCAATAACCAGCAAAATCACTTTTACCCATGGCCAAACCTGGCAACAAGAAAACAAAATAGTAAAATATGATTAAAACTGGTAAAACAATGTTGAGTAAACTGAGTAAATGTGTTTTTTACGGTCATAAATAAGAATTTTACAATTAAGTAGATGGTTTTAGTTGTCTGATTTTTTTTCTTTTTCCCCAGAGTCTCACCTCCTCTGGATTTCAGATGAAAATACACAACATAACTAGTAGTGTTTACCACCATATTACTGCAAACCACAGTCCAGTGATTGATGCTGCACGAAACACAAAGGCATATGTAAGCATTTAAAAAAAAAAAAAAATGAGTGATACAACTTCATTTCCAAATCAAATTGCATAAATGTCTCTGCCAAAATGTAAAAAAAAAAAAAAAAAAAGTGTGTTGTACTGTGCAGGTTTGAAAAAAATAAGACAATTCATTTCAATTCAAAATTAAATAAACCATTATGACTATTGCAAGAAGACCAACGTAAAAAGGTCAAAGCTCAGTATGTGTGTCCATAGACATTGCTCAAGCTAATAATTGCAGAAAACTCACACAAGGATGAAACATATGAAGATCCTAATGGATATTACAGATTGCTGAAGCATAGCATCAACAAGTATGACACAAATCTGCATACAGATATTTTCAAGTCACAACTGAGATAATCAAAAGCACCCACTCAAGCGAAACCATGACAACATGTTATGAATGTGTGACTTTAGTCTTTTTTCAGCTTTTCAGGATTTGTCATTTCAGAAAAATTATATCTTGAGACAAAACTTTATATAAGACTCAGTATATTCAAACCATGAAAACAGTATCGCCCAAAGAACTGCCACTATAGTCATTAAATCAATATTGAACTTCTCAAAATATGAGTTACTGTATCCAAGCATTGTCATTAAAACACAAAAGGTTCCTACCTCCAAAGGGTCGAAAGAATCATGAAGATCATCAACAAAGTCAGAAGGACTTTTCCTCAGAGTTTGGTCAGCAGGCAGCATGTTGTCATTGTAAGAAGACACAAACTTAAAGTCACTGGTTCTAGAACCTGTTGTCAAGTAGGCGTCATAGTTGTAGGTGCTGCGTAAAGTTCCTGTGCCGTCAACATCTGCGTAATTAGGAGGCAGATATGCGCTGGGGATGGCAACTGCTCCATCAAACAACAGTCTGGGCTTTCTCCTGCGACAAAACCTCACGCCCAGGACGATGATGATGAAGGTCAGAAAGAAGGTAGACACAGACACCAGCGCGATGATGAGATAAGACGTCAGTTTGGAATTCTTCTCCTCATAAGAAATGTCCTTCAGTTCTGGGACCTCAGCCAAGTTGTCAGAAATAAGTAAATACATGGAGCAGGTGGCAGAGAGAGGGGGCTGTCCGTTATCTTTGACTGCCACAATCAGGTTCTGTTTCATGCTGTCAGATTCAGAAATGTCCCGCTGGGTCCTGATCTCTCCACTGTGGAGACCAATGGTGAAAAGTCCCGGATCAGTGGACTTGACTATATGATAAGACAGCCAGGCATTCTGTCCGGAGTCTGCGTCCACCGCTATCACTTTGGACACCACAGAGCCTCCATGTGCAGCTTTGGGGACCAGCTCAGTCATGAAGGAGTTACCCTCTGGGGAGGGGTACAGTATCTGAGGAGAGTTGTCATTCACATCCGATATGAACACACTGACGCTCACGTTGCTGCTCAGCGGAGGAGAACCGTTGTCTCTGGCCATGACGTGGACTTTAATACTCCTCAAGTGTTCGTAATCAAACAACCTGACAGCGTGGATCACACCTGTGTCTCCATTAACAGACACATAGGAGGACACCGGGGCACCGTTCACCTCAGCGGCTAACAGAGAATAAATCACTGTACCGTTCTGTCTCCAGTCGGGGTCTCGAGCACTAACGGAACATAAAGTGGAGCCAGCTTTGTTATTTTCACTCACATATGCGCTGTAAGACTGTTCCTCAAACACAGGTGGGTTGTCGTTGATGTCTGCTACAGATAAGTGAAGACTTTTAGAGGAGGACAGAGGAGGAGAGCCCTCGTCAGTGGCACTGATTGTAATGTTGTAATCAGACACTAGTTCACGGTCCAGTTGTCCAGTAGTCACCAGAGAATAATAGTTTTTAATAGAAGAAACTAACTTAAAGGGGACATTTTGTTCAATGGAGCAGCGGACCTGTCCGTTCTGCTCAGAGTCTCTGTCCTGAACATTAATGATGCCCACCTCTGTACCAGGTGACACATTCTCTGGTACTGGATTTGACAGGGTATTCAGCAATATAACAGGAGTATTGTCATTTACATCAGTAAGATCAATATATAATGTTGAATAAGACACTAATCCAAGACCATCTTTAGCACTTATTTGCATTTCATAGGATGACATTTTCTCATAATCAACAACACCAGCAACTCTAACATCTCCAGTTTTGGGATGCAATGTAAATACATTAATATTGTCATCAGAAACATGATCAAATGCATATGTAATTTCACTATTTAATCCTTCATCTGCATCACTTGCACTCACTGTGATCACCAATGTATCAAGAGGAGAGTTTTCAGGCAGACTGGCTTTATAGACTGTCTGACTAAACACTGGTACATTATCATTAGCATCCAGCACAGTGACATGTATGACTACTGTACCTGATCTCTGAGGAGAGCCGCCATCATATGCAGTCAGCGAGAGCAAGATGTCTTTTTCATCTTCTCTATCTAGTTCTTTGTCTAAGACCAATTCACAGTACTTCCGTCCACCTGGTTTAGTGTTTACATTTAATCTGAAATGATCATTCTGCTGTAAAGTGTAGCTTTGAACAGAATTTTCACCGATGTCTCCATCATGTGCTTCCCCAAGAAGAAAACGAGCACCCTTTACCGCAGATTCCTGAATTTCTAATTTAACTGAATCTTCGTTAAACTGTGGTGAATTATCATTAATATCTAAAACACGGATATTAATTTGATGCAGCTCTAATGGATTTTCCTGCACAAATTCTTGTTTGAGAACACATGAAGCCTTTTTGCCACAAAGCCCTTCTCTGTCGATCCTCTCCTGAACAATCAAGTCACCATTGTTGGGGTTGATGCCGCAGTGCTGAACATTGTTGTCCACAGGATTGATACGTGCTTTACGAGCAAATAACTGGCCCAAATTGAGTCCAAAATCCTTGGCGATGTTCCCAATTACAGATCCACGTTTCATCTCCTCTGGTATAGAGTAGCTCAAGTCTCCATTGACGATGTGAAGGAAATGAAAAAGAAAGGCGAGGCAGTAGCCACAGGACACAAATCTTTTGTTCTTCATTTTATCCAAAAACAAAAATAAATCACTTCAAATTCGGCAGCAGATGAGCAAAACTATGAATATGACCTCCACTAATAACCACAGTCTCTTATACTGTGGTAGACGTGTCGACCAGATACACCCAACACAAAATAAAAAATCTCGGTTTTGCGACTGACTTAAATTCAGTGTGAGAGCAGGTTGAACAGCTCCTGTTCATGATACCACACTGACCCCTAGAGTGACTTAATCGACATGACTTCCAGTTGCTGTCAAAATATTAAAATATTATCAAAAACCTAACATTTAAATGTGGATATGTATAATTTCTGACATATATGTATATATTTATAAATGCCAATTATGAGTGTTGGTGTTGTAGGCACAACACGACATTAATAGCAATTTAAATTCCAGAGCAAATGTAACTGCAAGGTTAGTACTATTACCTATTTTTTGCTCTACATACAAAATTAGAAATTAGGGAAAATGCTGAAGATACAGAAAAGATAAAGCCCAAATACTTCATCACCATGGACAGAGAAGGATTTTGCTACAACTGCAGTATTTAAGAGTTATTTTTCAACAATTTACCAAAAAATATGATTCAAGTAATAAATATAGCTCACATGTAGTTTTGTAAAAATATTAATTTACTTCACCTGTGATTTTCAACAGCTGGTGGTAAGAAAAGAGCACACTGTTTATCTTCAGTTGATGATTAAAATTATACAATTAAAAACTAATAATGTATACACTATTCTCAAAGTGTACAAAATGATAATGCGTATTAGTAAAGGCCTATCATTAGATATGAAAGTGAAGACAAAACTTTTAACATGTATGGCACGTTTGTCTGGTGTACGGTATCAATTTACACTAGTTTGGGTCATTTGAAATAGTTGTGTCTTAAACAATGTGACTAGTAACCAGCAAAAACATTTTTACCCATGGTCAAACCTGTCAACATTTCAGAAGGAAAAAAAATAAAATATGATTAGAACTGGTAAAACGATTTTGAGTAAACTGAATGAATGTGTTTTTACTTAAAAAACTATGTTTGTTACAATATAGTATATTTTTAGTTGGCTTTTTTTTTTTTTGGATTCGCAGTTCCCTCTGCAATCAGAGGAAAATCCAATAATTACCTGTAAGGCACAGTCCAATGTTTGATGATGTTCAACATCCAAAAGACAAAAGCATTTTACACAAACAAAATGAGTACAACACCTCATTTGCAAAAAAATAATAAATAGGCCATTTCGACTATTACAGTCAGAAGGTCCAAAGTGTCCATAGACATCGCTCAAGCTGATATGTTACCGAAATCACACAATAATAAAAACTATGGCGATCGTGATGAATGATGTTAATAGAAGAAGAATAGCTTCAGTAAGCATTGTAAAAAAATAGAATTGTGTTATCCATTATTCTCAAGTCACAACCAGCATAAATAAATCAACCTGACAAGCAAAGCCATTGCAAAACAGGTTATCAATGTGTCACTTTAGTCTTTTTTCAGCTTTTTAGAACTTTTCATCTCAGAAAAATGATATTGTGACACAAAACTTTATATAGGACATCAGTTTGATAAAATCATGATAACAATATTGCTCAAGAAACTGCCATGATAATTACTCTATGAATTTATCCGGACATTGACATGACATTGCAAAAGGTTCTTACCTCCAAAAGGTCAAAAGAATGAGGAAGATCATCATCAAAGTCAGAAGGACTTTTCCTCAGAGTCTGGTCAGCAGGCAGCGTGTTGTCGTTGTAAGTAGAAACAAACTTAAAGTCACTGGTTCTAGAACCTGTTGTCAAGTAGGCGTCATAGTTGTAGGTACTGCGTAAAGTTCCTGTGCCATCAACATCTGCGTAATTAGGAGGCAGATACGCACTGGGGATGGCAACTGCTCCATCAAACAACAGTCTGGGCTTTCTCCTGCGACAAAACCTCACTCCCAGGACGATGATGATGAAGGTCAGAAAGAAGGTGGACACAGACACCAGCGCGATGATCAGATAAGACGTCAGCTTGGAATTCTTCTCGTCATAAGAAATGTCCTTCAGTTCTGGGACCTCGGCCAGGTTATCAGAAATAAGTAAATACATGGAACAGGTGGCAGAGAGAGGCGGCTGTCCGTTATCTTTCACTGCCACAATCAGGTTCTGTTTCATGCTGTCAGATTCAGAAATGTCCCGCTGGGTCCTGATCTCGCCACTGTGGAGACCGATGGTGAAAAGTCCTGGATCAGTGGACTTGACTATATGATAGGACAGCCAGGCATTTTGTCCGGAGTCCGAGTCCACCGCTATCACTTTGGACACCACAGAGCCTCCGTGTGCAGCTTTGGGGACCAGCTCTGTCATGAAAGAGTTACCCTCTGGGGAGGGGTACAGTATCTGCGGAGAGTTGTCATTCACATCCGATATGAACACACTGACGCTCACGTTGCTGCTCAGTGGAGGAGAACCGTTGTCTCTGGCCATGACGTGGACTTTAAAACTCCTCAAGTGTTCGTAATCAAATGACCTGACAGCATGGATCACACCTGTGTCTCCGTTAACAGATACATAGGAGGACATTGGGGCACCGTTCACCTCAGTGGCTAACAGAGAATAAATCACGGTACCGTTCTGTCTCCAGTCGGGGTCTCGAGCTTTAACGGAACATAAAGTGGAGCCAGCTTTGTTATTTTCACTCACATATGCACTGTAGGACTGTTCCTCAAACACAGGTGGGTTGTCATTGATGTCTGCTACAGATAAAAGGAGACTTTTCGAGGAGGACAGAGGAGGAGAGCCCTCATCAGTGGCACTGATTGTAATGTTGTAATCAGACACTAGTTCACGGTCCAGTTGTCCAACAGTCACCAGAGAATAATAGTTTTTAATTGAAGGAACTAATTTAAAAGGGACATTTTGCTGAAGAGAGCAGCGGACTTGGCCATTCTTCTCAGAGTCTCTGTCCTGAACATTAATGATGCCCACCTCTGTACCAGGTGACACATTTTCTGGTACTGGATTAGACAGTGACTTTAAATTGATCACAGGGGCGTTGTCATTTACATCATTTATATTAATTACAACTTTTGTCTCAGAAGAAAGTCCATATCCATCTTTTGCTTCGACATACACTTCATGTGTCGATCCCTCTTCATAATCAATCTCGCTTATAACAAATATTTCTCCGGTTTTATCACTGAGAGAAAAAATATTTCGTGACTTATCAGACATTCTGCTGAACTGGTATGTTACTTCGCCATTTACACCCTCGTCTGCATCTGATGCACTCACAGTAATAACTAGTGTTTTAAGTGCGGCGTCTTCTTTGACAGATGATGCATAAACAGCCTGAGTAAAAACTGGGGCGTTGTCATTAGCATCAAGTACAATGATATGTATGACTACTGTACCAGATCTGGGAGGAGAACCACCATCCACTGCTGTAAGGAGTAATTTTAATTCCTGCTGTTCTTCTCTGTCTAATTCCTTATCCAAAATCAGCTCACCGTATTTACTGCCAGAATTGGTTGTCTGAATATGGAACACAAAATTAGCATTCCGTTGTAAAATGTACCTTTGAACAGAATTTGTGCCGATATCTGCATCATTTGCTGCATTAAGGCGATATTTAGCTCCTTTGACAGCTAACTCACTAATTTCCAGCCTCACAACATCATTAGGGAAAATCGGCGCATTGTCATTCACGTCCTGCACTTGCAGAGACAACTTGTGTAGTTCCAAAGGATTCTCCAACAGCAGATCAAATCTTAGAACACATGAAGGTTTTTCACCGCAATGCTCCTCTCGGTCGATCCTGTCAGCAACCATTAAATCTCCTGTCCGGAGGTTTATTCCGCAATACTGTTTGTCATTTCTTTCCATGTCGACACGAGGCTTGCGAGCAGACAGTTTCCCCACCTCCAATCCGAGATCCTTGGCGATATTTCCAATGATAGATCCGCGTTTCAGCTCCTCTTGTACAGAATAGCTCAGGTCCCCGTGTGCGTAATCGAGCAGAACAAAGAAAAAGATGAAGCTGCAGCTGTGAACAATGTGACGTGTGTGCGCCATCCTCTGATATTAACGCACAAAATGCAACACACTTCCAATTTTCAAAAGGTCTTTCGACCACTAAAAAACCCTTTTCCTTAGTCCTCCTCCTTCAACGCTATAAAGAACACTAGAATCCAACAATGAGTGTTGCACAGCACAAACAAAGCCTGCATGAATCTGCTGCTGGTCTCTACTGACACCATGTGCACTGTAAGAAAATTGCGGTTGTCATATATATGCTGCATTGTATCATTATCAAGAATCAATAATGAGAGAATATAGTTTTTTGTACAGCTATCATCCGCTTTAATAATGATTTATGATTCAGTCTTTCTCTTTGCTATTCTGACCATTATTCTGCAAATGTCCGAGACCTTAGATAATTGTTTAATATTCAAAAAGAGTTAAAATATATATATATATACACATTTTTAAAATCATGTCTTTAAAGAATTAAAACATTACACAATAATCATGTTTTCTCACTGTTGTACAACAGTGGACTACTAAAATATTCAGGCGGTTACATCTTGCCAGCTTCCTTCTTAAAGCCTAAAATTGAATGGTCTGCATGTTTAGCTTAGAAATGTTCTTTTAAAAATATATATTTACAAAAAAATTCAATTAATTCAGAAATTTTACAAAGCATATACAGAGTAATTAGGGGAACGTTTTGATATAATTATAGGAAGGAAAAGCAAGATAAAAACAAAGTGACTTTAAAAATAATATTTAAAAAAACAGCTGGTTTCAGCCCCAAAGCCAAATCAATGAAGTATACACTATTGATCCATATAGAACAGGAAGCTTTACAAATAGGCAGGTTTTTTTTTCCTATCAGAGAAAAAAAGAAAACAAGGTCAATGTTAAAAGATCTATGTCGTTAGTGGTTAGAGCAGGTGCAAGATAAGAAAATAACACAATTTTCAACGCAAAAGCGACATAATGAAGATTCCAGACTGGACAAGTTGGTAGAGAAGGCCAGTAACGTGGTGGGAGTAGAGCTAGACTCTCTGGCGGTGGTGTCAGAGAGGAGAAGTCTAGCAAAACTCCTAGCCATTATGGACAACACCTCCCACCCGCAACACTCGGACATTGCGGAGAGAATGAGCACGTTCAGTGGAAGGCTCAGACTCCCAAAATGCAACACGGAACGACACAGGAGGTCCTTCATACCGACAGCCATCAGACTGTATAATGCACATGTTCCTTGACTGCACTTAAATGTAGAATATAATTATATTACTCATATATTATATATTATGTATATTGTATTGTTTATTATTATTTATTATTATTATTTTCTATCGTGAGCGAACTGTGGTGCTGAATTTCCCCCAGAGATCAATAAAGTACTTTCTATTCTATGTGTCTGTTTTCACTCAGAGTCATGATGGAGTCTATCCCAGGTGACTTGGTCAAAGAAGGTGGAACACCCTAAATAGATCACCAATAAATGCTGTCAGATTACACCTGGGCAACTTAGTTTTTTTTTTTTTTTACTGTAGACCTATAAGATTTATAAAACAGAAAATTACAAAAAATTACCACATTTTGCGAAATGTAATGTTGTGTAAATGTAAATGTTCATATAGGATGATCTGTATTTGAACGATACTGAATGTGTCATAATTTGCTAGTTTTCCAAAGGACTTGTGAATAAAGACAGACTACTGCATGTTTACGTTCCTTGCATTTTAACACAATATATGTATTTAAATACAAGTTAAACATCTTCTTAAAAATGTTGACTTAACTTTTTTTATGTTTTTTTGTTTGTTTGTTATTTACAGCATTTTCGCTTGCTGTGCATGATGCACCCTTAACTATTTCCCACCAGTTCAAAAGTGCAAAAAGAAAACATTTCCACACTCAAAGTCTCAATTGAACAAGGACAGCGAGATCTGAAGCCAACCATCCTCAAAAACCTCTAAAGGGGGGAACTTCATACTCCCTTTCAACAGCTGGTAGTCAAAACTCCAGCCCACTTGGCGAAGCTTCAGTTGATGATTACAATGATTAAATTTAAAGATGATAATTGACACTAAACTCAAAGTGCACAAAATATTTAAAAAAATATATATATATAAAGGCCTACCAATGAATAGGAAAGTGTAGAGAGACCTTGTAGCATATATACCACAATTGTCTGATGTACGATAATAAATCATACTATACCTTAGATCTTTTGTAAACATTTTGTCAAAAACAATGTGCCCAGTAACCAGCAAAAACATGTTTAGTTAAGTCCAAACCTGTTAACTTTTCAGAAAACAAATAGTAAAAAAAATTATAACTTGTAAAACGATTTTTGTAAACTGAGTAAATGTGTTTTTACTTTCATAAATATGATTTTTACAATTAAGTATATGTTTTCAGTGCCTGATGTTTTTTTTTTTTCAGATTCACAGTTCCCTCGGCATTCAGAGGAACATACATGGAAAACCTATTTGTCATTACCACAGTGTTATTTAAAAAATACAAAATAAAATACAAAGGTCCAAAGTTTGATACTGTACAACATCCAAAAACCTGCAGCATTTGACAAACCTAAAATTAATAGAACACTTAAATTGCAAAACAAATTACATGAACCGTAATGTCTATTTCAGTCAGACTTAAACAAAAAGGATAAATGTCACTATCTGTGTCCACAACCATTGCTAAAGCAGATAATTGAGACAATACCACACAATTATATACAAAAATATATATAAAGTTTTTGATTAACAATGTTGGTTGACAATGCATAGCATCAAAAAAAATGATTAAAATCGTAAATGTACAACCAGTACTTCTCAAGTCACAACCGAATAAACAAAAGCGACCACACAAGCAAAGCCATGACAAAAAGGTTATAAATGTGTCATTTTAGTCTTTCTTTAGCTTTTCAGCAATTGTCACCTACGAAAAATTATATCTTGACATGAAATTATGCAATAGGACATGAGTAATATCAAACCATGATAATAATGTTGCTCAAGAAACTGCCATGATAATCAATCTATAAATATTGTCCTTCCTAAACAATAAGTGCACTTATTCAGGCATTGTCATAAAATCGCAAAATGGTCCTACCTCCAAAGGGTCGAAAGAATCATGAAGATCATCAACAAAGTCAGAAGGACTTTTCCTCAGAGTCTGGTCAGCAGGCAGCGTGTTGTCATTGTAAGAAGACACAAACTTAAAGTCACTGGTTCTAGAACCTGTTGTCAAGTAGGCGTCATAGTTGTAGGTGCTGCGTAAAGTTCCTGTGCCATCAACATCTGCGTAATTAGGAGGCAGATACGCGCTGGGGATGGCAACTGCTCCATCAAACAACAGTCTGGGCTTTCTCCTGCGACAAAACCTCACACCCAGGACGATGATGATGAAGGTCAGAAAGAAGGTGGACACAGACACGAGCGCGATGATCAGATAAGACGTCAGTTTGGAATTCTTCTCCTCATAAGAAATGTCCTTCAGTTCTGGGACCTCAGCCAAGTTATCAGAAATAAGTAAATACATGGAGCAGGTGGCAGAGAGAGGGGGCTGTCCGTTATCTTTCACTGCCACAATCAGGTTCTGTTTCATGCTGTCAGATTCAGAAATGTCCCGCTGGGTCCTGATCTCTCCACTGTGGAGACCAATGGTGAAAAGTCCCGGATCAGTGGACTTGACTATATGATAGGACAGCCAGGCGTTCTGTCCGGAGTCTGCATCCACCGCTATCACTTTGGACACCACAGAGCCTCCGTGTGCAGCTTTGGGGACCAGCTCGGTCATGAAGGAGTTACCCTCTGGGGAGGGGTACAGTATCTGAGGAGAGTTGTCATTAACATCCGATATGAACACACTGACGCTCACGTTGCTGCTCAACGGAGGAGAACCGTTGTCTCTGGCCATGACGTGGACTTTAAAACTCCTCAGGTGTTCATAATCAAACGACCTGACAGCGTGGATCACACCTGTGTCTCCGTTAACAGATACATAGGAAGACACCGAGGCACCGTTCACCTCAGCAGCTAACAGAGAATAAATCACGGTACCGTTCTGTCTCCAGTCGGGGTCTCGAGCTTTAACGGAACATAAAGTGGAGCCAGCTTTGTTATTTTCACTCACATATGCGCTGTAGGACTGTTCCTCAAACACAGGTGGGTTGTCGTTGATGTCTGCTACAGATAAGTGAAGACTTTTAAAGGAAGACAGAGAAGGAGATCCCTCGTCAGTGGCACTGATTGTAATGTTGTAATCAGACACTAGTTCACGGTCCAGTTTTCCAGTAGTCACCAGAGAATAATAGTTTTTAATAGAAGGAACTAACTTAAAGGGGATATTTTGTTGAAGGGAACAGCGGACCTGTCCGTTCTTCTCAGAGTCTCTGTCCTGAACGTTAATGATGCCCACCTCTGTACCAGGTGACACATTCTCTGGTACTGGATTAGACAGTGACTTTAAATTGATCACAGGAGCATTGTCATTTACATCATTTATATTAATTACGACTTTTGTCTCAGAAGAAAGTCCATAACCATCTTTTGCTTCGACAAACAATTCATGCGTTGATCCCTCTTCATAATCAATCTCGCCTATAACAAATATTTCTCCGGTTTTATCATTGAGAGAAAACATTTTTCGTGATTTATCAGACATTTTGCTGAACTCGTATGTTACTTCGCCATTTACACCCTCGTCTGCATCTGATGCGCTCACAGTAATAACTGGTGTTTTAAGTGCGGCGTCTTCTTTGACGGATGATGTATAAACAGCCTGAGTAAAAACTGGGGCGTTGTCATTAGCATCAAGTACAATGATATGTATGACTACTGTACCAGATCTGGGAGGAGAACCACCATCCACTGCCGTAAGGAGTAATTTTAAATCCTGCTGTTCTTCTCTGTCTAATTCCTTATCCAAAATCAGCTCACCGAATTTACTGCCAGAATTGGTTGTCTGAATATGAAACAGAAAATTAGCATTTTGTTGTAAAATGTACCTTTGCACAGAATTTGTGCCGATATCTGCATCATTTGCTGCATTAAGGCGATATTTAGCTCCTTTGTCAGCTGACTCACTAATTTCCAGCCTCACAACATCTTTAGGGAACATTGGCGCATTGTCATTCACGTCCTGCACTTGCAGAGACAACTTGTGTAGTTCTAAAGGATTCTCCAGCAGCAGATCAAATCTTAGAACACAGGAAGGTTTTTCACCGCAATGCTCCTCTCGGTCGATCCTGTCAGCAACAATTAAATCTCCTGTCCGGAGGTTTATTCCGCAATACTGTTTGTCATTTCTTTCCATGTCGACACGAGGCTTGCGAGCAGACAGTTTCCCCACCTCCAATCCGAGATCCTTGGCGATATTTCCAATGATAGATCCGCGTTTCAGCTCCTCTTGTACAGAATAGCTCAGGTCCCCGTGTGCACAATCGAGCAGAACAAAGAAAAAGATGAAGCTGCAGCTGTGAACAATGCGACGTGTGTGCGCCATCCTCTGATATTAACGCACAAAATGCACCACAATTCCAATTTTCAAAAGCTCATTCGACCATTAAGAACCCCTTTTGCCTTAGTCCTCTTCCTTTAACGCTCTGAAGAACACTAGAATCCAACAATGAGTGTTGCACAGCACAAACGAAGCCTGCATGAATCTGCTGCTGGTCTCTACTGACACCATGTGCACTGTAAGAAAATTGCGGTTGTCATATATTTGCTGCTGTATTCATATCAAGATACAATAATGAGAGAAAATAGTTTTTTTTACAGCTATCGTCCGCTTTAATAATGACTTCTGTTTCAGTCTTTCTCTTTGCTACTTCTGACCATTATTCCGCAATCGTCCGAGACCTTAGATACTTGTTTAATATTCAAAAAGAGTTAAAAAAAATGTATACACATCTTTAAAATCACGTCTTTAAATAATTAAAACATTACACAATTATCATGTTATCTTACTGTTGTACAACAGTAGACTACAGTACTCCTGATCCAATGAGAAACTCTCATACATTCAAATGTTTGAACTGTATTGTGTAATTTTGTTAAAAAGTAATATATGTATCAGTGGAAAACTTAGTTTAACGAAAACAAAGTACAGCAACTATTTTTTTTTTGTGTATCCTGTTCTGGAACTTAACAGAATGCTTGTGTCAGAAAAAAATAAAATATCCAGGCGTTTACATCTTGTCAGCTTCCTTCTTAAAGCCTAAAACTCAATGATCTGCATATTTAGCTTAGAAATGTTCTTTTAAAAATACATTTACAAATAAATTCAATTAATTTAGAAGTTTTACAAAGCATACAAATGTTTCAGTGCTACAAAGTAATCAGGGGAACGTTATGATATAATTATAGGAAGGAAAAGCAAGATAAAAACAAACTGTCTTTAAAAAATGTAAACAAACAAAAAAAAAAAACAACAGCTGGTTTCAGCCCCAAAGCAAAATTAATGAATTATACACTTGATCCATATACAACAGGAAGCTTTACCAATAGGCTGTTTTTTTTTTCCATCAGAGAAAAAAGGAATTTAAGGTCAATGTTAAAAACACCTATATCATTAGTGGTTAGAGCAGGGGCAAAATAAGAAAATAACACCATTTTCAACACAAAAGTTATATATTGAAGTTCCCATACATTTATCTGTTTTCACTCAGAGCCATAATGGAGTCTATACCAGGTGACTTGGTCAGAGATGGAGTACACCCTAAATAGATCACCAATAAATACTGTCAGATAGGCAACTTAGTTTAAAAAAAAAAAGCAATTGTAGACCTATAAGATTTATGAAACAGAAAATTAAAAAAAATACCACATTTTGTGAAATGTAATGTGTAAATGTAAATGTTCATATAAAACAATCTGTTTTTGAACGATACTGAATGTGTCATATTCACAATTTGCTAGTTCGCCAAAGGACTTGTGAGTATAGACAGACTACTGCATGTTTAAGTTCCTTGCATTTTAACACAATACATACATTTACATACAACTTGAACATATTCTTAAAAATGTTGAATTAACGTTTTGTTTTGTGTGTTTTTGTCTTTTGTTTTTGTTACGGCATTTTCGCTTGCTGTCCGTGATACACCCAAAACTGTTTCCCACCAGTTCAAAAGGGCAAAAAGAAAAAATATACACACTCAAAAGTCTCAATTGAACAAGGACAGCGAGATCTGAAGCCAATTAGCCTCAAAAACCTTTAAAGGGGGAAAAGTCATCCTCACTTTCAATAGCTGGTAGTCAGAAATAGAGTCCACTTGGTTAAGCTTCAGTTAATGATAACAATGATGCAATTTAAACATGATAATTGACACCTAAACTCAAAGTGTACAACATGTTAAAAAACTAAAAACTAAAGGCCTACCAATGGATAGGAAAGTGTTGAGACACCTTGTAGGATATACAGAAAATCGCAATTGTCTGATGTGCGATAATATATTATACCACCTTTAATTGTAAACATTTTAACAAAAACAAATTGACCAGTAACAAGCAAAAACATGTTTAGTTTAGTCCAAACCTGTTAACTTTTCACATAGTAAATATATAATGATAACTGAAAAACAGATTCTGAGTAAACTGAGTAAATGTGTTTTTACTTTCATAAATATGATTTTTACAATTTAGTATTTATTTTCAGTGCCTGATTTGTCTTTTCTTTTTACAGATTCTCACTTCCCTCGGCCTTCAGAAGACAATACACGGAATAACTATTTGTGATTGTCAGCGTATTATTTAAAAGATGAAAAATAAAATAAAACAGTCCAACCAATGATACTGTACAACATCCAAAAACCTGCTTCATTTTACAAACCCAAAATGAATACAACACCTAAATTGCGAAACAAATTAAATAAGCCTTAATGACTCGTTCAGTCAGAATTAAATATAAAAGGTCAATGGTGTCTATAACCATTGCTTAAGCTGATAATTGACACAATACCACAAAATTATAAAAAATATAAAGATCTTGATTAACAATGTTGATTGGCAAAGCATAACATCAAAAAGTATGATACAAATCAAAAATGTACAATTAGTTCTTCTCAAGTCACAACTGAATAAACAAAAGTGACCACACAAGTAAAGCCATTACAAAAAGGTTATGAATGTGTCATTTTAGTCTTTTTTTTAACTTTTCAGTATGTGTCATCTTAGAAAAATTATATTTTTACACAAAATTATGCATTAGGACATCAGTAATATCAAACCATGATAATGATATTGCTCAAGAAACTGCCATGATAATCAATCTATAAATATTGTCCTTCCTAAACAATGAGTGCATTTATTCAGGCATTGTCATAAAATCGCAAAAGGGTCCTACCTCCAAAGGGTCAAATGAATCATGAAGATCATCAACAAAGTCAGAAGGACTTTTCCTCAGGGTCTGGTCAGCAGGCAGCGTGTTGTCATTGTAAGAAGACACAAACTTAAAGTCACTGGTTCTAGAACCTGTTGTCAAGTAGGCGTCATAGTTGTAGGTGCTGCGTAAAGTTCCTGTGCCGTCAACATCTGCGTAATTAGGAGGCAGATACGCGCTGGGGATGGCAACTGCTCCATCAAACAACAGTCTGGGCTTTCTCCTGTGACAAAACCTCACACCCAGGACGATGATGATGAAGGTCAGAAAGAAAGTGGACACAGACACCAGCGCGATGATCAGATAAGACGTCAGTTTGGAATTATTCTCATCATAAGTAATGTCCTTCAGTTCTGGCACCTCAGCCAAGTTATCAGAAATAAGTAAATACAAGGAGCAGGTGGCAGAGAGAGGGGGCTGTCCGTTATCTTTCACTGCCACAATCAGGTTCTGTTTCATGCTGTCAGATTCAGAAATGTCCCGCTGGGTCCTGATCTCTCCACTGTAGAGACCAATGGTGAAAAGTCCCGGATCAGTGGACTTGACTATATGATAGGACAGCCAGGCGTTCTGTCCGGAGTCTGCATCCACCGCTATCACTTTGGACACCACAGAGCCTCCGTGTGCAGCTTTGGGGACCAGCTCTGTCATGAAGGAGTTACCCTCTGGGGAGGGGTACAGTATCTGAGGAGAGTTGTCATTCACATCCGATATGAAGACACTGACGCTCACGTTGCTGCTCAACGGAGGGGAACCGTTGTCTCTGGCCATGACGTGGACTTTAAAACTCCTCAGATTTTCATAATCAAACGATCTTACAGCGTGGATCACACCTGTGTCTCCATTAACAGATACATAGGAGGACATTGGGGCACCGTTCACCTCAGCAGCTAACAGAGAATAAATCACGGTACCGTTCTGTCTCCAGTCGGGGTCTCGAGCACTAACGGAACATAAAGTGGATCCAGCTTTGTTATTTTCACTCACATATGCGCTGTAGGACTGTTCCTCAAACACAGGTGGGTTGTCGTTGATGTCTGCTACAGATAAAAGGAGACTTTTCGAGGAGGACAGAGGAGGAGAGCCCTCGTCAGTGGCACTGATTGTAATGTTGTACTCAGACACTAGTTCACGGTCCAGTTGTCCAGTAGTCACCAGAGAATAATAGTTTTTAATAGAAGGAACTAACTTAAAGGGGATATTTTGTTGAAGGGAACAGCGGACCTGTCCGTTCTTCTCAGAGTCTCTGTCCTGAACATTAATGATGCCCACCTCTGTACCAGGTGACACATTCTCTGGTACTGGATTAGACAGTGACTTCAAATTGATCACAGGAGCATTGTCATTTACATCATTTATATCAATTACTACTTTTGTCACAGTAGAAAGTCCATAACCATCTTTAGCTTCAACAAACACGTCATGCGTTGATCCCTCTTCATAATCAATCTCGCCCATAACGAATATTTCTCCGGTTTTATCATTTAGAGAAAAAATATTTCGTGACTTATCAGACATTCTGCTGAACTGGTATGTTATTTCGCCATTTACACCCTCGTCTGCATCTGATGCACTCACAGTAATAACTGGTGTTTTAAGTGCGGCGTCTTCTTTGACAGATGATGTATAAACAGCCTGAGTAAAAACTGGGGCATTGTCATTAGCATCAAGTACAATGATATGTATGACTACTGTACCAGATCTGGGAGGAGAACCACCATCCACTGCTGTAAGGAGTAATTTTAAATCCTGCTGTTCTTCTCTGTCTAATTCCTTATCTAAAATAAGCTCACCATATTCACTGACAGAATTAGTTGTCTGAATATAGAACACAAAATTAGCATTTTGTTGTAAAATGTAGCTTTGGACAGAATTTGTGCCGATATCTGCATCATGTGCTGCATTAAGGCGATATTTAGCTCCTTTGACAGCTGACTCACGAATTTCCAGCCTCACAACATCATTAGGGAAAATCGGTGCGTTGTCATTCACGTCCTGCACTTGCAGAGACAACCTGTGTAGTTCCAAAGGATTCTCCAGCAGCATATCGAATCTTAGAACACAGGAAGGTTTTTCACCGCAATGCTCCTCTCGGTCGATCCTGTCAGCAACCATTAAATCTCCTGTCCGGAGGTTTATTCCGCAATACTGTTTGTCATTTCTTTCCATGTCGACACGAGGCTTGCGAGCAGACAGTTTCCCCACCTCCAATCCGAGATCCTTGGCGATATTTCCAATGATAGATCCACGTTTCAGCTCCTCTTGTACAGAATAGCTCAGGTCTCCGTGTGCACAATCGAGCAGAACAAAGAAAAAGATGAAGCTACAGCTCTGAACAATGCGCCGTGTGTGCGCCATCCTCTGATATTAACGCACACAATGCAACACACTTCCAATTTTCAAAAGCTCATTCGACCATTAAAAACCCCTTTTGCCTTAGTCCTCCTCCTTTAACGCTCTGAAGAACACTAAAGTCCAATAATGAGTGTTGCACAGCACAACCAAAGCCTGCGTGAATCTGCTGCTGGTCTCTACTGACACCATGTGCACTGTAAGAAAATTGCGGTTGTCATATATAAGCTGCATTGTATTATTATCAACATACAATAGTGAGAGAATATATATTTTTATCTATCGTCCGCTTTTGATAAATGATTTATGTTTCAGTCGTTCTATTTGCTGCAATTTAACCTATTTTCTGCAAATGAGTGAGACATAAATACATGCTTAACATTCAAAATGAGGAAAAAAATATACAATATTAAATCACCTCTTAAAAGTAATAAAATATTACAAAATGATCATGTTATCTCACAACAAGAGACTGCAGTTCTCGTGATTCAATGAAAAACTCTCGTATGTTCAAATATTTGAATTTTATTGCATAATTTAAATAAAAACTAATATATTTATCAAGGGAAAACCTAGTTTGACCAAAATACAATTTTAAAGTAGAGCAACAAAATGTTTCTTAGAAAATGTGTATCTTATTCTCAAACTTAACAGAATGCTGACGTCAGACGGATTGAACATTTTCAGGCGGTTACATTGTGCCAGCTTCCTTCTTAAAGTCTAAAATTGAATGATTTGCACAAGCTTAACATGTTCTTCCAAAGTTTTAAAAAGAATACATGTGTGTTAGTGCTACAAAGACACGAGGGGAAAGATATGGCATATTTACAGTGAAGGAAAAGCAAGATAAGAAGAAAGTTACTTTAAAAATAATAAAGAACCACAGCGACTTGCAGGCCCAATTATTGAAGTCTCCACTATTGATCCATATACGACACAAAGCTTTAGCAATAGACCATTTTTAGGGGAGGGGGGTTTCCCAATCAGAGAAAAAAGGAAAACCAAGTCAATGTTAAAAACATCTACCTCGTTAGTGGTTATATCAGGTGCAACATAATAAAATAACACAAGTTGCAACACAAAAGTGACATTATGCAAATACCATACATTTATGTATCTGTTTTTATTCAGAGTCATGATGGAGTTTACCCCAGCTGACTTGGTCAGAACAGATAACCTGAACAGATCACCTATCAATACTCGATATGACTTCGTAAGACTAACAAACAGTCAGATTACACCTGGGTAATTTAGTTGTTGTTTTGTTACTAGGGGCCTATAAGTTGTATAATACAAAAAATCAAAGAAATGATTACATTTTACTTAATGTAATGTGTAAATGTTCATCCCTATGGGACAATCTGAATTTGTACTATACTGAATGTGTCATATTCACAATTGTGTAGTTTGCCAAAGCACACGGGAGTAAATACATCAGACTGCTGCATGTGTACGTTCCTTGCATTGTAACACTATATATACACTGTATATATATATTATATATATATATATATATATATATATATATATATATATATATATATATATATATATATATATTATTGTGTTTTTTTTGTTTTTTTACACTATTGTCAATGATGCACCCGGAACTGTTTCCCACCAGTTGAGAAGCACAAAAAGAAAAAAAACAGGCACACTGAAAGTCCCAATTAAACAAGGACAGCGAGATTTGATGCCACTTCTCCACAAACAACTTTGAAGGGGGAAACTACATGAAATAAAGCACTCAGTTCAGCAAGAATGTTCTAAAGGAGCCACATGCCTTTACAAACAAATATATGGCATATAGGCCTTATTTACAACAATTTAGGCTTGAAAAACAAAGCAAATCCAACTTGTGTTAAACATCTGTAACAAGCAAACTCAGACAGAAGGGAAGATATAAAACATGTTGACAGAACCACCAAAGACACAGATCAATAGTATCTACCTCAGTTCCTAAAGTGGATTGGACTACAACTGGCTGATCAGGACCAACATTTCACAGTGAAGATGTTGATAAAATGTAAAATGAAAAGTGGTTAAGTTGCGGTTCATATCTTACAAATAAAAAAACGTGTCCGTTGAAGTTAACCAACTAATAAATACGGAAAGCGTTTATGTAAAACAACATTGGCGTTCAAAGTGAGAAAAGTTACCTACCTCTAAAGGGTCGAAAGAATCATGAAGATCATCAACAAAGTCGGAAGGACTTTTCCTCAGAGTCTGGTCAGCAGGCAGCGTGTTGTCATTGTAAGAAGACACAAACTTAAAGTCACTGGTTCTAGAACCTGTTGTCAAGTAGGCGTCGTAGTTGTAAGTGCTGCGTAAAGTTCCGGTTCCGTCAACATCTGCGTAATTAGGAGGCAGATACGTGCTGGGGATGGCAACTGCTCCATCAAACAACAGTCTGGGCTTTCTCCTGCGACAAAACCTCACACCCAGGACGATGATGATGAAGGTCAGAAAGAAGGTGGACACAGACACCAGCGCGATGATCAGATAAGATGTCAATTTGGAATTCTTCTCCTCGTAAGAAATGTCCTTCAGTTCTGGCACCTCAGCCAAGTTATCAGAAATAAGTAAATACATGGAGCAGGTGGCAGAGAGAGGGGGCTGTCCATTATCTTTCACTGTCACAATCAGGTTCTGTTTCATGCTGTCAGATTCAGAAATGTCCCGCTGGGTCCTGATCTCTCCACTGTGGAGACCAATGGTGAAAAGTCCCGGATCAGTGGACTTGACTATATGATAGGACAGCCAGGCGTTCTGTCCGGAGTCTGCGTCCACCGCTATCACTTTGGACACCACAGAGCCTCCGTGTGCAGCTTTGGGGACCAGCTCTGTCATGAAGGAATTACCCTCTGGGGAGGGGTACAGTATCTGAGGAGAGTTGTCATTCACATCCGATATGAAGACACTGACGCTCACGTTGCTGCTCAGCGGAGGAGAACCGTTGTCTCTGGCCATGACGTGGACTTTAAAACTCCTCAAATGTTCATAATCAAACGATCTTACAGCGTGGATCACACCTGTGTCTCCGTTAACAGATACATAGGAAGACACTGGGGCACCGTTCACCTCAGCAGCTAACAGAGAATAAATCACGGTACCGTTCTGTCTCCAGTCGGGGTCTCGAGCACTAACGGAACATAAAGTTGAGCCAGCTTTGTTATTTTCACTCACATATGCGCTGTAGGACTGTTCCTCAAATACAGGTGGGTTGTCGTTGATGTCTGCTACAGATAAAAGTAGACTTTTCGAGGAGGACAGAGGAGGAGAGCCCTCATCAGTGGCACTGATTGTAATGTTGTACTCAGACACTAGTTCACGGTCCAGTTGCCCAGTAGTCACCAGAGAATAATAGTTTTTAATAGAAGGAACTAACTTAAAGGGGATATTTTGTTGAAGGGAACAGCGGACCTGTCCGTTCTTCTCAGAGTCTCTGTCCTGAACATTAATGATGCCCACCTCTGTACCAGGTGACACATTCTCTGGTACTGGATTAGACAGTGACTTCAAATTGATCACAGGAGCATTGTCATTTACATCATTTATATCAATTACTACTTTTGTCAAAGTTGAAAGTCCATAACCATCTTTAGCTTCAACAAACACGTCATGCGTCGATCCCTCTTCATAATCAATCTCGCCCATAACGAATATTTCTCCGGTTTTATCATTTAGAGAAAAAATATTTCGTGACTTATCAGACATTCTGCTGAACTGGTATGTTATTTCGCCATTTACACCCTCGTCTGCATCTGATGCACTCACAGTAATAACTGGTGTTTTAAGTGCGGCGTCTTCTTTGACAGATGATGTATAAACAGCCTGAGTAAAAACTGGGGCGTTGTCATTAGCATCAAGTACAATGATATGTATGACTACTGTACCAGATCTGGGAGGAGAACCACCATCCACTGCTGTAAGGAATAATTTTAAATCCTGCTGTTCTTCTCTGTCTAATTCCTTATCTAAAATCAGCTCACCATATTCACTGCCAGAATTGGTTGTCTGAATATGGAACACAAAATTAGCATTTTGTTGTAAAATGTAGCTTTGGACAGAATTTGTGCCCATATCTGCATCATGTGCTGCATTAAGGCGGTATTTAGCTCCTTTGTCAGCTGACTCACTAATTTCCAGCCTCACAACATCATTAGGGAAAATCGGCGCATTGTCATTCACATCCTGCACTTGCAGAGACAGCTTGTGTAGTTCTAAAGGATTCTCCAGCAGCAGATCGAATCTTAGAACACAGGAAGGTTTTTCACCGCAATGCTCCTCTCGGTCGATCCTGTCAGCAACCATTAAATCTCCTGTCCGGAGGTTTATTCCGCAATACTGTTTGTCATTTCTTTCCATGTCGACACGAGGCTTGCGAGCAGACAGTTTCCCCACCTCCAATCCGAGATCCTTGGCGATATTTCCAATGATAGATCCACGTTTCAGCTCCTCTTGTACAGAATAGCTCAGGTCCCCGTGTGCACAATCGAGCAGAACAAAGAAAAAGATGAAGCTACAGCTCTGAACAATGCGCCGTGTGTGCGCCATCCTCTGATATTAACGCACAAAATGCACCACACTTCCAATTTTCAAAAGCTCATTCGACCACTAAAAACCCCTTTTGCCTTAGTCGTCCTCCTTTAACGCTCTGAAGAACACTAAAATCCAATAATGAGTGTTGCACAGCACAACCAAAGCCTGCGTGAATCTGCTGCTGGTCTCTACTGACACCATGTGCACTGTAAGAAAATTGCGGTTGTCATATATAAACTGCATTGTATTATTATCAACATACAATAGTGAGAGAATATACATTTTTATCTATCGTCCGCTTTTGATAAATGATTTATGTTTCAGTCGTTTTATTTGCTGCAATTTAACCTATTTTCTGCAAATGAGTGAGATATAAATACATGCTTAACATTCAAAATGAGGAAAAAATATACAATGATATTAAATCACCTCTTAAAAGTAATAAAACATTACAAAATGATCATGTTATCTCACAACAAGAGACTGTAGTTCTCGTGAGTCAATGAAAAACTCTCGTATGTTCAAATATTTGAATTTTATTGCATAATTTAAATAAAAACTAATATATTTATCAAGGGAAAACCTAGTTTGACCAAAATACAATTTTAAAGTAGAGCAACAAAATGTTTCTTAGAAAATGTGTATCTTATTCTCAAACTTAACAGAATGCTGACGTCAGACGGATTGAACATTTTCAGGCGGTTACATTGTGCCAGCTTCCTTCTTAAAGTCTAAAATTGAATGATTTGCACCTTAAGCTTACATGTTCTTCCAAAGTTGTAAAAAGAATGCATGTGTGTTAGTGTTACAAAGACACGAGGGGAAAGATATGGCATAATTACAGTGAAGGAAAAGCAAGATAAGAAGAAAGTTACTTTAAAAATAATAAAGAACCACAGCGACTTGCAGGCCCTATTATTGAAGTCTCCACTATTGATCCATATACAACACAAAGCTTTACCAATAGACCATTTTTAGGGGAGGGGGGTTTCCCAATCAGAGAAAAAAGGAAAACCAAGTCAATGTTAAAAACATCTACCTCGTTAGTGGTTATATCAGGTGCAACATAATAAAATAACACAAGTTGCAACACAAAAGTGACATTATGCAAATACCATACATTTATGTATCTGTTTTTATTCAGAGTCATGATGGAGTTTACCCCAGCTGACTTGGTCAGAACAGATAACCTGAACAGATCACCTATCAATACTCGATATGACTTCGTAAGACTAACATACACAGTCAGATTACACCTGGGTAATTTAGTTGTTGTTGTTGTTTTGTTACTGTAGGCCTATAAGATGTATAAAACAAAAAATCAAAGAAATGATTCCATTTTACTCAATGTAAAGTGTAAATGTTCATCCCTATGGGACAATCTGAATTTGTACTATACTGTATGTGTCATATTCACAATTTTGTAGTTTGCCAAAGCACACGGGAGTAAATACATCAGACTGCTGCATGTGTACGTTCCTTGCATTGTAACACTATATATACACTGTATATATATATTATATATATTATATATATATATTATATATATATATATATATATATATATATATATATATATATATATATATATATATATATATATATTATTGTGTTTTTTTACACTATTGTCAATGATGCACCCGGAACTGTTTCCCACCAGTTGAGAAGCACAAAAAGAAAAAAAACAGGCACACTGAAAGTCCCAATTAAACAAGGACAGCGAGATTTGATGCCACTTCTCCTCAAAAAACTTTGAAGGGGGAAACTACATGAAATAAAGCACTCAGTTCGGCAAGAATGTTCTAAAGGAGCCACATGCCTTTACAAACAAATATATGGCATATAGGCCCTATATACAACAATTTAAGCTTGAAAAACAAAGCAAATCCAACGTGTGTAAACATCTGTAACAAACAAACTCAGACAGAAGGGAAGATATAAAACATGTTGACAGAACAACCAAAGACACAGATCAATAGTATCTACCTCAGTTCCTAAAGTGGATTGGACTACAACTGGCTGATCAGGACCAACATTTCACAGTGAAGATATTGATAAAATGTAAAATGGAAAGTGGTTAAGTTGCGGTTCATATCTTACAAATAAAAAAAACGTATCCGTTGAAGTTAACCAACTAATAAATACGGAAAGTGTTTATGTAAAACAACATTGGCGTTCAAAGTGAGAAAAGTTACTTACCTCTAAAGGGTCAAATGAATCATGAAGATCATCAACAAAGTCAGAAGGACTTTTCCTCAGAGTCTGGTCAGCAGGCAGCGTGTTGTCATTGTAAGAAGACACAAACTTAAAGTCACTGGTTCTAGAACCTGTTGTCAAGTAGGCGTCATAATTGTAGGTGCTGCGTAAAGTTCCGGTTCCGTCAACATCTGCGTAATTAGGGGGCAGATACGTGCTGGGGATGGCAACTGCTCCATCAAACAACAGTCTGGGCTTTCTCCTGCGACAAAACCTCACACCCAGGACGATGATGAGGAAGGTCAGAAAGAAGGTGGACACAGACACCAGCGCAATGATCAGATAAGATGTCAGTTTGGAATTCTTCTCCTCGTAAGAAATGTCCTTCAGTTCTGGCACCTCAGCCAAGTTATCAGAAATAAGTAAATACATGGAGCAGGTGGCAGAGAGAGGGGGCTGTCCGTTATCTTTCACTGCCACAATCAGGTTCTGTTTCATGCTGTCAGATTCAGAAATGTCCCGCTGGGTCCTGATCTCTCCACTGTGGAGACCAATGATGAAAAGACCCGGATCAGTGGACTTGACTATATGATAGGACAGCCAGGCGTTTTGTCCGGAGTCCGAGTCCACCGCTATCACTTTGGACACCACAGAGCCTCCGTGTGCAGCTTTGGGGACCAGCTCTGTCATGAACGAGTTACCCTCTGGGGAGGGGTACAGTATCTGAGGTGAGTTGTCATTCACATCCGATATGAACACACTGACGCTCACGTTGCTGCTCAGCGGAGGAGAACCGTTGTCTCTGGCCATGACGTGGACTTTAAAAGTCCTCAGGTGTTCGTAATCAAACGATCTCACAGCGTGGATCACACCTGTTTCTCCGTTAACAGATACATAGGAAGACACCGGGGCACCGTTCACCTCAGTGGCTAATAGAGAATAAATCACAGTACCATTCTGTCTCCAGTCAGGGTCTCGAGCACTGACGGAACATAAAGTGGATCCAGCTTTGTTATTTTCACTCACATATGCGCTGTAGGACTGTTCCTCAAACACAGGTGGGTTGTCGTTGATGTCTGCTACAGATAAGTGAAGACTTTTAAAGGACGACAGAGGAGGAGAGCCCTCGTCAGTGGCACTGATTGTAATGTTGTAGTCAGACATCAGTTCACGGTCAAGTTGTCCAGTAGTCACCAAAGAATAATAGTTTTTAATTGAAGGAACTAATTTAAAGGGGACACTTTGCTGAAGGGAGCAGCGGACTCGTCCGTTCTTTTCAGAGTCTCTGTCCTGAACATTAATGATGCCCACCTCTGTACCAGGTGACACATTCTCTGGTACTGTATTAGACAGTGACTTTAAATTGATCACAGGAGCGTTGTCATTTACATCATTTATATTAATTATTACTTTTGTCTCAGTAGAAAGTCCATAACCATCTTTAGCTTCGACATACACTTCATGCATAGATCCCTCTTCATAATCAATCTCGCCTATAACAAATATTTCTCCGGTTTTATCATTGAGAGAAAAAATATTTCGTGATTTATCAGACATTTTGCTGAACTCGTATGTTACTTCGCCATTCACACCCTCGTCTGCATCTGATGCACTCACAGTAATAACTGGTGTTTTAAGAGTGGCGTCTTCTTTGACAGATGATGTATAAACAGCCTGAGTAAAAACTGGGGCGTTGTCATTAGCATCAAGTACAATGATATGTATGACTACTGTACCAGATCTGGGAGGAGAACCACCATCCACTGCCGTAAGGAGTAATTTTAAATCCTGCTGTTCTTCTCTGTCTAATTCCTTATCCAAAATCAGCTCACCGTATTTATTGCCAGAATTGGTCGTCTGAATATGAAACACAAAATTAGCATTTTGTTGTAAAATATAGCTTTGAACAGAATTTGTGCCGATATCTGCATCATTTGCTGCATTAAGGCGGTATTTGGCTCCTTTGACAGCTGACTCACTAATTTCCAGCCTTACAACATCTTTAGGGAAAATTGGCGCATTGTCATTCACGTCTTGCACTTGCAGAGACAACCTGTGTAGTTCCAAAGGATTCTCCAACAGCAGATCGAATCTTAGAACACATGAAGGTTTTTCACCGCAATGCTCCTCTCGGTCGATCCTGTCAGCAACCATTAAATCTCCTGTCCGGAGGTTTATTCCGCAATACTGTTTGTCATTTCTTTCCATGTCGACACGAGGCTTGCGAGCAGACAGTTTCCCCACCTCCAATCCGAGATCCTTGGCGATATTTCCAATGATAGATCCACGTTTCAGCTCCTCTTGTACAGAATAGCTCAGGTCCCCGTGTGTGCAATCGAGCAGAACAAAGAAAAAGATGAAGCTACAGCTCTGAACAATGCGATGTGTGTGCGCCATCCTCTGATATTAACGCACAAAATGCACCACACTTCCAAATTTCAAAAGCTCATTCGACCATTAAAAACCCCTTTTGCCTTAGTCCTCCTCCTTTAACGCTCTGAAGAACACTGTAATCCAACAATGAGTGTTGCACAGCACAAACAAAGCCTGCGTGAATCTGCTGCTGGTCTCTACTGACACCATGTGCACTGTAAGAAAATTGCGGTTGTCATATATATGCTGCATTGTATTATTATCAACATACAATAGTGAGAGAATATATATTTTTATCTATCATCCGCTTTTGATAAATGATTTAAGTTTCAATTGTTCTATTTGCTGCAATTTAACCTATTTTCTGCAAATGAGTGAGACATAAATACATGCTTAACATTCAAAATGAGGAAAACATATACAATATTAAATCACCTCTTAAAAGTAATAAAACAATACTAAATGATCATGTTATCTCACAACAAGAGACTGCAGTTCTCGTGATTCAATGACAAACTCTTGTATGTTCAAATATTTGAATTTTATTGCATAATTTAAATAAAAACTAATATATTTATCAAGGGAAAACCGAGTTTGAACAAAATACGATTTTAAAGTAGAGCAACAAAATGTTTCTTAGAAAATGTGTATCTTATTCTCAAACTTAACAGAATGCTTACGTCAGACGGATTGAACATTTTCAGGCGGTTACATTGTGCCAGCTTCCTTCTTAAAGTCTAAAATTGAATGATTTGCACCTTAATCTTAACATGTTCTTCCAAAGTTTTAAAAATAACGCATGTGTGTTAGTGTTACAAAGACACGAGGGGAAAGATATGGCATAATTACAGTGAAGGAAAAGCAAGATAATAAGAAAGTTACTTTAAAAATAACAAAGAATCACAGCGAGTTGCAGGCCCTATTATTGAAGTATACACTATTGATCCATATACAACACAAAGCTTTACCAATAGACCATTTTTAGGGGAGGGGGGTTTCCCAATCAGAGAAAAAAGGAAAACCAAGTCAATGTTAAAAACATCTACCTCGTTAGTGGTTATATCAGGTGCAACATAATAAAATAACACAAGTTGCAACACAAAAGTGACATTATGCAAATACCATACATTTATGTATCTGTTTTTATTCAGAGTCATGATGGAGTTTACCCCAGCTGAGTTTGTCAGAACAGATAACCTGAACAGATCACCTATCAATACTCGATGTGACTTCGTAAGACTAACATACACAGTCAGATTACACCTGGGTAATTTAGTTGTTGTTTTGGTACTGTAGGCCTAAAACATAAAATCAAGAGAAATGATTACATTTTACTCAATGTAATGTGTAAATGTTCATCCCTATGGGACAATCTGAATTTGTACTATACTGAATGTGTCATATTCATAATGTTCTAGACTGCTGCATGTGTACATTCCTTGCATTTTAACACTATATATATATATATATATATATATATATATATATATATATATATATATATATATATATATATATATATATATATATATTTATTTTTTTTATTTTTTTTAAATGAAAGTTATATATCTTCTTCAAAATGTTGAATTAACTTTTTGTTTAGTGTGTATTTTTGTTTTTTTTACACTATTGTCAATGATGCACCCGGAACTGTTTCCCACCAGTTGAGAAGCACAAAAAAAAAAAAAAAACAGGCACACTGAAAGTCATAATTAAACAAGGACAGCAAGATTTGATGCCACTTCTCCTCAAAAAACTTTGAAGGGGGAAACTACATGAAATAAAGCACTCAGTTCAGCAAGAATGTTCTAAAGGAGCCACGTGCCTTTACAAACAAATTAAGGGCATATAGGCCCTATGTACAACAATTTAGGCTTGAAAAACAAAGCAAAGCCAACTTGTGTTAAACATCTGTAACAAGCAAACTCAGACAGAAGGGAAGATATAAAACATGTTGACAGAACCATCAAAGCCACAGATCAATAGTATCTACCTCAGTTCCTAAAGTGGATTGGACTACAACTGGCTGGTCAGGACCAACATTTCACAGTGAAGATATTGATAAAATGTAAAATGGAAAGTGGTTAAGTTGCGGTTCTTAATTTACAAATACAATAACGTATCTGTTGAAGTTAACCAACTAATGAATACGGAAAGGGTTTATGTAAAACAACATTGGCGTTCAAAGTGAGAAAAGTTACTTACCTCTAAAGGGTCAAATGAATCATGAATATCATCAACAAAGTCAGAAAGACTTTTCCTCAGAGTCTGGTCAGCAGGCAGCGTGTTGTCATTGTAAGAGGACACAAACTTAAAGTCACTGGTTCTAGAACCTGTTGTCAAGTAGGCGTCATAGTTGTAGGTGCTGCGTAATGTTCCTGTGCCGTCAACATCTGTGTAATTAGGAGGAAGATACGTGCTGGGGATGGCAACTGCTCCATCAAACAACAGTCTGGGCTTTCTCCTGCGACAAAACCTCACACCCAGGACGATGATGATGAAGGTCAGAAAGAAGGTGGACACAGAAACCAGCGCGATGATCAGATAAGATGTCAATTTGGAATTCTTCTCCTCGTAAGAAATGTCCTTCAGTTCTGGCACCTCAGCCAAGTTATCAGAAATAAGTAAATACATGGAGCAGGTGGCAGAGAGAGGGGGCTGTCCGTTATCTTTCACTGCCACAATCAGGTTCTGTTTCATGCTGTCAGATTCTGAAATGTCCCGCTGGGTCCTGATCTCTCCACTGTGGAGACCAATGGTGAAAAGTCCCGGATCAGTGGACTTTACTATATGATAGGACAGCCAGGCGTTTTGTCCGGAGTCCGAGTCCACCGCTATCACTTTGGACACCACAGAGCCTCCGTGTGCAGCTTTGGGTACCAGCTCGGTCATGAAAGAGTTACCCTCTGGGGAAGGGTACAGTATCTGAGGAGAGTTGTCATTCACATCCGATATGAACACGCTGACGCTCACGTTGCTGCTCAGCGGAGGAGAACCGTTGTCTCTGGCCATGACATGGACTTTAAAAGTCCTCAGGTGTTCGTAATCAAACGATTTCACAGCGTGGATCACACCTGTGTCTCCATTAACAGATACATAGGAGGACACCGGAGCACCGTTCACCTCAGTGGCTAATAGAGAATAAATCACGGTACCATTCTGTCTCCAGTCAGGGTCTCGAGCACTGACGGAACATAAAGTGGATCCAGCTTTGTTATTTTCACTCACATATGCGCTGTAGGACTGTTCCTCAAACACAGGTGAGTTGTCGTTGATGTCTGCTACAGTCAAAAGGAGACTTTTCGAGGAGGACAGAGGAGGAGAGCCCTCGTCAGTGGCACTGATTGTAATGTTGTAATCAGACACTAGTTCACGGTCCAGTTGTCCAGTAGTCACCAGAGAATAATAGTTTTTAATAGAAGGAACTAACTTAAAGGGGATATTTTGTTGAAGGGAGCAGCGCACCTGTCCGTTCTTCTCAGAGTCTTTGTCCTGAACATTAATGATGCCCACCTCTGTACCAGGTGACACATTCTCTGGTACTGGATTAGACAGTGACTTTAAATTGATCACAGGAGAGTTGTCATTTACATCATTTATATTAATTATTACTTTTGTCTCAGTAGAAAGTCCATAACCATCTTTAGCTTCGACATACACTTCATGCATAGATCCCTCTTCATAATCAATCTCGCCTATAACAAATATTTCTCCGGTTTTATCATTGAGAGAAAACATATTTCGTGATTTATCAGACATTTTGCTGAATTCGTACGTTACTTCGCCATTTACACCCTCGTCTGCATCTGATGCACTCACAGTAATAACTGGTGTTTTAAGAGTGGCGTCTTCTTTGACAGATGATGTATAAACAGCCTGAGTAAAAACTGGGGCGTTGTCATTAGCATCAAGTACAATGATATGTATGACTACTGTACCAGATCTGGGAGGAGAACCACCATCCACTGCTGTAAGGAGTAATTTTAATTCCTGCTGTTCTTCTCTGTCTAATTCCTTATCCAAAATCAGCTCACCGTATTTATTGCCAGAATTGGTCGTCTGAATATGGAACACAAAATTAGCATTTCGTTCTAAAATATAGCTTTGAACAGAATTTGTGCCGATATCTGCATCATTTGCTGCATTAAGGCGGTATTTGGCTCCTTTGTCAGCTGACTCACGGATTTCCAGCCTCACAACATCTTTAGGGAAAATTGGCGCATTGTCATTCACGTCCTGCACTTGCAGAGACAACTTGTGTAGTTCCAAAGGATTCTCCAGCAGCAGATCGAATCTTAGAACACAGGAAGGTTTTTCACCGCAATGCTCCTCTCGGTCGATCCTGTCAGCAACCATTAAATCTCCTGTCCGGAGGTTTATTCCGCAATACTGTTTGTCATTTCTTTCCATGTCGACACGAGGCCTGCGAGCAGACAGTTTCCCCACCTCCAATCCGAGATCCTTGGCGATATTTCCAATGATAGATCCACGTTTCAGCTCCTCTTGTACAGAATAGCTCAGGTCCCCGTGTCCATATTCGAGCAGAACAAAGAAAAAGATGAAGCTGCATCTGTGATCCATGTGTCGTGTGTGCGCCATCCTCTGATATTAACGCTTAAAATGCAACACACTTTCAATTTTCAAAATATCATTCGACCACTAAAAAACCTTTTTGCCTTAGTCCTCCTCTAACGCTATGAAGGACACTAGAATCCAACAATGAGTGCTGCACAGCACAAAGCTTGCATGAATCTGCTGCTGGTCTCTACTGACACCATGTGCACTGTAAGAAAATTACAGTTGTCATATATATGCTGTACTGTATTAAAATACAATAGTGAGTGAATATATATATATATTTTTTTTTTTACGACTATCGTCCGCTTTAATTAATGAATTATGTTTCAGTAGTTCGCTTTGCTGCAATGTAACCTATTTTCTGCAAATGAGTGAGACATAAATAAATGTTTGACATTAAAAAAGAGTAAACAATATATATCATTCAATCACCGCTTAAAAGTAATAAAACATTACACAATGATCATGTTATCTCATTGTTATACAACAAGAGACTGCAGTTCTTGTGATTCAATGAGAAACTCCCTTATGTTCAAATGTTTTAATTTTATTGCAGTTTGATTAGAAAATAATATCGTCATCAAAGGAAAACCGAGTTTTAACAAAATGCAATTTTAAAGAAGAGCACCAAGTGTTTATTAAAATATGTGTATCTTATTCTTAAACTCAACAGAATTCTTACGTCAGACAGATTGAAAACATTCAGGCTGTTACATTGTGCCAGCTTTCTTCTTAAAGCCTAAAATGTAATGATCTGCACTTTAAGCTTAAAATGTTATTTCAAAAATACATTTAGAAAGAAATTCAAATAAATCCCAAGTTTTAAAAAGCATACACATGTGTCAGTGTTACAAAGTCATAAAGGGGAAAGTTATGATATAATTATAGGAATGACAAGCAAGATAAGAAGAAAGTGACTTTAAAAATAAAAAAAGAACCACAGCTAGTTTCAGGCCCAAAGCTACACTATTGATCCATATACAACAGGAAGCTTTACCAATAAGCATTGTTTCCCTAACAGAGAATAAAAGAAAACAAAGTTCATGTTAAAAACATCTACCTCGTTAGTGGTTATTTCAGGTGCAAGATAATAAAATAACACAAGTTTCAACACAAAAGGGACAACATGAGGATCCCATAGATTGTTTTTATTAAGAGTCATGATGGAGTTTAGCCGAGCTGACTTGGGCAGAACAGATCACTTATCAAGTACTGGATGTGACAAATTGAGACTAATATACACAGTTAGATTACACCTGGGCAATTTAATTTAACTTAATTTATTTCATTTTATTTGTTTACTGTAGACCTATAATATTTATAAAACAGAAAATCAAAACAATTACCATAGTTCGCTAAATGTAATGTTGTTTAAATGTAAACGTTCATCTGTATGGGACAATCTGTATTTGAATTATACTGAATGTGTCATATTCACAATTTGCTCGTTTGCCAAAGTACTTGGGAGTAATTACATCAGACTGCTGCATCTTTACATTCCTTGCATTTTTTTACTCAATATATAGTTTTACTTAAAAGTTAAATGTCTTCTTTAAAATGAAGAATTAACTTTTTGTTTAGTGTGGTTTTTTTGGTTTTTTTTTTTACAGTATTTTAACTTGTTGTCCATGATTCACCCAGAACTGTTTCCCACCAGTTGAGAAGCGCACAAAGAAAAAAGAGGCACACTGTAAGTCCCAATCAAACAAGGACAGTGTGATTTTAAGTCACTTCTCCTCAAAAAACTTTGAAGGGGCGAATTCCATAAAGCAGTCAATTCAGCAAGAATGTTCTAAAGGAACCACATCTACCTTTTTGACAACACCACCAAAGTCACAGATTGATAGTATCCACCTAAAGTGGATTGGACTACAACAAGCTGATCAGGACCAACATTTCACAGTAAAGATGGTGATAAAATGGGAAATGGCAAATGATTAAGTTGCGGTTCATACCTCACAGAGAAAATAATTTATCTGTTGAAGTTAATGAAAAAATATTAACATAAAAAGGTTTATGTTGAAGAACATTGACGTTCAAAGTGAGAAAAGTTACCTACCTCCAAAGGGTCAAATGAATCATGAAGCTCATCAACAAAGTCAGAAGGACTTTTCCTCAGAGTCTGGTCAGCAGGCAGTGTGTTGTCATTGTAAGAAGACACAAACTTAAAGTCACTGGTTCTAGAACCTGTTGTCAAGTAGGCGTCATAGTTGTAGGTACTGCGTAAAGTTCCGGTTCCGTCAACATCTGCGTAATTAGGAGGCAGATACGCACTCGGGATGGCAACTGCTCCATCAAATAACAGTCTGGGCTTTCTCCTGCGACAAAACCTCACACCCAGGACGATGATGATGAAGGTCAGAAAGAAGGTGGACACAGACACCAGCGCGATGATCAGATAAGACGTCAGTTTGGAATTCTTCTCGTCATAAGAAATGTCCTTCAGTTCTGGCACCTCAGCCAAGTTGTCAGAAATAAGTAAATACATGGAGCAGGTGGCAGAGAGAGGGGGCTGTCCGTTATCTTTCACTGCCACAATCAGGTTCTGTTTCATGCTGTCGGATTCAGAAATGTCCCGCTGGATCCTGATCTCTCCACTGTGGAGATTGATGGTAAAAAGTCCTGGATCAGTGGACTTGACAATATGATAGGACAGCCAGGCATTCTGTCCCGAATCTGCGTCCACCGATATCACTTTGGACACCACAGAGCCTCCTTGTGCATTTTTGGGAACCAGCTCGGTCATGAAGGAGTTACCCTCTGGGGAGGGGTACAGTATCTGAGGAGAGTTGTCATTCACATCCGATATTAACACACTGACGCTCACGTTGCTACTCAGGGGAGGAGAACCGTTGTCTCTGGCCATGACGTGGACTTTAAAACTCCTTAAGTGTTCATAATCAAATGACCTGACAGCGTGGATCACACCTGTGTCTCCGTTAACAGATACATAGGAGGACACCGGGGCACTGTTCACCTCAGCAGCTAACAAAGAATAAATCACGGTGCCGTTCTGTCTCCAGTCGGGGTCTCGAGCACTAACAGAACATAAAGTGGATCCAGCTTTGTTATTTTCACTCACATATGCGCTGTAGGACTGTTCCTCAAACGCAGGTGGGTTGTCGTTGATGTCTGTTACAGATAAGTGAAGACATTTAGAGGAGGACAGAGGAGGAGAGCCCTCGTCAGTGGCACTGATTGTAATGTTGTAATCAGACACTAGTTCACGGTCCAGTTGTCCAGTAGTCACCAGAGAATAATAGTTTTTAATAGAAGGAACTAATTTAAAAGGGACATTTTCTTGAATGGAGCAGTGAACCTGTCCGTTCTGCTCAAAATCTCTGTCCTGAACATGAATGATGCCTACCTCTGTACCAGGTGGCACATTCTCTGGTACTGCAATAGACCGCGACTTCAGTTGTATAACTGGGGTGTTGTCATTTGTGTCAGTAACTTCTAAAATTAAAGAACAATATGAAATTAATCCTAAACCGTCAATCGCATTTATTTGCATTTCATATGATGACATTTTCTCGTAATCAACAACACCAGCCACTCTCACATCTCCAGTTTTCGGATGTAATGTAAATACATTACTATCGTCATCAGATACATGATCAAATGCATATGTAATTTCACTATTTAATCCTTCATCTGCATCGCTTGCACTCACTGTGATCACCAATGTATCAAGAGGAGAGTTTTCAGGCAGACTGGCTTTATAGACTGTCTGACTAAACACTGGTACATTATCATTAGCATCCAGCACAGTGACATGTATGACTACTGTACCTGATCTCTGAGGAGAGCCGCCATCATATGCAGTCAGAGAGAGTGTGATGTCTTTTTCCGCTTCTCTATCTAATTCTTTGTCTAAGACCAATTCACAGTGTTTTCGCCCACCTGGTTTAGTGTTTACATTTAATTTGAAATGATCATTCTGCTGTAAAGTGTAGCTTTGAACAGCATTTTCACCAATGTCTCCATCATGTGCTTCTCTAAGAAGAAAACGTTCTCCTTTGTCTGCAGACTCCTGTATTTCTATTTTTAATGACTCCTCATTAAACTGTGGTGAATTATCATTAATATCGACAACACGGATATTAATACGGTGCAGCTCTAATGGATTTTCCAGCACAAGTTCTTGTTTAAGAACACATGAAGCCTTTTTGCCACAAAGCCCTTCTCTGTCAATCCGTTCGTGAACAATCAAGTCACCAGTGTTGAGGTTGATGCCGCAGTGCTGAACGTTGTTGTCCTCAGGATTAATGCGTGCTTCACGAGTAGATAACTGGCCCAAATCAAGTCCCAAATCCTTGGCGATATTCCCAATTACCGATCCTTGTTTCATCTCTTCCGGTATGGAATAGGTCACGTCTCCATTGATGGTGTGGAGGAAAAAGAACAGAAAGGCAAGACCGTAGCTGTAAGACGCAAATCCTTTGTTCTCCATTCTACCAAAAACTACTATTTTTTAAATGTAAAACAGATGAAAACAATATGGTTGATCCCTTCAAACATCCAAAGCTTTTAACTCCACAGTCATGTTATCCAGCCTCTCGAGCAGATCCACACAATAATAAAATCTGGTATGTGTGTGAATATAAAAAGGGTGGATTATTCAGGATTTCATGAGTACATACTGACCCCTAGAGTACATTTGTCGACATAACAATTAGATGTAAATATTTTCTAATAGAAAAAATCTGAGATAATCCCGATGAGTGGGACTCAAGTTTTGCATAGATGTTAAAATGGGATGTTTCAAGTTAGTTATAGGCATAATTAAATTAAAAGGAAATAGTATTAGAGTAGATAGAAATTATTGAATAAAACAGATATCGAGAAGAAATAAAAACACCTGTAAAAATGGCAGTTTTCTAACAAGAGCTACATTACAGCTAAAATTTAAGGAGGCAGCACAGAAAAACGAGAACATTGTTTCAGCACCACACATAGTGATATTAGCAAGCTCAAAAATATGGAAACACAATATTACAATCACAGAAAAATGTGTCTAAAGTTATTTCCCCGAGAGGATCCATACCAAACTTAATTTCTAACAATATTTTCCAATAGATGTTCAGGTATAATAAATATAGTGTTTGGTGTAGAATAACTACACATAATTATATTAAACACATTTGATGAACTGTAGAGGAAGCATGATTTTCCGTATGTCCAATATTAGTGACTTTTGACCTCACAAATGTTTATTAAAGTTAAAGTACCAATGATTGTCACACACATACACTAGGTGTGGCAAAATTATTCTCTGCATTTGACCCATCAGCGTTGATCACCCCCTGGGAGATGGGAAGCAGTGAGCAGCAGCGGTGGCCACGTCTGGGAATCATTTTTGGTGATTTAACCCCCAATTCCAACCAATGGTGCTGAGCGCCAAGCAAAGAGGTAATGGGTCCCAATTTTATAGTCTTTGGTATGACTCGGTCGGGGTTTGAACTCACAACCTACCGAACTCAGGGCGGACACTCTAATCACTAGGCCACTTATCTGGACGAATGGTCAAAAAATCCCCACAGACACACTCCAACCAAATGCGGAAAGCCTTGCCGGAAAAGCGGAATCTTAAGTAAAGCCAAAGGGGAAACAATTTGCATATTGAATTTCAATCCACTTCCTGTCATCATAATGATCAGATGACAAAATACTTTTTTGTACACAACTTAGTCAACCCCAAAGAAAGATACATTTTTCTGGTGCTTTCTAAGGCCAATACTTAAAACATGAGCTGTCAAATAATGTGTTATCCAACAAACTTGAGTTACATGATTATGTATTTTAACTAGCCACATATTCATGTGTTTTGATGTCAGTGGGCATGACATGATGGAATGAAATGATACTCACATAGCAAAAGCAAGAATAACAAGAACATGATGTATAAAGAAACATAAGAATAATCAGGTTTTCCATGGATCTAAAATTACAGTAAGGTAAAGTGTTAATATACCACTCAAGGAGAGACAATAAAAAAGATGAACACAAGAAAATAATGCCAGGTCAATCATCGGAAGAATTACAATTGATTGAACAGCTTTTCATAATTCCAACGTGTTAAAATGTTAGTAATGGTATTTTTTATATTTACAATTCAAAAGTCAATAATAATATTATTCAAAATACAGTTAGTCATTGAGAGAATGTAAGTAGAAGTCATATGTTTTTAACGCACGCTTAATGAAGTCTGAATCCCTCAAAATGGAAAATACAAAGAACCAACAGTTCAACAGTGTACTCAAAGAGGAACCAGGAACAAATGAAATAACAGGAACTACAACAACCATGAAAATCAGACATCAGAACATCTGGGATTTACTATGTCTTTGTTGTGTGCTGAAGTATGACTTAAATATGAAAAGGCAAATAATATTACATATTGCTAACTTTCTGTTCCCAAACAGAAAATGCACGTTTTCAAACGTGCATAGCTGCTTACCTCCAAAGGGTCAAACGAATCATGAAGCTCATCAACAAAGTCGGAAGGACTTTTCCTCAGAGTCTGGTCAGCAGGCAGCGTGTTGTCATTGTAAGAAGACACAAACTTAAAGTCACTGGTTCTAGAACCTGTTGTCAAGTAGGCGTCATAGTTGTAGGTGCTGCGTAAAGTTCCGGTTCCGTCAACATCTGCGTAATTAGGAGGCAGATACGTGCTGGGGATGGCAACTGCTCCATCAAACAACAGTCTGGGCTTTCTCCTGCGACAAAACCTCACACCCAGGACGATGATGAGGAAGGTCAGAAAGAAGGTGGACACAGACACCAGCGCGATGATCAGATAAGACGTCAGTTTGGAATTCTTCTCCTCATAAGAAATGTCCTTCAGTTCTGGCACCTCAGCCAAGTTGTCAGAAATAAGTAAATACATGGAGCACGTGGCAGAGAGAGGGGGCTGTCCGTTATCTTTCACTGCCACAATCAGGTTCTGTTTCATGCTGTCGGATTCAGAAATGTCCCGCTGGGTCCGGATCTCTCCACTGTGGAGACCAATGGTGAAAAGTCCTGGATCAGTGGACTTGACAATATGATAGGACAGCCAGGCGTTCTGTCCCGAATCTGCGTCCACCGATATCACTTTGGACACCACAGAGCCTCCTTGTGCATTTTTGGGAACCAGCTCGGTCATGAAGGAGTTACCCTCTGGGGAGGGGTACAGTATCTGAGGAGAGTTGTCATTCACATCCGATATGAACACACTGACGCTCACGTTGCTGCTCAGCGGAGGAGAACCGTTGTCTCTGGCCATGACGTGGACTTTAAAACTCCTCAGGTGTTCGTAATCAAACGTTCTGACAGCGTGAATCATACCTGTGTCTCCGTTAACAGATACATAGGAGGACACCGGGGCACCGTTCACCTCAGCGGCTAACAGAGAATAAATCACTGTACCATTCTGTCTCCAGTCAGGGTCTCGAGCACTAACGGAACATAAAGTGGAGCCAGCTTTGTTATTTTCACTCACATATGCGCTGTAAGACTGTTCCTCAAACACAGGTGGGTTGTCGTTGATGTCTGCTACTGATAAGTGAAGACTTTTAGAGGAGGACAGAGGAGGAGAGCCCTCGTCAGTGGCACTGATTGTAATGTTGTAATCAGACACTAGTTCACGGTCCAGTTGTCCAGTAGTCACCAGAGAATAATAGTTTTTAATAGAAGGAACTAATTTAAAAGGGACATTTTGTTTAATGGAGCAGAGGACCTGTCCGTTCTGCTCAAAATCTCTGTCCTGAACATGAAGGATGCCCACCTCTGTACCAGGTGACACATTCTCTGGTACTGCAATAGACCGTGACTTCAGTTGTATAACTGGGGTGTTGTCATTTGTGTCAGTAACTTCTATAATTAAAGAACAATATGAAATTAATCCTAAACCGTCAATCGCATTTATTTGCATTTCATATGATGACATTTTCTCGTAATCAACAACACCAGCCACTCTCACATCTCCAGTTTTCGGATGCAATGTAAATACATTACTATCCTCATCAGATACATGATCAAATGCATATGTAATTTCACTATTTAATCCTTCATCTGCATCGCTTGCACTCACTGTGATCACCAATGTATCGAGAGGAGAGTTTTCAGGCAGACTGGCTTTATAGACTGTCTGACTAAACACTGGTACATTATCATTAGCATCCAGCACAGTGACATGTATGACTACTGTACCTGATCTCTGAGGAGAGCCGCCATCATATGCAGTCAGAGAGAGCGTGATGTCTTTTTCCGCTTCTCTATCTAATTCTTTGTCTAAGACCAATTCACAGTGTTTTCGCCCACCTGGTTTAGTGTTTACATTTAATTTGAAATGATCATTCTGCTGTAAAGTGTAGCTTTGAACAGCATTTTCACCAATGTCTCCATCATGTGCTTCTCTAAGAAGAAAATGAGCACCCTTCACTGCTGATTCCCGGATTTCAAATTTAACTGAATCCTCATTAAACTGTGGTGAATTATCATTAATATCGACAACACGGATATTAATACGGTGCAGCTCTAATGGATTTTCCAGCACAAGTTCTTGTTTAAGAACACATGAAGCCTTTTTGCCACAAAGACCTTCTCTGTCAATCCGCTCGTGAACAATCAAGTCACCAGTGTTGAGGTTGATGCCGCAGTGCTGAACGTTGTTGTCCTCAGGATTAATGCGTGCTTCACGAGTAGATAACTGGCCCAAATCAAGTCCCAAATCCTTGGCGATATTCCCAATTACCGATCCTTGTTTCATCTCTTCCGGTATAGAATAGCTCACGTCTCCATTGATGGTGTGGAGGAAAAAGAACAGAAACGCAAGACCGTAGCTGTAAGACGCAAATCCTTTGTTCTCCATTCTACCAAAAACTACTATTTTTTAAATGTTAAACAGATGAAAACAATATGGTTGATCCCTTCAAACATCCAAAGCTTTTAACTCCACAGTCATGTTATCCAGCATCTCGAGCAGATCCACACAATAATAAAATCTGGTACGTGTGTGAATATAAAAGGGTGGATTATTCAGGATTTCATGAGTACATACTGACCCCTAGAGTACATTTGTCGACATAACAAATAGATGTAAATATTTTCTAAAAAAAAAAATAAAAAAAGTGAGATAATCCCGATAAGTGGGACTCAAGTTTTCCATCGCTGTTAAAATGGGATGTTTTAAGTTAGTTATAGGCATAATTAAATGAAAAGGAAATATTATTAGAGTAGATAGAAATTATTGAATAAAACAGATATCGAGAAGAAATAAAAACAACTGTAAAAATGGCAGTTTTCTAACAAGAGCTACATTACAGCTAAAATTTAAGGAGGCAGCACAGAAAAACGAGAAAATTGTTTCAGCACCACACATAATGATATTAGCAAGCTCAAAAATATGGACACAAAATATTACAATCACAGAAGAAATTGTCTAAAGTTATCATTTCTCCGAGAGGATCCATACCAAACTTAATTTCTAACAATATTTTCCAATAGATGTTCAGGTATAATAAATATAGTGGTTGTGTTGAATAACCACACATAATTATATTAAACACATTTGATGAACTGTAGAGGAAGCATGATTTTCTGTAGGTCCAATATTAGTGACTTTTGACCTCACAAATGTTTATTAAAGTTAAAGTACCAATGATTGTCACACACACACACTAGGTGTGGCAAAATTATTCTCTGCATTTGACCCATCAGCGTTGAGCACCCCCTGGGAGATGGGAAGCAGTGAGCAGCAGCGGTGGCCACGTCTGGGAATCATTTTTGGTGATTTAACCCCCAATTCCAACCATTGATGCTGAGTGCCAAGCAGGGAGGTAATGGGTCCCATTTTTATAGTCTTTGGTATACTCGGCCAGGCTTTGAACTCACAACCTACCGAACTCAGGGCCGACACTCTAATCACTAGGCCACTTATCTGGATGAATGGTCAAAAAATCCCCACAGACACACTCCAACCAAATGCGGAAAGCCTTGCCGGAAAAGCGGAATCTTAAGTAAAGCCAAAGGGGAAACAAATTGCATATTGAATTTCAATCCACTTCCTGTCATCATAATGATCAGATGACAAAATACTTTTTTGTACACAACTTAGTCAACCCCAAAGAAAAATACATTTTTCTGGTGCTTTTTAGGGCCAATACTTAAAACATGAGCTGTCAAATAATGTGTTATCCAACAAACTTGAGTTACATGATTATGTATTTTAAACAAAGGACAACTAGCCACGTATTCATGTGTTTTGATGTCAGTGGGCATGACATGATGGAATGAAATGATACTCACATAGCAAAAGCAAGAATGACAAGAACATGATGTATAAAGAAACATAAGAATAATCAGGTTTTCCATGGATCTAAAATTACAGTAAGGTAAAGTGTTAATATACCACTCAAGGAGAGACAATAAAAAAGATGAACACAAGAAAATAATGCCAGGTCAATCATCGGAAGAATTACAATTGATTGAACAGCTTTTCATAATTCCAACGTGTTAAAATGTTAGTAATGGTATTTTTATATTTACAATTCAAAAGTCAATAATAATATTATTCAAAATACAGTTAATCTTTGAGAGAATGTAAGTAGAAGTCATGTGTTTTAACGCACGCTTAATGAAGTCTGAATCCCTCAAAATGGAAAATACAAAGAACCAACAGTTCAACAGTGTACTCAAAGAGGAACCAGGAACAAATGAAATAACAGGAACTACAACAACCATGAAAAGCAGACATCAGAACATCTGTGATTTACTGTCTTTGTTGTGTGCTGAAGTATGATATATGAGAAGGCAAATAATATTAGATATTGCTAACTTTCTCCAATGTTGATGCTGTTCCCAAACAGAAAAGGCAAGTTTTCAAATGTGCATAGCTGCTTACCTCCAAAGGGTCAAACGAATCATGAAGCTCATCAACAAAGTCGGAAGGACTTTTCCTCAGAGTCTGGTCAGCAGGCAGCGTGTTGTCATTGTAAGAAGACACAAACTTAAAGTCACTGGTTCTAGAACCTGTTGTCAAGTAGGCGTCATAGTTGTAGGTGCTGCGTAAAGTTCCTGTGCCGTCAACATCTGCGTAATTAGGAGGCAGATACGCGCTGGGGATGGCAACTGCTCCATCAAACAACAGTCTGGGCTTTCTCCTGCGACAAAACCTCACACCCAGGACGATGATGAGGAAGGTCAGAAAGAAGGTGGACACAGACACCAGCGCGATGATCAAATAAGACGTCAGTTTGGAATTCTTCTCATCATATGAAATGTCCTTCAGTTCTGGCACCTCAGCCAAGTTGTCAGAAATAAGTAAATACATGGAGCAGGTGGCAGAGAGAGGGAGCTGTCCGTTATCTTTCACTGCCACAATCAGGTTATGTTTCATGCTGTCCGATTCAGAAATATCCCGCTGGGTCCTGATCTCTCCACTGTGGAGACCAATGGTGAAAAGTCCTGGATCAATGGACTTGACAATATGATAGGACAGCCAGGCGTTCTGTCCCGAATCTGCGTCCACCGATATCACTTTGGACACCACAGAGCCTCCTTGTGCATTTTTGGGAACCAGCTCGGTCATGAAGGAGTTACCCTCTGGGGAGGGGTACAGTATCTGAGGAGAGTTGTCATTCACATCCGATATGAACACACTGACGCTCACGTTGCTGCTCAGCGGAGGAGAACCGTTGTCTCTGGCCATGACGTGGACTTTAAAACTCCTCAGGTGTTCGTAATCAAACGTTCTGACAGCGTGAATCACACCTGTTTCTCCGTTAACAGATACATAGGAGGACACCGGTGCACCGTTCACCTCAGCGGCTAACAGAGAATAAATCACGGTACCGTTCTGTCTCCAGTCAGGGTCTCGAGCACTAACAGAACATAAAGTGGAGCCAGCTTTGTTATTTTCACTCACATATGCGCTGTAGGACTGTTCCTCAAACACAGGTGGGTTGTCGTTGATGTCTGCTACAGATAAGTGGAGACTTTTAGAGGAGGACAGAGGAGGAGAGCCCTCATCAGTGGCACTGATTGTAATGTTATAGTCAGACACTAGTTCACGGTCAAGTTGCCCAGTAGTCACCAAAGAATAATAGTTTTTAATAGAAGGAACTAACTTAAAGGGGACATTTTGTTGAATAGAACAGTGGACCTGTCCGTTCTTCTCAGAGTCTCTGTCCTGAACATTAATAATGCCCACATCTGTACCAGGTGACACATTCTCTGGTACTGGATTAGACAGTGACATTAAAATAATCACAGGAGCGTTGTCATTTACATCAGTGACATCTATTATAACTTCAGCATAGGATGTCAGCCCTAAACCGTCTTTCGCTTGCACTTTTATTTCATAAGAGTTGCTCTCCTCAAAGTCAGTCACACCAGATAGTTTAATTTCACCTGTTTTGGGGTTAATTGAGAATACATTTAAATCAGGATTAGAAACATGGCCAAAGTTATAAGTGACATCTCCATTAGCTCCTTCATCAGCATCAGTAGCACTGACTTTGATCACTATTGTACCAGGAGGAGAGTTTTCAGGCAGCCTGGCTTTATAAACAGCTTGGTTAAAGATTGGTGCATTATCATTAGCATCCAGCACAGTGATGTGAATGACTACTGTACCTGATCTCTGAGGAGAGCCGCCATCTAAAGCTGTGAGAAGCAAATTCATCTCACTTAGCTTTTCTCGGTCAAGTTTATTTTCTAAAATTAGTTCAACCTTGTTGTTGTCTACAGAAATAATAAAGTTATCGTTTTTCTGTATATTATATCTTTGAACAGCATTTTGACCTATATCTGCATCATGCGCTTGTTCGATGGAAAAACGGCTGCCCTTCTCTGCCGACTCGCGTATTTCCATTTCAATTAACTGTTCCCGAAATTTTGGAGAGTTGTCATTTACATCCTGAATATGAATACTGACGCGCTGCAGCTCCAAAGGGTTTTCCAAAATCAGATCCACTTTGATGACACAGGAAGGTTTCGTTCCACATATGCTTTCTCTGTCAATCCTCTCCGACGTCATCAAATCGCCGGTGCCCAGATTGATTGCGCAGTATCTTCTCCGAGTCTCTTCAAAATTAAACCGAGGCTTGCGTGCAACAAACGTCTTCAAATCAACTCCGAGGTCCTTGGCTATATTCCCGACAACCGTGCCCTGTTTCATTTCCTCAGGCACAGAATAACTCAGATCTCCGTTAACACGCAGGGCCATCATCACGAAGGAAGAAACAAAGCAGAAGATGGAGACGCGCTCAGAAAATCCTTTGTCTCCCATCCCGTCACAAAACACGTCCGTTGTATGAGCAAATAGCCGCACAAGTTAACTCCCAAATATGACCCCGTAAATGCATATATCAGTCATGAAACTGAGGAGCATGCATAGAAAAAAACAGCTTTCTTGCCGACTGAGAGTAAATGTTGACCGCTCAGCCTGCAGATTAGGGTGGAGTGCTGAGCGTGTATTAAAAGGTCTGCAATCCTACAGCGACACCGTCAGTCTTTTTATCGTATTGCACGGCATATTTTCAGCCAGGCATCATATTCAGTTA
>NC_084583.2:12487500-12532500 GCF_033978685.3 Nerophis lumbriciformis | reverse complement strand
GCCAGGTGTACCTAATGATGTGGCTGGTGAGTCTACGTGTTTATTCAAGACTCACATTAAATTGAGGTTACCATGGCATGATGGGGAAAAAAAAACCATGAAAACAAAATATATTACAAAGTCTATATAATTGTTATTGTAGAGCTACACTGAAATGACTGGGAGGTTTGAGTCCCAGCATGCAGTTCCAAGAGATGGCTGTTGAAGGCACTCCTGCTCCCGTTCAATCTGAACCATGTGAAAGTAGGAGGGATCACTCCAGACCCGTCTGCTGTGGGAAAACATCATGGGTTATAATATGTGACCTAAAGTAGAAATAAAAAAACACATTCAACTATTTTTGAGCTTAAGATGTAACGTTGAGTCTTGAAGGATGAAGTCCACGTTGTCTTCAGGATAAATTGGAGCAATGATCATTCCCTCTCTGACAACCTCATTGGGTAAGATGTGCTGTGACGTTTTGCCCAGGAGATGGCGCCCACTGCTCAGCACCTTTTAAAAAATGGGATACATGCATTTCACAATTCTCCTGTGCTCTTCCACCAGCAGGCTTGTGCACAAAGAGGTAGACAGTTTGAGGGCATTTATGATGGAACACATCTATAGTCTATATGTCATTTCAATAAGTGAGATACACAAATTGTGCAACAGTATTTTTTATTTTTTTTTGCAGCTTCTCATTAAAATGCATGATATTACCGTATTTTTTGGAGTATAAGTCGCACCGGAGTATAAGTCGCACCTGCCGAAAATGCATAATAAAAAAGGAAAAAAACATATATAAGTCGCACTGGAGCCCGGCCAAACTATGAAAAAAACTGCGACTTATAGTCCGAAAAATACGGTAAGTTTATTTGGTGGGATTTGAAATAACTTTGATTATTCCCTTACACACAGAGCACATTTCAAATGAGTTCCTATAATAATGGGGCAGATCAACCGATTTGGGTCACCTAGTTCCTGTCAAGTGATTGCCTTAAAATCAATGATTTTACAATCATGAGCCTTTAATGACCAGTTTGCCTTAGAGGCTCGTTCTATACCAGTGGTTCTTAACCTTGTTGGAGGTACCGAACCCCACCAGTTTCATATGCGCATTCACCGAACCCTTCTTTAGTGAAAAATAAAAAGTTTTGTTTTTTTCAAATTCAAGACAGTTATATGTTTTTGGTAACACTTTAGTATGGGGAACATATTCTAAGTAACAAAGACTTAATTTAGAGTTTTTTTGGACACTAAGGGAACATATTCTAAGTAACAAAGACTTAATTTAGAGTTTTTTGGACACTAAGGGAACATATTCTAAGTAAAAAAGACTTAATTTAGAGTTATTTGGTTAGGGTTAGGGTTAGAGGGTTAGGGCCAGGGTTAGAGGGTTAGGGTTATAATAAGGCCATGCCGAATAAGGCATTAATAAGTACTTAATAATGACTAGTTAAGAGCCAATATGTTACTAATTTGCACACTGTAAAAAAAAGAAAGTTGAGAGAACGCAAATTTTCAAGGTTTTTGCGGTTTCTCAGACACTGTTTTGGTCACTGTAAAAAATTGCAATTTGCAATTGTTGGACTAATTATAGTTTTCAAGTTAGTCGGACTCAGAAATAAGGTTTCACTATGTTTAACTACCAAAACAGTAATTTATAACATTTGTATGCACGTACAACACTTAAGACCTTCAGTATATCAGTATGTGGAATTAAATTATGGAATGGATTAAGCAAAGCAATCAAACAATGTACTAATATGATCCACTTCAAGAAACTCTTCAAACTTAAAGTGTTTACAAAGTACAAAGAAAATGAACCATGATAAACATTCTGAATTTATTTAACTCATCCATTCTTTCATTCTTTCATTCTTTCACTCTCAAAATAATCTTACTTATCTCAACATATGAAATGTAGCTTACTTAACCAATTATTATTTATTTACTTATTTTTATTGTGATTACTTATGAAGTATATTGTGAATAAATTGAGAACAGGAAGTGAACAAAAGTTTTAGCAACTGTTATGTAAAAGAAAAGGGGTAGGATTAAATAAGCTCTGCTTCTTCCTACTCCTTTTCGAGCATGTTGAAAAGAGAAACTGGAGATTGTGATGTATCATGTTGTATGCTTGCATGTTCGAAATAAACTCAAACTCAACTCAGTGTCCGGCCAGCAGTAGTCAAAAGTTGAGAAAACGCAAAAATCTTGTTGCATCATGTTGCCTTGAAAATTTACGTTTTCTCAACTTGTTTTTTTTTTACAGTGGTTACTAAGCAACTAATTAATGGTGAAAATGTTCCCCATACTAAAGTGTTACCATGTTTTTTTTTACTGGTGCACAAAATGAAGCGTGCATGAACATCACCTTGTTCAAAGAACGAAACCAACACAGTGCATAAACTCACAACAAATTACACACCTGCAAATCAGTGAGCTGTTGCCGTATCCGTAATACACCGATAAGGAGAAGTTTGTATTTACACGATGAGTCGGGTGTGTTTTGACATCCGCCGAACCCCTGAGGCCGACTCACCAAACCCCTCGGGTTCCATCGAACCCAGGTTAAGAACCACTGTTCTATACACAAGCCCATTTTAAAGGAAATGCACGAATAATGACATGCTGTGTTGTTGAATCAAAAAAATATGGACTTGGATTGGTGGGAAATCGCATGCGCTCCTGTGATATATGTTTCAATTTCTATGGACAATCTCTTCATCGACATGGTTATTTTCACGGCCCTTCGCCTCACAGTCGCTCGATGATGCTTTGGTGAGTCACTGCAGATGATGTCAGTCTATAAATCAAACAAACACCTAAATCCCACATGATATTTGGTTTAATCATATTTGCAACTGCAAATACCTTTTTTTAGAATATGCACTGTACTATCATGAAAGTAACACTACATCCATACAAAGTCCCAATATGTGTTCCTATTCATTAGCAATTCCAAACCCTGCAGTATTTTTTATTTTTTTTTGCAAACACCACCCTTTATTTTTTTGTTTACATACTGAAAGGAGCAGAAACCCCTGTTCTTGACTACTTGTTAGGCTATGTTGATTACTGTTCCTATATAGTCCATACTATTAACTCAACAGCCTGTGTAGGGCTGTCTTCAGGCATTTAAAGGCCTACTGAAATGCGATTTTCTTATTTAAACGGGGATAGCAGGTCCATGCTATGTGTCATACTTGATCATTTCGCGATATTGCCATATTTTTGCTGAAAGGATTTAGTAGAGAACATCGACGATAAAATTCGCAACTTTTGGTCGCTGATAAAAAAGCCTTGCCTGTACCGGAAGTAGCAGATGATATACGCGTGACGTCACAGGTTGTGGAGCTCCTCACATCTGCACGTTGTTTACAATCGTGGCCACCAGCAGCGAGAGCGATTCGGACCGAGAAAGCGACGATTTCCCCATTAATTTGAGCGAGGATGAAAGATTTGTGGATGAGGAAAGTGAGAATGAAGGACTAGCGGGCAGTGGGAGCGATTCAGATAGGGAAGATGCTGTGAGAGGCGGGTGGGACCTGATATTCAGCTGGGAATGACTAAAACAGTAAATAAACACAAGACATATATACACTCTATTAGCCACAACACAACCAGGCTTATATTTAATATGCCACAAATTAATCCCGCATAACAAACACCTTCCCCCTCCCGTCCATATGACCCGCCAATACAACTCAAACACCTGCACAACACACTCAATCCCACAGCCCAAAGTACCGTTCACCTCCCCAAAGTTCATACAGCACATATATTTCCCCAAAGTCCCCAAAGTTACGTACGTGACATGCACATAGCGGCACGCACGTACGGGCAAGCGATCAAATGTTTGGAAGCCGCAGCTGCATGCGTACTCACGGTACCGCATCTGCGCATCCAACTCAAAGTCCTCCTGGTAAGAGTCTCTGTTGTCCCAGTTCTCCACAGGCCAATGGTAAAGCTTGACTGTCATCTTTCAGGAATGTAAACAATGAAACACCGGCTGTGTTATCTGGCACAACAGTCAAGGGATGCATTTTACGGCGGGGGTGCGTTATCCGGCACAACACCTGCCGCAATACACCACATCCCACCTACAGCTTTCTTCTTTGCTGTCTCCATTGTTCCTTGAACAAATTGCAAAAGATTCACCAACAGAGATGTCCAGAATACTGTGGAATTTCGCGATGAAAACAGACGACTTAGTAGCTGGCCACCATGCTGTCCCAAAATGTCCTTTACAATCCGTGACGTCACGCGCAGGCGTCATCATACCGAGACGTTTTCAGCAGGATATTTCGCGCTAAATTTAAAATTTGTACTTTAGTAAGCTAACTCGGCCGTATTGGCATGTGTTGCAATGTTAAGATTTCATCATTGATATATAAACTATCAGACTGCGTGGTCGGTAGTAGTGGGTTTCAGTAGGCCTTTAAAATGGCAGAGCCTTGACCCCACCTGGACATCTGATCATGTGTTTAGCTAATGTCGGAGAGTGTCCCCCGATGGCTATATAAAATGTCTGTTTCAGGGGAAAGGTGATGAAGACAAACATGTGATTTGTCCTTCCCACAAGCACAGCATGAACTATTGAACCTCACTCTTCTGTCTGAAAGGGGTCAAACTCAAGGCCCTAATTGTATGTGTCCCAAAAACCTGTAAATGTGTGTCAATAAGGCATTTCCTCCCTTTGCAAAATGTGTTTAACGTTTAACAGATTTTGTTTAATTGCATGCAAGTGCAGTTCTTCTTAAAGGCCTACTGAAACCCACTACTACCGACCACGCAGTCTGATAGTTTATACATCAATGATGCAATCTTAACATTGCAACACATGCCAATACGGCCCTGTTAGCTTACTAAAGTGCAATTTTAAATTTTGCGCGAAATATCCTGCTGAAAACGTCTCGGTATGATGACGTCAGCGCGTGACGTCACGGATTGTGGAGGACATTTTGGGACAGCATGGTGGCCAGCTATTAAGTCGTCTGTTTTCATCGCAAAATTCCACAGTATTGTGGACATCTGTGTTGGTGAATCTTTTGCAATTTGTTCAATGAACAATGGAGACAGCAAAGAAGAAAGCTGTAGGTGGGAAGCGGTGTATTGCGGCAGGTGTTGTGCCGGATAACGCAACCCCGTCGTAGAATGCACCCCCTGACTGGTGTGCCGGATAACACAGCCGGTGTTTCATTGTTTACATTCCCGAAAGATGACAGTCAAGCTTTACCATTGGCCTGTGGAGAACTGGGACAACAGAGACTCTTACCAGGAGGACTTTGAGTTGGATACGCAGACGCGGTACCGTGAGTACGCATGCAGCTGCGGCTTCCAAACATTTGATCGCTTGCTCATACATGCGTTCCGCTATGTGCATGTCACGTACGTAACTTTGGGGACTTTGGGGAAATATATGTGCTGTATGAACTTTGGGGAGGTGAATGGTACTTTGGGCTGTGGGATTGAGTGTGTTGTGCAGGTGTTTGAGTTGTATTGGCGGGTTATGTGGACGGGAGGGGGGAGGTGTTTGTTATGCGGGATTAATTTGTGGCATATTAAATATAAGCCTGGTTGTGTTGTGGCTAATAGAGTATATATATGTCTTGGGTTTATTTACTGTTTTAGTCATTCCCAGCTGAATATCAGGTCCCACCCGCCTCTCACAGCATCTTCCCTATCTGAATCGCTCCCACTGCCCTCTAGTCCTTCAATCTCACTTTCCTCATCCACGAATCGTTCATCCTCACTCAAATTAATGGGGAAATTGTCGCTTTCTCGGTCCGAATCGCTCTCGCTGCTGGTGGCCATGATTGTAAACAATGTGCAGATGTGAGGAGCTCCACAACCTTTGACGTCACGCTCCTCGTCTGCTACTTCCGGTTCAGGCAAGGCGTTTTTATCAGCGACCAAAAGTTGCAAACTTTATCGTCGATGTTCTCTACTAATTTCTTTCAGCAAAAATATGGCAATATCGCGAAATGATCAAGTATGACACATAGAATGGACTTGCTATCCCCGTTTAAATAAGAAAATCACATTTCAGTAGGCCTTTAACACATATAGATTCCTTTCCTTCATGAAGACAAGAATATAAGTTGGTGTATTTCCTGATTCTTGGAATCAGACAGTAGTGCTGATAACATCCGCATTTTGAAGGAGGAAAAAAAAAAGACCTAATTTCTGTCCAATACCACATGAAATTGGTTGGTTTTTGGCATCTTATTTGTCCAGCTTCCATACTCCTTTTTATACACTTTACAAGAAATACATTGGCGGCTTGTTTTGTTAGCGCAAGCAGGATGATCCAGCGCTTTTATTGTGGATAGATAGGAACTATGGAGTCGGTCTTTAGAGTCTGTTGAAATAAAAAGTGTTTCTCGCCTTCCTGTCTGTAATTTTTTCTTAATAATGATCTGGCAGCAGTCAACGTCATCTCACAAGACTCCCGGGTGCCGTGAATGTCAATCTGTTAGAAGAATTATGTATATATTACCATCATGAATTTGAGTTTGAGTTTGAGTTTGAGTTTATTTCGAACATGCAAGCATACAACATGATACATCACAATCTCCAGTTTCTTTTTTCAACATGTTCGAAAAGGAGTAGGAAGAAGCAGAGCTTGATTAATCCTACCCCTTTTCTTTTACATAACAGTTGCTAAAACTTTTGTTCACTTCCTGTTCTCAATTTATTCACAATATACTCCATAAGTAATAAAAATAAAAATAAATGAATAAATAATAATTGGTGAAGTAAGTCACATTTCGTATGATGAGATAAGTAAGATTATTTTGAGAGTGAAAGAATGAAAGAACGGATTAATTAAATAAATTCAGAATGTTTATCATGATTCTTCTTCTTTGTACTTTGTAAACACTTTAAGTTTGAAGAGTTTCTTGAAGTGGATCATATTAGTACATTGTTTGATTGCTTTGCTTAATCCATTCCATCATTTACTTCCACATACTGATATACTGAAGGTCTTAAGGGTTGTACGTGCGTACAAATATTTTAAATTACATTTCTCTCTAAGATTACCTCTTTTTTTGAGAATAATTGTTGTATATTCTTGGGTAGCAGGTTATAGTTTGCTTTGTGTATAATTTTAGCTGTTTGCAAATTCACTATGTCGTGGAATTTCAGTATCTTTGATTCAATAAATAAAGGATCTGTATGTTCTCTATATCCAACATTATGTATTATTCTAACTGATCTTTTTTGTAACACAGTTAATGAATGAAGTGTACTTTTGTAGTTATTTCCCCATATTTCTACACAATAACTCAGATATGGTAACACTAGTGAGCAGTAGAGAATATGAAGTGATTTTTTGTCCAGAACATGTTTTGCTTTATTCATTATTGACGTGTTTCTTGCTACTTTATGTTGTATATTTTATTACGTGAGATTTCCAGTTCAATTTATCATCAATCATTATACCTAGAAATTTGGTTTCATTTACTCTTTCAATTTCTATTCCGTCTATTTGTATTTGTGTATGACTTTCTCTTCTACTGTTACCAAATAGCATTATTTTAGTTTTACTGAGATTCAACGATAGTCTGTTTTTGTCAAACCATCTTTTTAATTTGTTAATTTCTTCTGTTATTATTTGTAGTATCTTCTGTGTGTTCTCTCCTGAACAAAACGCTGTTGTATCGTCCGCAAATAATACTAACTTTAAATCTTTTGTAACTTTACAAATGTCATTTATATAGATTGAATAATTTAGTTCCTAGTATTGATCCCTGAGGTACACCACAGGATATATTTAGCGTTGTAGACGTGTGTTCGCCTAGCTTCACGTATTGTTTCCTGTTCATTAGATAACTTCTTATCCAGTTTAAGACTAACCCTCTGATGCCATATCGTTCTAGTTTTTTGATTAAAATATTGTGATTAATTGTGTCAAATGCTTTAGTTAGATCCATAACTTTATGCTTAAGGGCCGTTACTATAAAGTATTGTCAATTTGTGCTGCAATGGTATTTTTGTATTTGTTCAGAGCTAGCAATCTCTTGAGATTGCTAGCCTCTTTATCAGTGTTGTGTTCAGACTTGGCCTGCTGGCTGCCAAGGCTGAACATTGGGTTCCGGGACACAGACAAAGCGGAGACTGGGCGATAGCACCAAGTGTCAACATATTTGCATTTTTGTATAATCATAATATTGTGTTTAACTGGAGTTGTCGAGATTACCCCCCTTCCCTCAGCGACAGTGATGTAATAGGGCCATTTCCTAATAAATAGAGGAGACGCGCGGGCTTGATTTTTAGAACCTAGTTTGGATCTGTAACTAGAATACAGCCCAAACACGTGTCTCCTCAAGCTAAATTGAACTCTGTCTCTGCATGATTCTTTGCTTCTTGTCTGATTAATAGATGTCATCAGTGTTTGAACCTGACACAATCACGTATTGGCGAAGATTGATGATCGCTAATTTTTAGGTCTATTTTTTTAATGCCTGGCTGGTGATCAGAGGTGGGTAGTAACGCGCTACATTTACTCCGTTACATCGACTTGAGTAACTTGTGGAATAAATTGTACTTCTAAGAGTAGTTTTAATGCAACATACTTTTACTTTTACTTGAGTATATTTATAGAGAAGAAACGCTACTTTTACTCGGCTACTTTTATCTACATTCAGCTCGCTACTCGCTACTAATTTTTATCGATCTGTTAATGCACGCTTTGTTTGTTTTGGTCTGTCAGGCAGACCTTCATAGTGCCTGCGTTTCAACAAATACAGTCACTGGTGACGTTCACTCCGTTCCACCAATCAGATGCAGTCACTGGTGACGTTGGACCAGTGCCGGCCCAAGCCTCCATGGGGCCCTAAGCAAAATTTGATTTTGGGGCCCTCTATTTCTGCCAATAATATTGATTGTTGATCATTCACACACCTACTATAAACTCATTGCGGCTCTGGCAGTGTTGTTTACATTATCCTATTGTCAGCCTGGCATGTCTTTACAAATGACATGTCATTTATAAAGATATGGGGGTGGCCCAGTTAAGAACATAAATAATACCAATGAATGAACGAATGATGTCCAGAGTGCCACATATGGTTCCTAATCTTAAAATGTAGAAAACATTCAGCTACAAGAGTGGCCTGGTTTTGAACAGTCCAAGTGATAAAGCTTTGTATTTACAGTAAAAGTGTCATCTTGTCTCATCAGTCTTGTACTTATTAGTCTTTAATTACTAGTTTACATTTTTAGTTAATTGTTCATATTTAATGTTTACTTTGTACAAAGAGAGCGCAGTCTACTGAAGTTAAATTCATCAATAGTTTTCCCCTTTGAAAGACGCAAGGCAAATTCCTTCCATTTCACCATGTTGCTACAATGATCTTCACTGTTTTCATGCTGTTTCAGCAGTGCACCTATGTTGACCCAATCCCGCTGTCCCTCGGCTGCCAGTTTTAAGGACTTTTTGGAAAATAATTTGCAGCAAAGGCAATAGACTGCATCTTTACATCTTGAATAAGTCAGCCAGCTACGCTTGACTTTTTCCCCATTGACTAGCTGTCTGTAGGTATAATGATAATGAAAACTTCGGCCATCATGCCGTTTGGGGAATGAAAAGTTCTCCTTAATAGACAGTGGTCCTCTGATTACCTGCTCAGTCCTGTCTGAATCTGAGAGGAAAGATATGGCGTCACATTAGTGCCAAAAATTCGAGCGCATAAAAACTGTTATCGGGCGCTGATTCTCCACTTCGTGCGCGCACGACACCCTTTTGCGCGCGCGTAAAAAGACACCACGCGCGCGCAAAAGGGTCGTCTCGGTCTGTGCGCTCTCTGTGTACTCCTGGCATCTCTCCTTGCGCTGTCATGTTTCTTTTTGGCACTTTGGGGGCAGGTATGCTTAGACGGCCCCTCCTTTCTGATTGGCTCTGAGCATTTTTCATATGACCAATCATTCTCCAGCGTAGCAACGTTGTAGCCATCTTACCTCGGACAGCTAGCCTCAATCATTACATTGATGTCAAAGCAAGTTATGGTAATTTAATTAGTACATGTACCAATTAAATTACCATAACTTGCTCGATTTTCGACCAATTTACAAACGGTTTGCCTTGTTACAAATCTTATTACATGTAGATATGACATAGGATGCTGCACCTGTTGAAATCACCTCTTTCGCTATAAAAAAAAAAAGACTTATTTGTGCAACATAGTTGTGTAGGGTCAGTGTTCGTCAGTTCTCTGATTATTTTAAACTGTTTCAGAATACATTATTAAAAGGCTATTTTTAACATTTTAAAAACAAAATTCAAAGATTATTTCATTAATTTTATGGCTGAATCAAAAGAAATTCCATAATTTAGAAAAAAAATGTTCAAGAAGAAGTGAAAACTTTGCGCCTATAACAATCTTGATACATATTGACGATGACCCGCTCTGCTATACTTCTGATTATCTCTGAGCATTTTTCGCCTGACCAATTAGAAAGGAGGGGCCGTCTAAGCATACCCGCCCCCAAAGTGCCAAAACGAAACATGACAGCGCACAGACCAAGACGGCGCGCGCGCAAAAAGGCACCACGCGCGCGCAAAAGGGTGTCGCGCGCACGCACGAAGTGGAGAATCAGCGCGCGATAACAGTTTTTATGCGCTCGGATTTTTGGCACTAATGTGACGCCATAGCAGGCGGCAAACGTCACAGGTGCAGCAGAGGCAGCTTTACATTTAAAGAGAGGCAGGAAGAATCACTAAGCCTAGATCAGCAGCAGCACTCTGTTGACCTAAAATTGTGTTTTTGTACAATAATATATCTTTGATCATTTAGAAATCATCAGTCAGACTCGTACATGCAAAAAATAAAAAATACGATTTTTTTGTTAATTGCTTTTGGGGGCCCCCTGGTGGCCGCGGGGCCCTAAGCAAGCGCTTAGTACGCTTATGCCTTGGGCCGGCTCTGCGTTGGACCAATCAAACAGAGCCAGGGGTCACATGACCTGACTTAAACAAGTTGAAAAACTTATTCGGGTGTTACCATTTAGTGGTCAATTGTACGGAATATGTACTGTACTGTGCAATCTACTAATAAAAGTTCCAATCAATCAATCAAAAGTGTGAAGGAAAAAAGACCCTTTTTTATTTCAACCGTACATCCCGTCAAAAGCCTAAAGACTGACTGCACAGTTCCTGTCTTCACAATAGAAGTGCCGCTCCATCGCGCCTGCGCTTTCAAAATAAGAGTCTCCGAAAGCCAGCGCAAACAAGCTAGCAAGCTACGGAGTTTGCCGCCAATGTATTTCTTGTAAAATGTATAAAAACGAATATGGAAGCTGGACAAATAAGATGCCAAAAACCAACTACTTTCATGTGGTATTAGATAGAAAGGAGGAACTTTTTTTCTTCTCCATTTGAAAATGTGGACGTTATCAGCACTGCTGTCTGATTCCAATCAATGCAAGTCATCAGAATCAGGTAATACACCAACTTATATTCTTGTCTTCATGAAAGAAAGGAATCTATATGTTAAACATGCATGTATATTCATTAAAACACCTATAACATGTAAACAAAAATGGCAAAATAAATAAATATAAATTATATACTGTATATATCAATGTATGTACATACATATATATATATATGTGTATATATATATATATATATATATATATATATATATGTGTGTGTGTGTGTGTGTGTGTGTGTGTGTGTGTGTGTGTATATATATGTGTGTGTATATATATATACATATATATATATATAAATATATATATATATATATATATATATATATATATATATATATATATATATATATATATATATATATATATATATGATATGTGTGTGTATGTTAGGGACGGCGTGGCGCAGTGGAAGAGTGGCCGTGCGCGACCCGAGGGTCCCTGGTTCAATCCCCACCTAGTACCAACCTCGTCATGTCCGTTGTGTCCTGAGCAAGACACTTCACCCTTGCTCCTGATGGGTGCTGGTTAGCGCCTTGCATGGCAGCTCCCTCCATCAGTGTGTGTATGTGTGTGTGAATGGGTAAATGTGGAAGTAGTGTCAAAGCGCTTTGAGTACCTTGAAGGTAGAAAAGCGCTATACAAGTACAACCCATTTATCATTTATTATTTATTTATGTTACTCATCAGTTACTCAGTACTTGAGTAGTTTTTTCACAACATACTTTTTACTTTTACTCAAGTAAATATTTGGGTGACTACTCCTTACTTTTACTTGAGTATACATCTCTAAAGTAACAGTACTCTTACTTGGGTACAATTTCTGGCTACTCTACCCACCTCTGCTGATGATCGACTGACACAGCCTCCGCAATCGACTGGTAGCTCGCCATCGACGTAATGGGCAACCCTGCTATACATGATATAGTTACGTACATTAGTGAGGCAGCAATAACAGAAAGCTACTACATGAACAAGTCAAATTATTCTCATTGTGGCCACCTTTTAAGATCTCAAATGAGTATCTTGTGGCTGGTAATACGACACAAAGAGGCAATAGATGTCAAAGCATATAAACTGTTGATATTATTTCCAGTCTTAAAATAATCAGTCTGTTTCTTTGTTTTTATCATAGACATTTTAAATCACAACCATATCAACACAAATGCGAAAATATACTTCCTATATTGAAGCCCCAAATAACGTTTGCATTATGTTTATAGGTGATATCTCCTCATTTGATAATAAACCCACCCTCTGGGATCCAGTACATCAATTTAGCCACTCTGTCTAATTAGGCTGCTGTATGTCTGAAAGCTTCCAGTCACTTGGGACTGCAGGGACCATCTGCGACCATGGCGTTGGACAAGGAGAGTTGCAGCAGGCAGGTCAATCAGCTTGCACCTCTCACCTCCGCAGGGAATATTCTTTTTTTTTCCGGGTTTCAAGGCCGTGCAGACAAAGAGGAGGATGTGATGGAGGGCATATACTTTAGTTGTTTGGATTTAGTCACAATGCAAGTTAAAAATTAGGTACATTTGGACATAACCTTTTTCTTCAGCTCGCTCCATCATCTTAGAGCAGAGGTGTCAAAGTCGTTTTCTCCGAGGGCCACATCTCAGTTATGTTTGGCCCCGGATGGACGCTTCTAATAATGAATACTATTATTCCACAACTTTTTATGCATTTTATTAATAGATTTTTTTTAAACTAAAACGTAAAAAAATATGAAAAAAAGAAGCTCAGTCGCCAGAATTTTTCTTCTTTTTTTACTGTAAATAAAAAAAAAACTGCAATTGTACAGTAACATTTTGGCAACTGAGCTGCCAGTTTGTTATTTTTTTGTTGTTGTTTTTTTTACCGCAAATCAATAACTGTAGATTTTTTGGTGTATTACTGTAAATACCAAAACGGCACCACAGTTTATTACAGTAAAAAAAGTACTGTTTTTTTTCATTTAGAGAAAAATGCTGTAAAAACCACAGTAAATTTCACAATTTGACCATAAAATCGATTGCTACTTTTACATTGCACAATTTGATGGATAACTCGCTTTGAAATCATTATTATTAGTATTTATTTCTATTTAAAACATGATTTGAATGTTTGATAATATATTTTTGCATAATTAGACAATATTTAAGTTAACATAATTTGTGATTACATAGAGTACATATATGTTTTTCTCCCAAAATAGAAATAAAGAATACATTTAGTAAGAAAAGTTACAGTACTTTATTGATACATATTATTTCCAGGCTTTCGAGGGATTAGAGCAGGGGTGCCCACACTTTTTCTGCAGGCGAGCTACTTTTCAATTGATCAAGTCATGGGGATCTACCTCATTCATATATATAATTTAGATTTACTTATATATGAACGATATGTTTTTGTTAACAAGTTAAAGGTGTTTAATGATAATGCAAGCATGTTTAACACATATAGTTAATATTGTTAATAAGTTAAAGGTGTTTAATGATAAAGCAAGCATGTTTAACACATATAGTTAATATTGTTAATAAGTTAAAGGTGTTTAATGATAATACAAGCATGTTTAACACATATAGTTAATATTGTTAATAAGTTAAAGGTGTTTAAAGATAATAAAAGCATATTTAACATATATAGTTAATATTGTTAACAAGTTAAAGGTGTTTAAAGATAATGCAAGCATGTTTAACTTATATAGTTAATATTGTTAACAAGTTAAAGGTGTTTAAAGATAATGCAAGCATGTTTAACACATATAGTTAATATTGTTAATAAGTTAAAGGTGTTTAAAGATAATAAAAGCATGTTTAACATATATAGTTAATATTGTTAACAGGTTAAAGGTGTTTAAAGATAATGCAAGCATGTTTAACACATATAGTTAATATTGTTAATAAGTGAAAGGTGTTTAATGATAATACAAGCATGTTTAACACATATAGATTCATTTCTTTCATGAAGACAAGAATATAAATTGGTGTATTAGCTGATTCTGACGGCTTGCATTGATAGGAATCAGACAGTAGTGCTGATAACGTCCGCATTTTCAAACGGAGGAGAAAAAAAGTCCTCCTTTCTGTCCAATACCACATGAAAGTGGTTGCTTTTTGGCATCTTATTTGTCCAGCTTTTGTACTCCTTTTTATGCACTTTACAAGAAATACATTGGCGGCAAACTCCGTAGCTTGCTAGCTTGTGCACGCCAGCTTTCTGAGACTCTTATTTTGTTAGCGCAGGCAGGATGACGCAGAGCTTTTATTGTGCAACTGTGCAGTCGGTCTTTGGAGTTTTGACGGCAGGTACGGCGCGAGAGTCTGTTGAAATAAAAAGTGTTTCTCGCCTTCCTGTCGGTCATTTTTTCTTAATAATGAGCTAGCAGCAGCCGGCGTCATCTCAGAAGACCCTTAGGTGCAGTGAATGTCAATCAAGTGACGAAAGTGACGTCATTGTGAAGATTTATAATCGCTCATTTTTAGGACTATTTTTTTAATGCCTGGCTGGCGATCGACTGACACACCCTCCGCGATCGACCGGTTGCTCGCGATCGACGTAATGTGCACCCCTGTGCATCACTGTCATGAAGTTCTTTCTTTGAAATAGAGTAATAACCCTTGGAAAGAAACACTGGATCATACTTTGTCTAACCTGGAACAAGCCCAGACATTAATTATAGGAAGTGTATCATGATCCAAGTTTCGTTTAGTTTAGTATTTCCTTAGTTGGTGATTTAGTTCCGTTTCAGCACCTTGGTTTGTTTCTTTGTTGTCATGGGTGCTGATTATTGTCACCTGCCTCTGATTAGTGGTCGGGACTCTCACCTGCTCCCGGTCACTAATCAGAGAGCTATTTATTCCTGCCTAACGCCATAATATGCCTGGCAGTTTTGTATGCGACACGCAGCAAGTTATGTTTGTTATTCTTGCTTCTTGTTCCTGTTTTGGCTAGTCCTCTGCTAAGCTTTACTATAGCCTCCTTTTTTTGTATTCTTGCCTTGTTATGTTAATAAATAATATTCTTACCTGCATGCTGCTGCTTGCGGACGTCCATCTGCATCTTGGGGAAACAACCAGTGCATAAACATGCAACCCAGACATAACAGAGTGTCCAAAAAATACAGAGAGCATTAATACCTTTAAGATTTGTCGAAAATGGAAAATGCATTAAAAAATACAATTATAATTCTTATTATTATTCAAATGGCAGCCTGGAGGTCAAGCCCCTTCTTGCTCCGTCACTGTTAGGATGTAAATGAAAATTTCAAATGACAAAGCTACTGGTGTTGTAATCCAGATGCACTAGGTTCGACCCCTAATTGTGGCGACACGGTTTGCTTATTTGTAGTATTTAGTGTTTGGATGTAATTATTCTCAATTAATTATTTTGATTTCATTAGGAATATATGTGTGTATTGTTGTCTATTTAGTTTAGATATTTTCTCATTATTTGTGTGTTTTGTTTCATTTAGGCACTTTAGGGGAATACTGTATAAAGACTGTCACTAAAGGAACAGCATGCATGTTTTGATTTTTTAAAAACCTGTTGCTCGCTTATTTTGGCTGAATAAAAAATGTGTTTTTGTAAACATTGGACTTTGGACTACAGCCTGGTGTAGCAGAGGCGTTTTTTTTTGTTTGTTTTTTAAACTTTTAGAGCAGTGGTTCTCAACCTTTTTTCAGTGATGTACCCCCTGTGTTTTTTTTTTTAATTCAAGTACCCCCTAATCAGAGCAAAGCATTTTTGGTTGAAAAAAGAGATAAAGAAGTAAAATACAGCACTATGTCATCAGTTTCTGATTTAATAAATTGTATAACAGTGCAAAATATTGCTCATTTTTAGTGGTCTTTCTTGAACTATTTGGAAAAAAATATAGATTTTTATTTATATTTACAAAGGATTTTTTAATTGTTGCTATTTTTAGAATATTTAAAAAAAGATCTCACGTACCCCTTGACATACCTTCAAGTACCCCCAGGGGTACGCGTACCCCCATTTGAGAACCACTGTTTTAGAGAACTGTTTAATTTAGAATTTAGTTTTGACTAACGGCTACAACAGTTTGGTCATTTATGTTTGAATTATTTTACATTTGTTGCTTTTTTGCAACCAAAATAACTCTCAAAATAGTCTCAAAATAAATGTATTCTATTTTGAGTCAAAAAGTATGATATTCTACTTAGAGCGGCCCTGGCCAACACTGTAGTGCATAACAGGGCTGTTTTTTTCTGAAATGTGTAACACTGACAAAAGACCTGACCGAAAAAAAAATATATATATATATATATATATATATATATATATCCACCATGGGGAATGCTAGTTCTCAAAATAATAATAGTGAAGGGGAAAAGTCCAGACCCCAAGTCTTTAGTTTTCTGGAAATGTGGCCCCTATAGAACAATTTAGTTAAAGGGGAACATTATCACCAGACCTATGTAAGCGTCAATATATACCTTGATGTTGCAGAAAAAAGACCATATATTTTTTAAACCGATTTCCGAACTCTAAATGGGTGAATTTTGGCGAATTAAACGCCTTTCTAATATTCGCTCTCTTGTGACGTCACATCGGGAAGCAATCCGCCATTTTCTCAATCACCGAGTCAAACCAACTCTGTTATTTTCCGTTTTTTCGACTGTTTTCCGTACCTTGGAGACATCAAGCCTCGTCGGTGTGTTGTCGGAGGGTGTAACAACACGAACAGGGACGGATTCAAGTTGCACCAGTGCAAAGATGCGAAAGTGGCAAGAAATTGGACGTTTGTTCCGTACACTTTACCGACAAAAGCTATGCTACGACAGAGATGGCAAGAATGTGTGGATATCCCGCGACACTCAAAGCAGATGCATTTCCAACGATAAAGTCAAATAAATCTGCCGCCAGACCCCCATTGAATCTGCCGGAGTGTGTGAGCAATTCAGGGACAAAGGACCTAGGTAGCACGGCAAGCAATGGTGGCAGTTTGTTCCCGCAGACGAGCGAGCTAAACCCCCTATCGACCCTAGCTTCCCTGGCCTGCTGACATCAACTCCAAAACTGGACAGATCAGCTTTCAGGAAAAGAGCGCGGATGAGGGTATGTCTACAGAATATATTAATTTATGAAAATTGGGCTGTCTGGACTCTCAAAGTGCATGTTGTTGCCAAATGTATTTCATAGGCTGTAAACCTAGTTCATAGTTGTTAGTTTCCTTTAATGCCAAACAAACACATACCAATCGTTGGTTAGAAGACGATCGCCGAATTCGTCCTCGCTTTCTCCCGTGTCGCTGGCTGTCGTGTCGTTTTCGTCGGTTTCGCTTGCATACGGTTCAAACCGATATGGCTCAATAGCTTCAGTTTCTTCTTCAATTTCGTTTTCGCTACCTGCCTCCACACTACAACCATCCGTTTCAATACATGCGGAATCTGTTGAATCGCTTAAGCCGCTGAAATCCGAGTCTGAATCCGAGCTAATGTCGCTATAGCTTGCTGTTCTTTCCGCCATGTTTGTTTGTGTTGGCTTCACCATGTGACGTCACAGGAAAATGGACGGGTGTATATAACGATGGTTAAAATCAGGCACTTTGAAGCTTTTTTTAGGGATATTGCGTGATGGGTAAAATTTTGAAAAAAACTTCGAAAAATATAATAAGCCACTGGGAACTGATTTTTAGTGGTTTTAACCATTCTGAAATTGTGATAATGTTCCCCTTTAAATAGCCCTGCTATATTGCCTTCACCTTTTGTGATTGAGTTTTGTTTTCATCGATCCATCTATTTTGTGAACAACTTAATTGAGAGTTATGATTATTTAGTATATACATATGCCACATACTGTATCATAAAACAATGTATTTTCTCAAGGAATGAGTCATCGATCATTTTTAAGAAAGAAAACTTTATTTGTGATTTATAAACAAAACACATTACCACTGTTTCCATTTAGGTCGAATCGAAGGCAGAAAGGGAATGGATGTAAATGAAATTCACTATTCACGGTCACAGTTGATGAGCGGGTGTACAAAAAAATAAGGGGGGGGGGGGTTAAACAGATCTGGGCCGGTCCGCATATGAACCGCACATTGCCACCATAGTTCACCACCATACATTGGGAAAGAATGACAGCATGAAAGCTCACAAAATACAAGCATACACTACATATACTTTATTCACACTGTATTTTTTTTTTGTTGTTTTTGTTTTTTTTTCCCGGAAGAATGAAAAGGAAGTGATAGCTCATCATAGGATCATACATAATTCAGTTACAATATTACAGTGTTAGTTAGGACATCATGTCAAGTTGTTTTTTTTGTTGTTTTTTTCTTCTTTTTTTTCTTCTGTTGCTTGTTTTTAAAAGCATAAATGATACGTTTGGAGAAAAAGAAAAAAGGTTGCATTAAAAAGGTATCACACTATAGCATTACAAATATCGAAAGAGGTTTAGTGGATGCCGTACAACATCTGCGGAGCGTGAGGAATCTAATACATAGATGTTTTGGCATAGACAAGAGAAGTACGTACAAATATTTCCCGTGTGAGTAATGAAGAGCCAAAATGATAATACCAAAAAAATAATGAAATCATAGCAATCTATTTATATATATATTTCTCTATATAGTATGTGTTTCCTTAGAGCAATACATGCAGCAGCCACTTAATGGAGTGACATCATACTGAGCCGCACAACTTTGGGGGGACATGTTACAGGCAGGAGGGGGTAACAGAAGCATGTCTCAGCCTCATTGCCTAGTGAGAGAGGATTTGGGGGGGCTTTAGATGTCGACAGGAAATCCCTGCAGATGCCATATTGAATTTTGAACAGGTTAATATTGAGACAATCTATCTACGATACATTTATAGCGTACATAAAAGCTGGATCCGAACAATCAATTTCCCTCTCTTGCAAACTTGAAGGCAGAGGGCCAGCCCACGGCACCCGACTCCTCGCGTCTTGCCCGGTCCTTCGACCCCGCGATTTGCGTCAATCCCACTTGATCCCCTCTCACTGTAGCGGCGGCGGACAAACAGGAAGTGAACAGCCTAGTGTTGTATTCACATGTTAAAAGCACTGAACCGTTTTTGCAGTTTTAGAGACAAGAGTTCGAGGTGTACGCTCCTCCCCGCTCTCCCCCGGTCCACATTACTCCATGCTGGTGTCAGCACACCACAATGTTCAAAACAGGCCTTTTACCCAGGATGGACCCTGGGCGGGAGGGCGCGGGGCTATGACGGTGGACATGCAAGAATCAGGGGGGAAATGTACAAATGCCAAAACCTGTACTGTGAATCTCTTTAGAGAATTAAGGAAAGCAGGTTGACTTCATCACGGCATGATGAGGCCGTCAGTGAGGGGGGGGTCGGGGCTGATTGGACGGGGAGCACAAGCGGGTGGAACATAAAAGGTATCAGGTATGGGCTGGTTGCTACCAAACATTCAAAGCAGAAAGCTCTCAGCTTTTGCTGCAGCATTGGCGGGGGGGATAAGAGAGGGTGTTATCAAAATCTCTGCGAATAATATTCTGCTTGTTTTGTTGACTTCTTCCTCTCGTCGATCTTCCCGTCCCTCCAATTACCCAGTGCTCTCTGCATCTGGCTTTCCGGCTGGAGGGGTAGCACCCTCAGTCCTTTTAAAAGCAGTGCGCGAGTACAGAGTGACAGCAAAGGGATGCTCCTTCGATCCTGAGAGTTGATGTGCACCCCATAGGTGACAAAAAGCTTGCAGTGTCAAATCAGCACGTTTTTTTTTTTGTTCCTCTTCTTTTTGTATTGTATTTTTCTCTCCAGGTCTCAAGTGCTTTCAGTGTCCACATGGCAAGGTCTGTGTTTGCTTGTGTGAGCATGCGTGCATGTGGATTCGTCGAGATTGCAGGAAACACTGTTGGTGAGTTAGGAATATTCTGCAGCAGTGTTGTGTGTGTGTGTGTGTGTGTGTGTTAGCCTTAGTTTCAGTGACTCTCCCCGGTGCTATTTACAAGTATAGTGTGTGAGTGTGTCCAGCTCTAGAATGCACGTATACCACGTCTTCATCTCTCTTCTTTTCCTTTGGCTGGCACAGAGCTTTCGTCTTGTTCTTTTGTCTTCTCTCACAGAGAATGGTTCATCGTCATCGGGGAGGGGGTAATACAGAGGTGCCAACACGCCCAGGAGGCAAAAATAAAATAATAATCAGGAGCTGTTGTTTCTAAGCACGTGTGGTTGACTTAGGGTGTATAGGCACATGGGGGCGTGGCTCAAAATCAATCATCTTATTGTTTATCAAGGCAAGATCAATAATTTACCTCAGTCGTGGACGAGAGGTAAATGTAACCTTGGTAAGGCCAGGTTAAAAACAAACAAAACAGGATTGCAGAAGTCCATATTCACATTTTCTTTTTGATCATTGGACTTTGGTTGGTACCTCTGTTTTAGCAACGCCCTTTTTTTTCTCCACTATTTGCCAATTTTCACTTTCTTCCTCTTTACTCGTCGTCATCCTTGCCCTTATCCTTCTTGTCTTTTTTGTCCTTCTTCTTCTTTTTCTTCTTCTTGGCCTCCTCTTTCTTGCCAAAGGTGATAAAGTCGCTCTTGTCGTCCTCTCCTCCCTGGTTCTGTCTGATGGATATTATGGCTGGGGACCCGGGGATGATGAACGCCTCGGGGGGAACCTCGCCAGGCTTGAGGTGCTGTGGGGGTGCACCTGGGCCTCCTGGGCCGTAGCGAAAGTGCCAGCTGTTGCTGTCGACTCCGGCACCCATTGGGGGTGACACCTCTCCTCCTTCAGCATCTGAAATAGGAATGATATTTATTTATGTATGTCTTATAGGGACAAAGTCATTTAAAGAAAAAAAAAAAAAGAAAAATACATATTCTGACCATAGTGCACATTCCTCTTTTGAAATGACACAACATATGTTACTGGAATAAAACTGCAGAAAATTCCAATGCACACCAAATTGTCATGATTACTATTGGATTTAATCAATAATCTCTGTGCTAATTCTTTTTTCAGAGATTAACTGATGTTGGGTGATTAACAAAGCTTACTAAAGACTGACTAATCTTGAACTAAAACCTCCCAAGGCTGCTCACCTGCAGACTGTCTAAGCAATTGACCACAAAATAAAACTATTTTAAAATGAGGGGGAAATCGAAGTTATTTAAGTGGAATAATTGTTTTTAAGCAGCTGTAAGGATGTAGGGCTGGGCGATATATCGATATGCGCGATATATCGCAGGTTGGTCTCTGTGCGATATAGAAAATGACTATATCGTGATATTCGAGTATGCGTTCTCACGCAGTTGCTTTTAGCTACAGGCATTAAACTACATGCTCTACTCGCTCTTTCTTGTCTCTCCTTCTCACAGACAGCAAGCGCACCTTCTTACACACGTCACATACTGTCACGTCATACGTCACATACGTATACGCTAGAGATGCGCGGTTTGCGGACACAACCGCGGAGTCCGCGGATAAACCGCGGGTCGGGCGGGTAAAAATAGATTTTAAATAGATGCGGGCGGTTGGCGGTTGAACCAATTCAGAAATATATATACATAGTTAAATGTTGTTACCCACATACGAAAAACGAGCAGCACTCTTTGAAACAGTCAATTATTCATCAGGCACCGCGTCCCAGCAACAAGTGCTATTATTATTATTTATTTTTGGTTAAATAGGGATGACATACATATGTTATTGTATAATTTGAGTTTGTGCGCGTGATTGACAGCCTAAGGCTTATGAGGCACATTTTTTATTTATTTTTTTTATTTCAACTTAAAAACGTATGAGCCTATGCCTAGAACATAGGCTATGTGTTTATCTTTATTTTCCTGCCTGTCGTTGACAATGGAGATTGTCTGATATTTTGTCATGGCTGCAGATCAATCAATAAAGGTTCATCTTTGTCGCAAAATTGTTCACTGTTTCACTGTGCACCCCGCCCTCGTCCCTATTTGAGCATTATAACGTTAACAAGTTAATATTCATTGAAATAAATTCAGAATTTTTTTTTTACCTAACAAAAATATAGGCTTAGTCTTTCTAAAACATTTTTTTAACTTCTTAAAAGCATCGTTCTGCTTGCTGCAACTGCGCACACAAAGTGTGAGGAACGCACTCCTGATCTGAGGGCATTGGCAACAATAGTCAACACTTTCTTAATGGAAATGACAATAATACTATAATAATGATAAATAATATTATCACGCATTGAATGTCTCTGCTGCATTGGATCAGTCTCCTTTCTTTAACAGGCAAAAGCTTTCTAACCTCACTAATGCCTTGCATCGTCGATATTAGATATATAACAACGGGCGGGTGCGGGTGGGTGTGGTTTTGATAAAATGTTGGTTGGGTGGATGGCGGATGGATGACGACTTTTGTGATGCGGTTGCGGATTAAATACTTGCCTATCCGCGCATCTCTAGTGTAAGCTCTCTTCCAGCAGAGAGGTAGCAGCATGTGTAACGTTAGCTGTGATGCTAGCGGTAATACGAGCGAAAGAAGGTGCAAATCTGGTAACAAATGAAGGAATAATTAATTCCACCATAAAACAGCAGGGGGTCCTGGTGGTTTGGCTTCAAGTGGGAATATGTCGAACAGACAACCGTAATTTGTCAAGTGTGGGGCGAAAGCGTTGCTATAAAAAGTAGCATTACTGCTAATATGTACAATCATTTGAAAAGTCACCTGTTAAAGTTAGAATACCAATGATTGTCACACACACACTAGCTAGAGAATGAACAGTAATTACTCCGCATGTCAACATCTCCGTTCGGTGCCACACGCCCACACCATCAAAATGCCGAGGCAAACATTTCCAGATCAACACTGTATGAAAAAAATAGTGATTTTTTTAGTTGTGATTTCCTTCTCTGCATGAAAGTTTAAAAGTAGCATATATTAATGCAGTATGAAGAAGAATGTTTTAATGTATACACATAGAATCATAATACTGCTGTGATTATATGCATCAAGTGTTCATTCAAGGCTAAGGCAAAATATCCAGATATATATTGTATATCGCGATATGGCCTTAAAATATTGCGATATTAAAAAAAGGCCATATCGCCCAGCCCTAGTCCGGCGCATGCTTTAGGTGTGGCGACCGCAGGTTAGCAGTCACAGCCTTTGTTCTACTGAACTTTCTGACACTGTGTCATCCCTTAATCTGGGATGAATGACTCGACAAATCTTGTAAAAGGCTCCCAGTGAAACTAAAAGCACTATATACAAGTCCCAAAACCAGTGAAGTTGGCACATTGTGTAAATGGTAAATAAAAGCAGAATTTAATTGAATACACTGCAAAGACAACATATTTAATGTTCAAACTGAGAAACTAGATTTTTTTTTTAACAAATACTCATTAACTTAGAATTTAATGGCACCAACACATTGCAGGGCATTTTTACCAGTGTTACATGGTGAAGCGTTTCTGGGTGTTGTTGATACATGGCTTTGGCTTTGGATAGTAGAGTTTTAACTTGCACTTACAGATGTAGCGACCTACTGTAGTTACTGACAGTGGTTTTCTGAAGTGTTCCTGAGCTCATGTGGTGATATCTTTTACACACTGATGTCGCTTTTTTTGATGCAGTACCGCCTGAGTGATTCAAGGTCATGGGCAATACCGCTTACATGCATTGATTTCTCCAGTTTCTCTGAACCGTTTGATGATATTACGGACCGTAGATGGTGAAATCCCTAAATTCCTTGCAATAGCTGGTTGAGAAATGTTGTTCTTAAACTGTTGGACAATTTGCTCACGCATTTGTTCACAAAGTGGTGACCCTCGCCCCATCCTTGTTTGTGAATGACTGAGCATTTAATGGAAGCTGCTTTTATACCCAATCATGGCACCCACCTGTTCCCAATTAGCCCGTTCACCTGTGGGATGTTCCAAATAAGTGTTTGATGAGCATTCCTCAACTTTCTCAGTCTGTTTTGCCACTTGTGCCAGCTTTTTTGAAACATGTCGCAGGCATCAAATTCCAAATGAGTTAATATTTGCAAAAAATAACGTTTTCCAGTTCCAACGTTAAGTATCTTGTCTTTGCAGTCTATTCAATTGAATATAGGTTGAAAAGGATTTGAAAATCATTGTATTCTGTTATTTTTTTCCCATTTACACAACGTGCCAACTTCACTGGTTTTTGGGTTTTGCACATCATTTATTACTTCCTAAAAAAAGACAATTCTATCGTGGTCCATGTGACAATTTCACATATACGTTTAATCTTTAATATCCAAAAGGGTTGTAAACGTGTAAGCGTAGTAGTGCACACTACAAAGTCAATATCAACATCCGCACAGTAACACAACATAAACACAACAAAACAAATACCCAGAATCCCATGCAGCCCTAACTCTTCCGGGCTGCAATATACACACCGCTACTACCAAACCCCGCCCCCCTCAACCGACGCACGGAGGTGGTGCGGGGTTTGGTGGTAGCGGGGTTGTATATTGCAGCCCGGTGTTGTACCGGATAATGCACCCCCGGCGTAGAATGCACACCCTGACGGGAGTGTTATATCAACTAAAGCCCCACACTTAAAGTTTCCACGTGCAAGATTGAATCTATTTAAAAAAGTTATTTAGTAAGAAGCCAAAAGTGCTAAAACAATAATGTTCGTGTTGGAGGAGTTGTGAATGAATGAAATATGAAATCCGTGCTGCAGTCTGCAGGTATACCTAATGTTGTGGCCCAGCAGCAACTGCAGGTGGACTATGAGGTATAATGAACAACTTCGTTCGATAATGAAGGTTGCCTCAGCTCGAAGCCTGAGCCCTGACATTAATGAACTAGCATCCAAGAAAAGATGGCAGATATCTGGCTTGGGCACATCAGATTAGATCAGTGTGTTGCAAACTGAGCAGTTTAAAGTCCTGAATGGTTGGTTTATTCATTGTTATTTTATTTTCTAATTTATTAGCCTGTAGAAAAAGTTAACGTTGATATTTACCTCAGAAGGCTGCAAATAGAAACATGTTTATTTAAACTGTATTTGATATGCCATTGATATTTTTTAATTATTATTATTATTATTTGAAACTCGATTTTGCATGTCACTATAAAGTTGTATAAGCCTTGATTGTTCAATATTTAATGCAAAACTTGTTTGGGTCCCTATTATAAATAAAGTTGATTTGATTTGATTTGATCAAAAAGGTTAATTTGTTCAACCTTGGCCCGTGGCTTTGTTCAGTTTTAAATTTTGGCCCACTCTGTATTTGAGTTTGACACTCCTGATGTAAGTGTTAAACTTTGAATACTATTGTTATGTTTCTTTGATGTTCTGATATGATATTGTCAAAAATAGAAACAGTATGATATGCTTTGAAATGCATCATGCGCTTGCCCGGCCCGTCTGTCAAGTTTCAAAAGCCAATGTGACACCTGAGCCAAAACGTTTGCCCACCCCTGAATTAGAGCATTCATCTTGACTTTGAGTCCTCTTTTCCTTGTACAAGCAAAACAATCATTTCCAAAGGGGGCAAATGTCCGAACAGAGTTTCAATCGAGCAGGAGGAACTGTGAAGAAGTCTGACGTAAAACTGTTCTATGTTCTATTTGGTATTTAATGATTTACAAACCCTGTTTCCATATGAGTTGGGAAATTGTGTTAGATGTAAATATAAATGGAATACAATGATTTGCAAATCATTTTCAACCCATATTCAGTTGAATATGCTACAAAGACAACATATTTGATGTTCAAATTGATAAACATTTTTTTTTTTTGCAAGTAATCATTAACTTTAGAATTTGATGCCATCAACACATGACAAAGAAGTTGGGAAAGGTGGCAATAAATACTGATAAAGTTGAGGAATGCTCATCAAACACTTATTTGGAACATCCCACAGGTGAACAGGCAAATTGGGAACAGGTGGGTGCCATGATTGGGTATAAAAGTAGATTCCATGAAATGCTCAGTCATTCACAAACAAGGATGGGGCGAGGGTCACCACTTTGTCAACAAATGCGTGAGCAAATTGTTGAACAGTTTAAGAAAAACCTTTCTCAACCAGCTATTGCAAGGAATTTAGGGATTTCACCATCTACGGTCCGTAATATCATCAAAGGGTTCAGAGAATCTGGAGAAATCACTGCACGTAAGCAGCCAAGCCTGTGACTTTCGATCCCTCAGGCTGTATTACATCAACGAGCGACATCAGTGTCTAAAGGATATCACCACATGGGCTCAGAAACACTTCAGAAACCCACTGTCAGTAACGACAGTTGGTCGCTACATCTGTAAGTGAAAGTTAAAACTCTCCTATGCAAGGCGAAAACCGTTTATCAACAACACCCAGAAACGCCGTCGGCTTTGCTGGGCCTGAGCTCATCTAAGATGGACTGATGCAAAGTGCAAAAGTGTTCTGCGGTCTGACGAGTCCACATTTCAAATTGTTTTTGGAAACTGTGGACATTGTGTCCTCTGGAAAAAGAGGAAAATAACCATCCGGATTGTTATAGGCGCAAAGTTGAAAAGCCAGCATCTGTGATGGTATGGGGGTGTATTAGTGCCCAACTTACACATCTGTGAAGGCGCCATTAATGCTGAAAGGTACATACAGGTTTTGGAGCAACATATGTTGCCATCAAAGCAACGTTACCATGGACGCCCCTGCTTATTTCAGCAAGACAATGAATGCCAAGCCACGTGTTACATCAACGTGGCTTCATAGTAAAATAGTGCAGGTACTAGACTGGCCTGCCTGTAGTCCTGACCTGTCTCCCATTGAAAATGTGTGGCACATTATGAAGCCTAAAATACCACAACGGAGATCCCCGGACTGTTGAACAACTTAAGCTGTACATCAAGCAAGAATGAGAAAGAATTCCACCTGAGAAGCTTAAAAAATGTGTCTCTTCAGTTCCCAAACGTTTACTGAGTGTGGTTAAAAGGACAGGCCATGTAACACAGTGGTGAACATGCCCTTTCCCAACTACTTTGGCACATGTTGCAGCCATGAAATTCTAAGTTAATTATTATTTGCAAAAAAAAAAAAAAAAGTTTATGAGTTTGAACATCAAATATGTTGTCTTTGTAGTGCATTCAACTGAATATGGGTTGAAAAGGATTTGCAAATCATTGTATTCCGTTTATATTTACATCTAACACAATTTCCCAACTCATATGGAAACAGGGTTTGTATGCAAATTACACTGACATTACACCATATGTTCTACAGGACTGATATGTCACAGGTAAGACTAAATCTGTGTGTACATGTGCATTAACTGTTCTAGTCTGCTCTAAATTTTTCATATAATGACTCATGTTCAGCATAACATAATGTGATCAAACTGACTACGGTACAGTACGACTCAACTATGTTTCATTCTCCACTAACACATGTTTGTGGTTCTATATCACATTTTGTACTAACGGTGAAGTCTGTTTACTGGGAATGATTTGTGGACTAAATCTGTTCCGAACATGACATGTCCCACTCGGCATACAATATTAATCTGTCAGAGGCACGCAAAGTGGCCCAAAAAAATCAAAGCAGAGGCAGGATGCATGAGTCAGTCATTTATAAAGACTAGGGTCTTCCTGTTCTTAATAAATCTTTATTAGGACCCCCATTCTCCTTAAGCAGAGACATAACCCTGTTTCCTTAAGCTAAAAAGAAAGGCAGACACAAAGACTTAAAAAAAAAAAAAAAACGCAGTGAGCTGTAGTCTAAGTGCTGCTTTGACTGGAAGAATTTAACTGTCTAACTATATGTGAGAATTTGATGAGACACCAACGGCCCCCACGCCAGCATAATGTCGTAAACAAAGCCCCAGAGAGTGCTGAGTCATGTGGGGAAGCAGACAGATGAACAAAAAGTGCAAAGCAGGGAAGCATAACTCTCTTAAAAGGGACTAGTGCTGGTTTTGAAACGACTCAAAAACAACACTGCTTAACTTATTTGTACAATTCTTTAAAAGTTTGAAGCTTACTTAAAAATATCCTGTTTAAGTAAGTGTTTTTGGGTGGAAAATGTTTGTCCTAACTAAATGAAGCCTATATAGCTGACTCTGCGGTAGAGGTAGGGTACACCAGTGACGTGCGGTGAGGTTGATGGCTGGTGAGGCACTGACTTCATCACAGTCAGATTTACAAACATATGAACCCTAAAGAGTATCTTATTCACCATTTTATTGGCAGCAGTTAACGGGTTATGTTTAAAAGCTCATACCAGCATCCTTCCTTGCTTGGCACTCAGCATCAAGGGTTGGAATTGGGGGTTAAATCACCAAAAATGATTCCCAGGCGCGGCGCCGCTGAAGCAACCCTAATCTCTTGACTGTGAAGTCAACATTCTTACGAAAAGGAAAGTGTGCAACCAAAAATTTATTATTTCGGACACTCTAACCACTAGGCCACTGAGTAGGGCACAATGTCCGAGTGGTGAGGACTGGAACACGGTGCCTTTGCGATAAAATATCCGTGATGTTGATTAATCACGGTTAATACTGGTTAATGGTTGCATCCCTAGATGTAGGAGGAAACCACAGGAACTGGAGAGAACTTAGGCATGCACATGCAAACTGTAGATTTGAAGCAACCCTAATCACTTGACTGTGAAGTCAACATTCTTACTAAAAGGAAAGGGTGCAACCAAAAATTTATTATTTCGGACACTCTAACCACTACGCCACTGAGTAGGGCACAATGTTCGAGTGGTGATTGATTGATTGATTGATTGATTGAGACTTTTATTAGTAGGTTGCACAGTGAAGTACATATTCCGTACAATTGACCACTAAATGGTAACACCCGAATAAGTTTTTCAAATAGTTTAAGTCGGGGTCCATAAAATGGCAACCAAGGTAATCAAAAAGGTCAACCGACGAACAAGATTTCTCTATAGAATCTCCTCTCTGGTCAACAAAAGCACCATGAGGATTCTGGCGGGAACTCTCGTTCAACCCTTTTTCGATTACGCATGCACCTCCTGGTACCCTAGCACCTCCAAAACCCTCAAATCTAAACTCCAAACATCCCAGAACAAGCTAGTCAGATTACTTCTAGACCTCCACCCCAGATCCCACCTCACTCCTACCCACTTCTCCAAAGTGGGCTGGCTCAGGGTGGAGGACAGAGTCAAACAACTTGCACTGAGCCTGGTCTATAAAATCCGCTACACCTTCCTGATACCGAAGTAGATGTCAAACTACTTCCTTAACATAAATGACCGCCATAACCACAACACCAGGGGGACCTCCACTAACCACGTTAAACCCAGATTCCGATCTAACAAAGGTCTTAACTCATTCTCTTTCTATGCCATATCAATGTGGAATGCGCTCCCAACAGGTATAAAAGAAAGGGCATCTCTATCCTCCTTCAAAACCGCAATAAAAGTACACCTCCCGGCAACTTCAACCCTAAACTAACACCCTCCCCGGATTGTTAATATTCAAATGTAAACAATCAAATGTAGATACTTTTCTTATGCCTTCTGATCTCTGGTCTCTGTCTCTGTCTCTGTCTCTGTCTCTGTCTCTGTCTCTGTCTCTGTCTCTGTCTCTGTCTCTCTCTCTCTGTCTCTCTCTCTCTCTCTCTCTCTCTCTCTCTCTCTCTCTCTCTCTCTCTCTCTCTCTCTCTCTCTCTCTCTCTCTCTCTCTCTCTCTCTCTCTCTCTCTCTCTCTCTCTCTCTCTCTATGTCCACTACTTGCTGTACATATCCTACCAAGTCAGACCTACACTGTTTCAATATCAATGTGTCTGTTCTCAATTGTTGATGACTGATGATAACAACCAAACCTAACCCCCCCACCCCCATCCACACCCCGGATTGTAAATAATGTAAATAATTCAATGTATACACCCTGATGATTATTTTGTGTGATGACTGTATTATGATGATAGTATATATGATAGTATATATCTGTATCATGAATTGATTCATGATACAGATATATACTATCATTTATGTTAAGGAAGTAGTTTGACATCTACTTCGGTATCAGGAAAGTGTAGCGGATTTTATAGACCAGGCTCAGTGCAAGTTGTTTGACTCTGTCCTCCACCCTGAGCCAGCCCACTTTGGAGAAGTGGGTAGGAGTGAGGTGGGATCTGGGGTGGAGGTCTAGAAGTAATCTGACTAGCTTGTTCTGGGATGTTTGGAGTTTAGATTTGAGGGTTTTGGAGGTGCTAGGGTACCAGGAGGTGCATGCGTAATCGAAAAAGGGTTGAATGAGAGTTCCCGCCAGAATCCTCATGGTGCTTTTGTTGACCAGAGAGGAGATTCTATAGAGAAATCTCGTTCGTTGGTTGACCTTTTTGATTACCTTGGTTGCCATTTTATCACAGGAGGACTGGAACACGGTGCCTTTGCAATAAAATATCTGTGATGTTGATTAATCACGGTTAATACTGGTTACATCCCTAGATGTAGGAGGAAACCACAGGAACTGGAGAGAACTCACGCATGCACATGCAAACTGTAGATTTGAAGCAACCCTAATCACTTGACTGTGAAGTCAACATTCTTACTAAAAGGAAAGTGTGCAACCAAAAATGTATTATTTCGGACACTCTAACCACTAGGCCACTGAGTAGGGCACAATGTCCGAGTGGTGATTGATTGATTGAGACTTTTATTAGTAGGTTGCACAGTGAAGTACATATTCCGTACAATTGACCACTAAATGGTAACACCCGAATACGTTTTTCAACTTGTTTAAGTCGGTCGGGGTCCACGGGATACAGATATATACTATCATATATACTATCATCATAATACAGTCATCACCAGTGTTGGGACTAACGCGCTACAAAGTAACGCGTTACAGTAACGCCGTTAGATTCGGCGGTAACTAGTAATCTAACGCGTTATTTTTTTATCTTCAGTAATTCAGTTACCGTTACTACATGATGCGTTACTGCGTTATTTTACGTTACTTTTTTTGTAGTATAAAGTGTGTTTTATCGGAGGGCTGCTGTGTCATCGTTCTGATTCTTCTTGTGTCACAAGCCGGAGAAGAGAGAGAGACATGCGCTCTGTGTGTGAGTGTGAGTGTGAGTGTGTGGAGGGAGGAGAGAGGGGAGGGGGGCGTGTCTGATCATGGCGGAGCCAGAAGTCGAGTTTGCTAACATGGAGATATTTTCACTACTTTTCTTTTGTCGAGCACAAAGAAAATAACAATTTAGTTAAATGTAAATTGTGCTTTGGATCAAAGATCCCATCTACTGCCCAAAACAGCAATTCAAATCTGCTGAAACAAGCTACATAGCAACATGCTTCGACGAAGCTAGTAAAGAGAGACAGAGACTCCAATGACACTTCACCACGTAAGGATTAACTCTGCCTCTGCTCATCTTTCAGAACTGAAGGTACACACACTCTGTGAATCATAAAGAGGGATGCTAGTGGGCCAGGCCAATCTTTCCTTATCTCTAAACTAAAACTGGGGAAATGTGTAGAGTGTTCTGGGCTTCAGACATGATTTTGTGTCAGAATTTCTTGAGGAAAAAATGCCTGGTTAGGCTTTGTGTATGTAGTGTGTGCCTTTCTTGCTTTACAGCTATGCTGTTATTATGCTGTTTGTTACTTATGTATGTTATGTTGCAGCTATTTAAAATAGTTTTGTCAATTTGTTCTGGCCAGAAACAAATTGGCCTTTGTAACAAATCTTTGTCTTTGTGTGTTGTATGTCGACCACATTGCTTAGCAGAGTTCAGTGATACAAATGTATGTCAAGTTGATCAACAGATTGTATTATTCTCCAGTGCAATAACAGTACTGAAATAAAGGCTAAAAGGGCATAAATTGGAGCTTTAAAAAAAGAAGAAGAAAAAAAGAAGTAACTAAATAGTTACTTTTCACAGTAACACATTACTTTTTGGTGTAAGTAACTGAGTTAGTAACTGAGTTACTTTTGAAATGAAGTAACTATAACTAGTTACTGTTTTTCAGTAACTAACCCAACACTGGTCATCACACAAGATAATCATCAGGGTGTATACATTTAATTATTTACATTATTTACAATCCGGGGTGTGGATGGGGGCAGGGGGGTTAGGTTTGGTTGTTATCATCAGTCATCAACAATTGAGAACAGACAAATGGATATTGAAACAGTGTAGGTCTGACTTGGTAGGATATGTACAGCAAGTAGTGGACATAGAGAGAGAGAGAGAGATCAGAAGGCATAAGAAAAGTATCTACATTTGATTGTTTACATTTGATTATTAACAATCCGGGGAGGGTGTTAGTTTAGTTTTGAAGTTGCCTGGAGGTGTACTTTTATTGCGGTTTTGAAGGAGGATAGAGATGCCCTTTCTTTTATACCTGTTGGGAGCGCATTCCACATTGATGTGGCATAGAAAGAGAATGAGTTTAGACCATTGTTAGATCGGAATCTGGGTTTAATGTGGTTAGTGGAGCTCCCCCTGGTGTTGTGGTCATGGCGGTCATTTATGTTAAGGAAGTAGTTTGACATGTACTTCGGTATCAGGGAGGTGTAGCGGATTTTATAGACCAGGCTCAGTGCAAGTTGTTTGACTCTGTCCTCCACCCTGAGCCAGCCCACTTTGGAGAAGTGGATAGGAGTGAGGTGGGATCTGGGGTGGAGGTCTAGAAGTAATCTGACTAGCTTGTTCTGGGATGTTTGGAGTTTAGATTTGAGAGTTTTGGAGGTGCTAGGGTACCAGGAGGTGCATGCGTAATCGAAAAAGGGTTGAACGAGAGTTCCCGCCAGAATCCTCATGGTGCTTTTGTTGACCAGAGAGGAGATTCTATAGAGAAATCTCGTTCGTTGGTTGACCTTTTTGATTACCTTGGTTGCCATTTTATCACAGGAGTGGTTAATGGTTGCATCCCTAGATGTAAGAGGAAACCACAGGAACTGGAGATAACTTACACATGCACATGCAAACTGTAGATTAGAAGCAACCCTAATCACTTGACTGTGAAGTCAACATTCTTACTAAAAGGAAAGCGTGCAACCAAAAATGTATTATTTCTACTCCCGTTATTTTCTCTGCAAAAAAGGGAAATTGTGATTGAAGATTGTGCTTGATCATCCTGCTCGCATGCACTTGCCTCTACCTCGCAACATTTGCATCCCTCACCTCACTCGAAACTAATCGTGACACAGCCTTTGATGGCTGAGGCAGGCCAACACTTCCTGGACATAATCTCTTCCTCTTCCTGTCCCTGACATTCAGTTGCCTCGACCTTTCATGCAATCTAGCGTGAAAACACAGCAGTTGCTTCCCTGTTGCAGATAAAAATGTTGTAATCATGCTCGTCAATGCTGATTGTCTGTGTGATTAGGCGTTATAAACGTCATCTATCGATCAATGAGGCGCATTGGAGACAAGCAAAAAGTCAATGCCCTGACGTCAAAGACCAATAATAATTGCCTAAATCAGTCAAGCTCTGTTTTGCCTCGTTTATTTAAATTCACTTCAGTTGTCGGCAAGTTGAGACAAAGTGCAGCGTTACATAACAAATTGAATAGGGAAGGAGGCAGACGATGATGAAGATGGAAGAGGATTTGAATATGCGGATATAAAACATGATGCTCTGGACAAAAGTCAAAGACCGCACACTTTTCAAGATGGTCCCCAGACGAATAATAATAAAAAAACGATCTTCTAATGTGTTGAAATTATCTGCAGTAATGGTAGATTTTAACCATAATTTTGTGCATTTTGCAGTGGGTGACTGTTTGTATCTAGTTGGCTTTCACGCCAGGTTGAGCACCTTGATTTAGCTTCCCTGCTGAATCAAGTGGCAGATGGTGGATTAGTTGTCCCAAAAGGAGCGGCGTGGCACGGAGCCGTAAACAAATTGTGTGATGGAGCTTCTGCATATAGTCCCAAAAAATACAGAGAAACTTAAAGGCCTACTGAAATGCGATTTTCTTATTTAAACGGGGATAGCAGGTCCATTCTATGTGTCATACTTGATCATTTTGCGATATTGCCATATTTTTGCTGAAAGGATTTAGTAGAGAACATCGACAATAAAGTTCACAACTTTTGGTCGCTGATAAAAAAGCCGTGCCTGTACCGGAAGTAGCAGACGAGTAGCGTGACGTCACAGGTTGTGGAGCTCCTCACATCTGCACATTGTTTACAATCATGGCCACCAGCAGCGAGAGCGATTCGGACCGAGAAAGCGACAATTTCCCCATTAATTTGAGCGAGGATGAAAGATTTGTGGATGAGGAAAGTGAGAGTGAGGACTAGAGGGCAGTGGGAGCGATTCAGATAGGGAAGATGCTGTGAGAGGCGGGTGGGACCTGATATTCAGCTGGGAATGACTAAAACAGTAAATAAACACAAGACATATATATACTCTATTAGCCACAACACAACCAGGCTTATATCTAATATGCCACAAATTAATCCCGCATAACAAACACCTCCCCCCTCCCGTCCATATAACTCAAACACCTGCACAACACACTCAATCCCACAGCCCAAAGTACCGTTCACCTCCCCAAAGTTCATACAGCACATATATTTCCCCAAAGTCTCCAAAGTTACGTACGTGACATGCGCATAGCGGCACGCACGTACGGGCAAGCGATCTAATGTTTGGAAGCCGCAGCTGCATGAGTACTCACGGTACCGTGTCTGCGTATCCAACTCAAAGTCCTCCTGGTAAGAGTCTCTGTTGTCCCAGTTCTCCACAGGCCAATGGTAAAGCTTGACTGTCATCTTCCGGGAATGTAAACAATGAAACACCGGCTGTGTTTGTGTTGCTGCAGTCGGCCTCAATACACCGCTTCCCACCTACAGCTTTTTTCTTTGCTGTCTCCATTGTTCATTGAACAAATTGCAAAAGATTCACCAACACAGATGTCCAGAATAATGTGGAATTTTGCGATGAAAACAGACGACTTAATAGCTGGCCACCATGCTGTCCCAAAATGTCCTCTACAATATGTGACGTCACGCGCTGACGTCATCATACCGAGACGTTTTCAGCAGGATATTTCGCGCGAAATTTAAAATTGCACTTTAGCAAGCTAACCCGGTCGTATTGGAATGTGTTGCAATGTTAAGATTTCATCATTGATATATAAACTATCAGACTGCGTGGTCGGTAGTAGTGGGTTTCAGTAGGCCTTTAAATCTACGGATCCGTCAAAAACTGCATTAATTAGACCGTATCTAAAAAGAGCTGAACAGGATAAAAACTTGCCTTGATTAAATCATTTCTGTTTTCATCTGTCGTTTCCAGAAAATAATCACCGACTGTGCTTATCTCTGTTTCTGATGTGACTGATGAGCAACGGGAATGATGTAAAAGGCTGATGTTTGAACTGCTCTGTCATCGCTCTCGTCTCTAATTAGGGATTGTGAAGGCGCAGCAAAAAGCACACATCCATCATGCAGACCAAACTCTCAAGTCAAACATGGCAGAACACATACTATTCGGAATTTAAATAAGAGAAACAACAATTCTATGGTTGCACAAACCCTTTTGATGTTTGAACATCAGCATACATCTCAGTAGAAGCTCAGCGAGCATCAAATTCTGAGTGAATTGTACTTTTTCTTTGGATTCTTGTGTCAAAGCAATGTGTAAGGAGTGGCTGACTCACCTCAACATACTTTAAGTGGTTGTCGACAATATCGGGCTGCAATGCCTAATCGATTAAATCACTTAATATGATTCATATTCTGTTGTTTCGATTTATCGTTTGAGGAGTATAACTAATACAAATTGATACAATGCACAATCACATAGAGTGCCCAGAACTTTAAATACGTACACATAGTTTGTGCATGAACCCTGAAATACGTCGCACATGAGAGGGGTGGTGTGTGGGTGTTATGATCTGTGTGGCGCCTATTTTTAATATAAGAATATTAATGTTAAAAGTGCAATTACAGTGCGAAGGGTTTTTGTGCAGGACACGTTAATGTAGCTGTGATTATTACACACACAAGAATGATGGTTATGGCAAATAGAAACATCATTGTGTATTTAAACTATTTTCCCCAAAATGTTCCCACTGAGGCTATAACGTATGTTTAATCCGATTATTTAAACAAACTAATCGATAGATTACTACTTACATAATTGATAGCTGTAGCCCTGGTCCGCAAGAGCCATTGTTTGGACATTTACTAGTTTTTCACCAAATAAAATAAAGATTTTTGGACTTACAGCATTCTGTTAATATTGTGTTTCTTCAATTGGTACATATTTTTATTTATATTCAGAACGGTTTCTACTAAAGGTGCAGAATAAAATCGATAGACATACAAATCACGATTTTTATTCATTCCGATTTTAAATTGCTTCATACTTTTCAAAAATCAAATACAAAAAATTAAAAATATATACATGTATATATTTTTTTATATTTAATTTTGAAAAATATTTTTTTATGCCATTTCCATGCAACTGGAATGAGCTTTTATAACCTGTGTCCAAAGATGCACACCCCAGTTTCTACTCTTGTCTAAGTGTTTCTTATGTGGGTTTATTGTTAGGCAGTTTCATTAACGTCCTCCCAGCGCGGTAACAACACACAACAACAGCAGTCACGTTTTCGTCTACCGTAAAGCAGTTCGTCTGCCATAAACAGCAATGTTGTGACACTCTTAAACAGCACAATACTGCCATCTACTGTACATGCATATGTGACAATAACATATACGGCTTTTAAAGAGTGCAGTGCACAACTGTGCACACAACAAGGAGACGAAGCAGAATGCATCATCAGAAAGGGTGTTCAGCATGGTTAGAAAAATAGTGACAGAGAATAGAACAAGGATGGACAATTCAACCCTTAACTCAACAATGAGTAGATGAGTGTTATGTGTGTGTATATGTGTAAATAAATGAACACTGAAATTCAAGTATTTCTCTTATATATATATATATATATATATAATAAAATAAATATACCTATATAGCTAGAATTCACTGAAAGTCAAGTATTTCTTATATATATATATATATGTAATACTTGACTTGGTGAATTATAGCTGTAAACATACTCCTCCCCTCTTAACAACGCCCCCAACCACGCACCCGCCCCGCCTCCCAAAATCGGAGGTCTCAAGGTTGGCAAGTATGCAATATTGTATTATATCGTGACTCAATTATCGTATGGCAAAGTCCTTGCTAATGCGATACACCGGCCTACTGTTCAGATTGTTACTGTTGCACCTGCACTTTCCGAAAAAGAAACGCCAAAATCAAAGGGATGTCGAAAGTACGGCCCGACAGCCATTTACGGGCCATAGCTTATGGCTTATTCAAAAATTTGAATAGGTTATTACTTAGATATACAGTATTATTGTGATTTTCTTTGTTGTCTATAACACAGAGCTAATGTAGCTTATTCTAGAGTATGTTTACCTACATTAGTTTGACACCAAACTGGACCACAATACCCTTCAATATTTCTCTAGGCTTTATGTATATGTCTATTTTTTATTTGAGCATTTTATGTATTGGAGATTACCTGCCAGCAGATTTAACTTTTGTTACATTTAATTTAAAAAACAGAGACGCTAAAAAGTTTTATGTTTTAAATGTTGTTATTAGTCTACTGAAAATGAAACAAACCGTCCCCCTAGAACAGGGGTGTCAAACTCAAATACAGAGTGGGCCAAAATTTAAAACTGAACAAAGCCGCGGGCCAAGGTTGAACAAATTAACCTTTTAATAGGGACCCAAACAAGTTTTGCATTGAATATTGAACAAGCAAGGCTTATATAACTTTATAGTGACATGCAAAATCGAGTTTCAAATAATAATAATAATAATAATAATAATAATTCAAAAATATCAATGGCATATCAAATAAAATTTTAATAAAATTTGAATGCCTCTTTTCTAATTGCAGCCTTCTGAGGTAAATATCAAAATAAACTTTTTCCACAGGCTAATAATACATTTGAAAATAAAATAACAATAATGAATGAATCAAACTTTCAAGCCTTGAAGTAGCAAGATAAAGTGCATGAATAAAACGTTAATTATTGCTCAGTTTGCTACACTGATTTGCTTTAACACTGAATATGGAACAAGCAACGCTTATATAACTTAATAGTGCAAAATCAACTTTCAAAAAACAAACAAAAAAACATCAATGGTATATCAAATAAAATGTAAATAAAAAATGTAATGCCTTTTCTATTTGCAGCTTCTGAGGTGAATATCGACATTAACTTGGTGGACGGGGGCAGGGTTGGGGGGGGCGGGGTTTAGTGGTAGCGGGGGTGTATATTGTAGCGTCCCGGAAGAGTTAATGCTGCAAGGGGTTCTGGGTATTTGTTCTGTTGTGTTTATGTTGTGTTACGGTGCAGATGTTCTCCCGAAATGTGTTTGTCATTCTTGTTTGGTGTGGGTTCACAGTGTGGCGCATATTTGTAACAGTGTTAAAGTTGTTTAGACGGCCACCCTCAGTGTGACCTGTATGGCTGTTGACCAAGTATGCATTGCATTCACTTGTGTGTGTGTAAAAGCCGCATATAGTAAGTGACTGGGCCGGCACGCGGATTGTATGGAGGAAAAGCGGGTGTGACGACATGTTGTAGAGGACGTTGAAGGCAGTGCCTTTAAGACACGTCCCCAATAATGTTGTCCGGGTGGAAATTAGGAGAATGGTTGCCCCGGGAGATTTTCGGGAGGGGCACTGAAATTGGGGAATCTCCCGGGAAAATAGGGAGGGTTGGCAAGTATGAGTATTAGCGGTGAATGTGGTGTTCAAGCGGCACCGCCACTGTATAATACCGGCAGGCCAGCTCTAATGTTAATTTGATATTGCCTCAAGGGCCAAATGAAAATACACGGCGGGCCGGGCCAGAGTTTGACACCCGTGCCCTAGAACTAAACCATGATTATTATTATTATTGCTTGTTCTTAATTAAATATATATTATGTTCAAACGTGAGATGCAAGAAACACCATCACTTGTTTGACATTTAAACATTTTACAATGCTACATAAAACATTGCTTGTATATTCAATAAATATATTGTTATCTCTCTACCATGGAACATCTTATTTTTATTATCATTTTTTTTTGGGGGGGGACTGTGTCTAAATACTAACAAATTAAGTCCCAAAAGGGACTGTCAGGTTTCAGTGTGTACTCTTTCCTTGCAGTTGATTGGGGTTCTATTACTATATTATCATATTACACTCTATGAGTGTGTGATGGGTAAGAGAAGCAGCAAGGCTGCATTCAATACTGCAGTACCTCCCTAGTGAATGTAGGTCACCCTCCTTCTCTCCTTCTTCAAAAACAACCTTTCTCCATCTTCTTCCTCTCTCGAGGTGCATTTCATTCAACACATCTCTGTGTCCTTCCCCCACCCACTTTCATCATCCTTCGGCCAACACCATATGGTCGCACTTCCCTCGATCTGACAGCCCCCTCACTCGCCCTTCTTCTCTCCCCGTGTCGATAATAGGGTGCCACGAACAGTTGCCATGGCAACAACATCCTCCGGTGAGGCAGCGGGACTTTGGTAGGATTCATGGTGACAGAGGCTGATGCAGAATATTGTCGCAAGCTCCTATACGCTCCTGTCCTGCTCTCTCAGAGCAACAGCCGCTGCGTTCCACTTCTTGTTTCCCCGATGAACTAGCCTTCAATCAATCATTGATGGCACTGTCACTTATTGACTTAAAGGGGAACATTATCACCAGACCTATGTAAGCGTCAATATATACCTTGATGTTGCAGAAAAAAGACCATATATTTTTTTAACCGATTTCCGAACTCTAAATGGGTGAATTTTGGCCAAATAAACGCCTTTCTATTATTCACAACGTGGCGTCACATCGGGAAGCAATCTGCCATTTTCTCAAACACAGAGTCTGTTATTTTCCGTTTTTTCGACTGTTTTCCGTACCTTGGAGACATCATGCCTCGTCGGTGTGTTGTCGGAGGGTGTAACAACACGAACAGGGACGGATTCAAGTTGCACCAGTGGCCCAAAGATGCGAAAGTGGCAAGAAATTGGACGTTTGTTCCGCACACTTTACCGACGAAAGCTATGCTACGACAGAGATGGCAAGAATGTGTGGATATCCTGCGAAACTCAAAGCAGATGCATTTCCAACGATAAAGTCAAAGAAATCTGCCGCCAGACCCCCATTGAATCTGCCGGAGTGTGTGAGCAATTCAGGGACAAAGGACCTTGGTAGCACGGCAAGCAATGGCGGAAGTTTATTCCCGCAGACGAGTGAGCTAAACCCCCTGGATGTCTTGGCTCACACCGTCCCTTATGCCACTGAAGATGATCAAGAGAAGAATATCGACCCTAGCTTCACTAGCTTCTACTCTAAAACTGGACAGATCAGCTTTCAGGAAAATAGAGCGGATGAGGGTATGTCTACAGAATATATATTTATTGATGAAAATTGGGCTGTCTGCACTTTCAAAGTGCATGTTGTTGCCAAATGTATTTCATATGCTGTAAACCTAGTTCATAGTTGTTAGTTTCCTTTAATGCCAAACAAACACATACCAATCGTTGGTTAGAAGGCGATCGCCCAATTCGTCCTCGCTTTCTCCCATGTCGCGTCGTTTTCGTCGGCTTCGCTTGCATACGGTTCAAACCGATATGGCTCAATAGCTTCAGTTTCTTCTTCAATTTCGTTTTCGCTACCTGCCTCCACACTACAACCATCCGTTTCAATACATGCGTAATCTGTCGAATCGCTTAAGCCGCTGGAATCCGAGTCTGAATCCGAGCTAATGTCGCTATAGCTTGCTGTTTTATGCGCCACGTTTGTTTGTGTTGGCACCACAGTGTGACGTCACAGGAAAATGGATGGATGTATATAACGATGGTTAAAATCAGGCACTTTGAAGCTTTTTTTAGGGATATTGCGTCATGGGTAAAATTTAAAAGAAAACTTCGAAAAATAAAATAAGCCACTGGGAACTGATTTTTAATGGTTTTAACCCTTCTGAAATTGTGATAATGTTCCCCTTCAACCAATTCTATTGTTTAGCCTGCATCATTAAATGTTCTATTTCTTGCTTTGGCACACCAAATTGCCTCTGTAGTCCCTGACTCTCTTGCAAAGTGTTGCAGAGGTCTCTCTGAATCCCTGTGTGCCCTTCTTTTAGAAAGAGAGAGCCGGCAGAACCATTAATGAGTCTGTTAAGCTGGGTGTGGGCTGTGCTCCATCTGTCACTGCAGGCGCAGCACACTAAACAGCCCAAACGCACTCCTGACTCCAAACACGTACGACACATTCTTAACACAAAAAAAAACACACGGGACAGTGCAGATATAATCAACACTAACTCATTAAAACAGGAATATTTAAGGGCTTGCTAATCACACACAATGAAGGATAAAACTGCAAGTATACTGCTGGTCCTCACCTTAGGCTGCAGCTTGCCTACCACACAAGTCAGTTCAGTTGTATATAGCAATGCCTATGACTCATGCTGATGCGGCAGGTCACTTTAAATCAATATTGCCGTCCCTCCCCTACCTGAGATATGCTAGAGAGCAATTTTTCTGAATGTCAGACCAAAAATATACAATCTGTCCTGAAGCTAGGACGCACTACAAAATATCTGCTTTTCAAATCCCCTGACATTCTGTACCTGAATGCACCATTGCTCATCCAACCATAAGCATGTTTGACTTGAAGCTAAAATAAACTTTCAGGTAAACTCTAATGGGGCTAACAAAGAAATAAAAACAATAAGAGACAGTCTAAAACAGACTCGGGCAAATTAAGGCCCGGGGGCCACATGCGGCCTGTTAAGCTTCTCAATCTGGCCCGCCGGACATTCCCAAATATGAAGTGAATTGAAGTGAAGTGAATTACATTTTATATAGCGCTTTTTCTCAAGTGACTCAAAGCGCTTTACATAGTGAAACCCAATATCTAAGTTACATTTAAACCAGTGTGGGTGGCACTGGGAGCAGGTGGGTAAAGTGTCTTGCCCAAAGACACAACGGCAGTGACTAGGATGGCGGAAGCGGGGATCTACCAACCGAGCTATACCGCCCCAAATATTATTTTTAGATGTTTAAGACGTAAAGTGTAGCTGCCATTATGATGTCCAGTGATGTTTTCTAATGACCGTAAGTCTTCAACTATACTAAGTCCAGTGACATGCGGGGCCTCACCTGCCATCATGGAAAGAAAAAAAATGTAAAAAGAAAAAAATATATATTAAATTGTTAAATGTATCCAGTGATTATACTATAAAGTTATTTTCCATTTAACTTCACCAGTTTTAGATTATTTTTATTCAAAATCGCTGAAGTTTCACATTTGTCGTTCAAATACTGAGAAGAGACGGTGCGGTGAACAGCAGCCAGTTGAGGCACGTCACTCAGTGCCTCAACATGGATGGACTCGGCTAACTGCTGGTCTGCTGTGCAGTGAGACTGTATTGCTATATGAACTATATTATACATTTCCATAGTTTCGTTAGCTGATGTATATAATGTACAGTGTATTTTGTCAACAACTGTATGTGTGTAACGTATTTCTTGTGCTGAGCGATCATAAAACGGCTGCAAAAGACGCACTGGCTGAGGCTCACCTCCTGCACCCCCGCCGTAGAATGCACGGCAACCCCTGACGGGAGTGTTATATCAACTAAAGCCCACACTTAAACTTTCCACGTGCAAGATTGAATCTATTTAAAAAAGTTATTTCATAAGAAGCCAAAAAGTGCAAAAACAATAATGTTTGTGTTGGAGGAGTTGTGAATGACTGCAGGGCCACAACATTAGGTACACCTGCAGACTGCAGGTGTACCTAATTCACAACTCCTCCAACACGAACATTATTGTTTTTGCACTTTTTGGCTTCTTATTAAATAACTTTTGTAACCTATTTTTATGGACTTTCCTCTTTGTGATGTTAAGTTCTTGTTATGCGCTGTTATACAGTATATGCCTTGAGCTCTTATTTTGAAGGCGCTAAGAGCGGAAGTGATGTCACGTTGCGGAGGTTTTTGAAAGAATGTAAATAAAGTGGTCCTCGTGTAAACTGGAGCCTCCGTGTTTGTTATTTTGTAGTTTCATACAGTATAGGTGACATTTATAAACCCTCGGTTACACTTTTTTAAATAGATTCAATCTTGCATGTGGAAAGTTGAAGTGAGGGCTTTAGTTGATATAACACTCCCATCAGGGGGTTCATTAATCTAGCACAACAGCGGCGCATTTATAAGTAAAGGTAAGACCATAATAACGTTTTTTTTTTTAATGTGCTTTTTTGTGTGCTACAGTTTGTATGTGTAAAGTTAAAGTTAAGTTAAAGTACCAATGATTGTCACACACACACTAGGTGTAATGACATTTGTCCTCTGCATTTGACCCATCCCCTTGTTCACCCCCTAGGAGGTGAGGGGAGCAGTGGGCAGCAGCGGCGCCGCGCCCGGGAATCATTTTTGGTGATTTAACCCCCAATTCCAACCCTTGATGCTGAGTGCCAAGCAGGGAAGAATGCTGGTATGAGCTTTTAAACATAACCCGTTAACTGCTGCCAATCAAATGGTGAATAAGATACTCTTTAGGGTTCATATGTTTGTAAATCTGACTGTGATGAAGTCAGTGCCTCACCAGCCATCAACCGCACGTCACTGACTAAGTCTTCCAATGCTTAGAATCTGCGCTTTTGCATGATATTTTAGTGACTAGTGTTGTCCTGATACCAAGATTATTTTGTTACTTTTCGGTACTTTTTTCGATACTTGTCTAAATAAAGGGGACCAGAAAAAATAGCGTTTTTGGCTTTTTTTAACCAAACATCTTAGGGTGTAGCAGACCGGTACTTTTCAGAGGCGGTATAGTACCGAATATGATTCATTAGTATCGCGGTATTATACTAATACCGTAGAACTCTACTAGTTACTATGGTAATCTATGTCACAGCAGGTCAGACGATGGCTTGATTGTAAAATATGTGGATGGAGAGGGGGTGTGACGTTCATATGTTGTCAATATTCAGTATTTTATCCTTCATAAAAAAAATTAAAAAAAATCTATTCCGTTTTTAAGGCGGTCTGTCATAACTTTTTTAGCATTCAATCAGACTTTATTGTGAGGTTTTGTATTCGTTTCCCTAAAAATAGATATACCGGCCCCCAGACACATTTTTGTTCTCTAAATTTGGCCCCCGAGTCAAAATAATTGCCCAGGCCTGGTCTAAAGGCATACTGAGGTCAAAGTTTTCTAATGACCGTAAGTCTTCAACCATCTAAGTCTTTCAATGCTTGGAATCTGTGTTTTTACATGATATTTTAGTGACTAGTGTTGTCCTGTTACCAAGATTATTTTGATACTTTTCGGTACTTTTCGATACTTTTCTAAATAAAGGGGACCAGAAAAAAATGCATTTTTGGCTTTTTTTAACCAAAAATCTTAAGGTGTAGCAGACCGGTACTTTTCAGAGGCGATATAGTACTAATACCGTATACCGTAGAACCCTACTCGTTACTATGGTAATCTACGTCACAGCAGGTCAGACGAGGCACCAAGCAGTGTGGGTGGGGAGCGTTTCCACAGAGTGTTTCCAGAGCCTGAAATGTGGGTGTCAGGGACAGACGCGGAAGGAGATTTTTACAAGAAAGTTCTAAAGCTTAATGATGTATCACATATATCAGACTGTAGATGTTTTTTGTTTTTTTTACCCTTCACGTTCAT
>NC_084583.2:12462500-12485000 GCF_033978685.3 Nerophis lumbriciformis | reverse complement strand
AAACATAATTCTGGAGACATCTTTTGTATTGCAGCTCATTAGACTGAGCAGGAGTATCTAATGTAGTCAGTTAGTGTGCTGTATTTTGTGTTGCATGTCATTAAACAAAAAGTGATGTATTTACATTTGGGGGATGAGGCTACAGGTTTACAGTAAACCCATGCATGCAACTTTCAGACTGGGATTTATGTTTCCAAATCATTCTGTGGATTATGGATTACAGATGACTGCTCTTACAATTTCACACTGGCTCTTTGGGATTTTAGCACCCTCTCTTAAAGCCAAAGCAACAAAAAAGAGAAAACCACAACATAGGCAATAATTGTGCATATTTTTTCATTAACTTTAATACTGTTATACTAATAATTAATTTTTCAGTGCAAAAATACATACAAATTCATCCAGATGATATGGAATATTTTAATCCCACATAAAGAATAGGTAATGTTATAAATCAGCACATTTTCTAACTCATAGACTCAAAAACTCCTTTGTCCCACACACCATTAGACTGTACAACTCCTCTCTGGGGGTGCAAAACAATAACAGTGCAATACTTTTTCATAACGTGGTCACTACTGCCTAGTTTCTCTTGTTATATTCTTATTTTACTGTTATATTTTTATTCTCATTGTTGCTTTTTATTTTTATTCTACTGTAATATTTTTTCTATTTTGTTTCCATTTATACCCCCATTATTTACTTTTTACTTTTTACAATTTTGTACACTGCTGCTGGAATTTAAAATGTTCCTGAGGGAACTCTCCTGAAGGAATCAATAAAGTACTATCTATTTTCAGCATTAGCATCATCCGGATACATTGCATTTTGAGATTTATCTTATATGTTATTATTATTATTATTATTATTACATTTATGTAAAGTGAAGTGAATTATATTCATATAGCGATTTTTTCTAAAAACAAAAGGGCTTTACATAGTGAAACCCAGGGGCGTCACTAGCTTTTAAGGACAGGGGGGGGGGGCTTAGCCCCTAGGAGATGCACAGGGTGCGAGCGAACGTAGCGCATGAGCACAAAACTTCACAAATGGCTAACAAAGACTTAGAAATGATTCATTGTTATTATTATTATTTAAAAAAAAATGCAAAGGACGAAATTAAATGCTCCCAGGGACGATGGCTTTTAACCATTTTTTTTCTTTTTCTTTTTATGTATTTATTATTTTACATTTTATATTAAATGTTTTGGTTTTTCCTTCCTCTTAAAATCCTATGAAATGTTTAACAAGCCATCCTATAATAATACAACAGCTATTAATGTAACAATACAATAAAACAAATATATCTAATGATGTTTTTTTCATTATTTTAACAATAGGCTAATGTATATTACTTTATATAGATTCTACAAGAAACACAAAACTTAAAAACTAAATTATTTACAATTGCACACACAAGGTTTTGTGCAGCTTCACTCATTGTAAAGGAAGATAATGTGCTTCGTACACCTGCAGGACCGCAAGCAAGGTCGCAGAGAAAATGCGGACTGGAATTTGAGTGATATGGGCATTTTCTATATGAACAAGTGGAATGGATTGGATACCGACACACTAAAGGGGCTCTCTACCTTACGCTATGGAGTGAGGGGAAACTGAGTGAATAATAACAGGTTATATGATTTATTTAAACTCATATTCGGGCCGCTTTATAATGAATATGTCGGCATGTATTTGTAAAAAAAAAAAATATATATATATATATATATATATACTGTATATAACACCAACTTATTTAGGGGGGCTTAAGAATATTTTAGGGGGGCTTGAGCCCCCCTAAAATAGGCCTAACAACGCTAATGGTGAAACCCATTAACTAGATTGTTAAGCTACAATTAAACCAGTGTGTGTGGCACTGGGAGCAGGCCAAGGACACAACCGCAGTGTTGAGGATGGCGTAAGCGGGGATCGAACTCAAATTGCTGACACGGCCGATTTACCAACCGGGCCACGCCACCCCATTGATCAGTTATTTCAATCCGATCACTGATTTGCTCAATGACCCTTCTCTATAAGCCCTTACTATTTCATTTATATCAAATCATAACTAAAATGAGCGCACACAATTTTATCATAATTCTGTAGGTAATGTTGTAAATCAGATTATGGAATGGGTCAGCGCCATTAGTGCTATCCAAAATCTGATAATGTCACAGTGTGAACATACATGACCATTCAAGGGAGCAAATGGAAATACATCATTGAAAGATTTAATACATTGATCTGCTTTACACAAGCATTAAAATCATTTGCTGTAATTATTAGGAGATCTGTGTAATATTCGTGATAGTCACACAGGCTTTCCGGTGTAGCTTGTATGGCATACTTGCCAACCTTGAGACCTCCGATTTCGGGAGCTGGGGGTGGGGGGCGTGGTCGGGGGTGGGACTGGGGCGTGGTTGTGGGCGGGGGCGTGGTTAAGAGGGGAGGTGTATATTGACAGCTAGAATTCACCAAGTCAAGTATTTCATACATATACATATATATATATATATATATATATATATATATATATATATATATATATATATATATATGTATGTGTGGGAAAAAATCACAAGACTATTTCATCTCTACAGGCCTGTTTCATGAGGGGGGTTTCCTCAATCATCAGGAGAAATCTCCTGATGATTGAGGAAACCCCCCTCATGAAACAGGCCTGTAGAGATGAAATAGTCTTGTGATTCTTTCCCACACATACATATATTGCGCTCTACTACAGTATCGAGCACTATTTTTTGGATAACCTTATTAAGACATATATATATATATATATATATATATATATATATATATATATATATATATATATATATATATATATATATATCCTGAAAATATGTTTGGATAATTGATACTTCAAACTTGCATAAATAAATCTTAAGGAATATAACATAACTTGGCTTCTTCAAAATGTAATGAATAAAATGCTAAAGTTGTTGATAAACAAGCAATTATTTTAATAATTAAATATGGTCATTTTAAATGAATTATTATGATCATTTAAAATTAATTATTTCATATATGTTTATTTTAATGTATAATTCTATGGCTTGATGAAAAAATACAAAATAAAAATACAATTAATTTTGATGTTTTTAGCAAAATATAGTAAAAATGTATTTAGTTTTTTTTTTTATAAATTAATTAATATATTTATTTTTAGGTAAGATAAACATAATAATACAATCTATCTCTAGTCTGGATGATTTAGTTCTTGTCACCCTGTTGTCCTCCCGTCATAAAAAAAAAAAGGCTGTCCTCACTCAGGTCCGCTGGAGCTGGAGGGGGCGTGGCCTCCAGCTCCGGCTGAAAATCGGGATTTTCGGGAGAATATTTGTCCCGGGAGGCTTTCGGGAGAGGCGCTGAATTTCGGGAGTCTCCCGGAAAATTCGGGAGGGTTGGCAAGTATGTTGTATGGTAAGTAAGTGTCAAGATAATTGTGTCTCGCCTGCAGATATGCTGTACACAGAATACTTTAAGTCATTAAATATCAATCACACAAAATGAATATGTGCACCTGTGCAAATGTCAATGACAGCAAAAAACAGGAAACATGTCACAGAGCAGAATACTAGCACCAAACATTCTGCACACCCATGTCTCCTTTACCCAAGCAGTTTATTGGTGTAATGTATGCAAATTGAGCCTTAATTTGGTCGGGTCCATTCGGTCCCACAGCAGCTTCATGGGCTCCAGTGTCTTATGGGTAATGTGATCATGGTGCAATCACTTCATCCGTGTCCCATATGACACGTTTCAAGCTGAGTACCTGCCCTTCATCAGACACTTCTTACTAGAGCTGTGAATCTTTGTGCACCACATGATTCAATTTGATTCTTGAGGGTAACGACTTAATTCGGAATCAATTCTCAATTCAAAACGATTCTCGTTTCAAAATCAATACTTTTTAAAGGGGAACATTATCACCAGACCTATGTAAGCGTCAATATATACCTTGATGTTGCAGAAAAAAGACCATACAGTTTTTTAACCGATTTTCAAACTCTAAATGGGTGAATTTTGGCGAATTAAACACCTTTCTATTATCCGCTCTCGGAGCAATGACGTCACAATGTGACGTCACATCGGGAAGCAATCCGCCATTTTCTCAAACACATTACAAACACCGAGTCAAATCAGCTCTGCTATTTTCCGTTTTTTCGACTGTTTTCCGTACCTTGGAGACATCATGCCTCTTCGGTGTGTTGTCGGAGGGTGTAACAACACGAACAGGGACGGATTCAAGTTGCACCAGTGGCCCAAAGATGCGAAAGTGGCAAGAAATTGGACGTTTGTTCCGCACACTTTACCGACGAAAGCTATGCTACGACAGAGATGGCAAGAATGTGTGGATATCCTGCGACACTCAAAGCAGATGCATTTCCAACGATAAAGTCAAAGAAATCTGCCGCTAGACCCCCATTGAATCTGCTGGAGTGTGTGAGCAATTCAGGGACAAAGGACCTCGGTAGCACGGCAAGCAATGGCGGCAGTTTGTTCCCGCAGACGAGCGAGCTAAACCCCCTATCGACCCTAGCTTCCCTGGCCTGCTGACATCAACTCCAAAACTGGACAGATCAGCTTTCAGGAAAAAAGCGCGGATGAGGGTATGTCTACAGAATATATTAATTGATGAAAATTGGGCTGTCTGCACTCTCAAAGTGCATGTTGTTGCCAAATGTATTTCATATGCTGTAAACCTAGTTCATAGTTGTTAGTTTCCTTTAATGCCAAACAAACACATACCAATCGTTGGTTAGAAGGCGATCGCCAAATTCGTCCTCGCTTTCTCCCGTGTCGCTGGCTGTCGTGTCGTTTTCGTCGGTTTCGCTTGCACACGGTTCAAACCGATATGGCTCAATAGCTTCAGTTTCTTTTTCAATTTCGTTTTCGCTACCTGCCTCCACACTACAACCATCCGTTTCAATACATGCGTAATCTGTTGAATCGCTTAAGCCGCTGAAATCCGAGTCTGAATCCCAGCTAATGTCGCTATAGCTTGCTGTTCTATGTGCCATGTTTGTTTGTGTTGGCATCACTATGTGACGTCACAGGAAAATGGACGGGTGTATAGAACGATGGTTAAAATCAGGCACTTTGAAGCTTTTTTTAGAGATATTGCGTGATGAGTAAAATTTAGAAAAAAACTTTGAAAAATAAAATAAGCCACTGGGAACTGATTTTTACTGGTTTTAAACCTTCTGAAATTGTGATGATGTTCCCCTTTAATAACATTGGGTGCCAGTTATATAATTAACTACATTCCTCCATAAAATAGATACACAACTCTGATACATTTCTATATTACTTTAAAGAAAAACTGGTTTTGTTTAATAAAACACAACTCAAACATTTCATAAAGTCAAATACCCGTATTGTGGCTTTTATTATTTTTTGAAGTTTTTTTCAAAATTTTACCCATCACGCAATATCCCTAAAAAAAGCTTCAAAATTCCTGATTTTAACCATCGTTCTATACACCCGTCCATTTTCCTGTGACGTCACACAGTGATGCCAATACAAACAAACATGGCGGTTAGAACAGCAAGCTATAGCGACATTAGCTCGGATTCAGACTCGGATTTCAGCGGCTTAAGCGATTCAACAGATTACGCATGTATTGAAACGGATGGTTGTAGTGTGGAGGCAGGTAGCGAAAACGAAATTGAAGAAGAAACGGAAGCTATTGAGCCATATCGGTTTGAACCGTATGCAAGCGAAACCGACGAAAACGACACGACAGCCAGCGACACGGGAGAAAGCGAGGACAAATTTGGCGATCGCCTTCTAACCAACGATTGGTATGTGTTTGTTTGGCATTAAAGGAAACTAACAACTATGAACTAGGTTTACAGCATATGAAATACATTTGGCAACAACATGCACTTTGAGAGTGCAGACAGCCCAGTTTTCATCAATTAATATATTCTGTAGACATACCCTCATCCGCTCTCTTTTCCTGAAAGCTGATCCGTCCAGTTTTGGAGTTGATGTCAGCAGGCCAGGGATATCGCAGGATATCCACACATTCTTGCCATCTCTGTCGTAGCATAGCTTTCGTTGGTAAAGTGTGCGGAACAAACGTCCAATTTCTTGCCACTTTCGCATCTTTGGGCCACTGGTGCAACTTGAATCCGTCCCTGTTCGTGTTGTTACACCCTCCGACAACACACCGACGAGGCATGATGTTTCCAAGGTACGGAAAACAGTCGAAAAAACGGAAAATTCTGCAAAGTCCTGGTGGGGGGTTCAGGCTTCGCCCCCCGACGCAAAATGATTATTAGCATTCAGACAGGTTAAAATGTTGCTAAAACCATCACTTTTCTATCAGTCACAGTGACTTTTCAAAACAAAAATATTACAGCAAAAATCATATTGGTTGATTGACATGTTCATTCTGTAAGCTAACTTCAATAGTTTGAAATTATTTTTGACAGTTAATGCCAGTTATCCTGTCAACCTTTCACAAGACTTCAATTTGTTAATTGAAAGTATAAACAGTATAAACACTTTTTACAGTAAACAAATGGTAAAACAGTACTAAACAATTCCATAAAAAAAAAAAATTGGTGTCATTATTAACTTTCTGTCCAAGCTTGTATAATCTACTGCCTTGTTCAATTGTAAAAAATATTCTGTGCCTAAAATTCATATTTTTTGGCGATTTTCGAGTCGGGAAAACATTTTCCAAAATAACTGTCCCATGTGATCAGCCAGTGCGATTGTAAGTCCATGCTCGATTATTGCCTCCGTAAATAAAACTTCGGCATTTATCACATCCAAAGAATCTGTTTGGGCGACGAAAAACGTTGAAAGTTTTCCACTTGTATCGCTAGCAACGGCATTAGACTTGTGTTTTTTTGTCCCAACGTGGTCTTTTACATCGCTAATTCCTCCGTGTCCGATCGAAAAATCTTGTCTGCACAAGGTGCAATTCGCGTAGTTTTCACCCTTTTTGGAACGGATAATTATTCCCGGATAGGCTTTTGAATATTCTTCACGGAATAACTGCAGTTTTCTTTTCGGTTTAAGACTCGTTTGCGATTTTTCTCCGGCTGATTCCATGATCGTTCGCTCGTTTGGAAACAATGGCAACTGGTGCCTCGTGCTTGGCAGCGGTGCTATAAATGGCCTCGCGCATGGCATTCGGAATGGCTCGATAGGAAGTTACGGGAAGCAGTGTCGATTGTCATTGCTGTTACGCAATTTCGTGAATAAAACTTAAATTTTTTTTATTTTTTTTAATTAATGAAAAACCGTATTTTTTATCACTGCAACCGTAACCCGGAATAGGTTGATGAAAACCGTACTAATTACGGGAAAACCGGAGTAGTTGGCAGGTATGTAATGGGCATGCCTGGTTTGAGTTTGAGTTTATTTTTATTTGGAACACGCAAGCATACAACATGATACATCACAATTTCCAGTTTCTCTTTTCAACATGTTCGAAAAGGAGTAGGAAGAAGCAGAGCTTATTTAATCCTACCCCTTTTCTTTTACATAACAGTTGCTAAAACTTTTGTTCACTTCCTGTTCTCAATTTATTCACAATATACTCCATAAGTAATCACAATACAAATAAATAAATAAATAAATAATACTCGGTGAAGTAAGTTATATTTCATATGGTGAGATAAGTAAGATTATTTTGAAAATGAATGGATGGATGAAATAAATTCAGAATGTTTATCATGGTTCTTCTTCTTTGTACTTTGTAAACACTTTAAGTTTGAAGAGTTTATTGAAGTGGATCATATTAGTACATTGTTTGATTGCTTTGCTTAATCCATTCCATCATTTAATTCCACTGAAGGTCTTAAGTGTTGTACGTGCATACAAATGTTTTAAATTACATTTCTCTCTAAGGTTATATTTCTCTTCTTTTTTTGAGAATAATTGTTGTATATTCTTGGGTAACAGGTTATAGTTAACTTTGCGTATAATTTTAGCTGTTTGCAAATTCACTATGTCGTGGAATTTCAGCATTTTTGATTCGATAAATACAGGGTTTGTATGTTCTCTATATCCAACATGTATTATTCTAACTGATCTTTTTTGCAACACCGTAAATGAATGAAGTGTACTTTTGTAGTTATTTCCCCATATTTCTACACAATAACTCAGATATGTAACACTAGCGAGCAGTAGAGAATATGAAGTGATTTTTGGTCTAGAACAGGGGTCGGCAACCTTTACCAGTGAAAGAGCCATTTTGACCAGTTTCACAAATTATAGTAAACGATGGGAGCCGCAAAAAATTTTTGAAATTTTAAATGAAATAACACTGCATACAATTTTTTTTTTTTTGCTTTGTGCTGTGTATAAACCAGGGGTCTCAGACACGCTGCCCACACCTTTATATGGAATTTGAAAGCTGGTACGGCACACGGGTTTTAAATGAATGGCGCTTGTCAGCGTCATGCGTGCCGTGATGATACAGCATATAGCACCCACTACAGCCAGCGTGCCTGATCAGCCAAACGTTGTATGGAGCTTTCGCTTGCCCACGTAGGTGACAACAAGGCATACTTGTTCAACAACCACACAGGTCACACTGACGGTGGCGGTATAAAAAAAAACCTTTAACACTCTTACTAATAATAATGCGCCACACTGTGAACCCACACCAAACAAGAATGACAAACAAATTTCGGGAGAACATCTGCACCGTAACACAACATAAACACAACAGGACAAATACCCAGAATCCCATGCAGCCCTAACTCTTCCAGGATACATTATTGATTGATGTGTGAGGGAGCAGGGTTGGGGTAGGGGCGGGGTTTGGTGGTAGCAGGGGTGTATAATGTAGCCCGGAAGAGTCAGGGCTGCATGGGATTCTGGGTGTTTGTTCTGTTGTGTTTATGTTGTGTTAAGGTGCAGATGTACTCCCGAAATGTGTTTGTCATTCTTGTATGCTTTTGGTTCAAAGTGTGGCGCATTATTAGTAAGAGTGTTAAAGTTGTTTTATATGACCACCGTCAGTGTAACCTGTGTGGCTGTTGACCAAGTATGCCTTGCTGTCACGTACGTGTGCAAGCAGAAGATGTATATTGTATAACAAGTGTTGGGCAGGCACGCTGTTAATACAGATAGTAGAGGGCGCCAAATGTTGTACCATCATAGCACGCCCTTATTATAGCCATAAGGGTGAAAGTCGGTGAATATTAATCCCGGGAGTTTTTTACGAGAGGCACTGAAATCCGGAAGTCTCACGGGAAAATTGGGGGGGTTCAGCAAGTAAGCTGCTGAGCCACATCAGAGTGATCAAAGAGCCGCATGCGGCTCCGGAGCCGCGGGTTGCCGACCCCTGGTCTAGAACATGTTTTGCTTTATTCATTATGGACAAGTTTCTTGCTACTTTATGTTGTATATTTTTTTACATGAGATCTCCAGTTCAATTTATCATCAACCATTATACCTAGAAATTTGGTTTCAATTTCTATTCCATCTATTTGTATTTGTGTTTGACTTTCTCTTCTACTGTTACCAAATAGCATTATTTTAGTTTTACTGAGATTCAAAGATTGTCTGTTTTTGTCAAACCATCTTTTTAATTTGTTCATTTCTTCTGTTATTATTTGTATTAGCTTCTGAGTATTCTCTCCTGAACAAAACACTGTTGTATCATCTGCAAATGGTGGTCATTAGCCATCAACCAAAAACATGATTAATGTGTGAAGGCATAAAGAAAGTGCAGAAACCAAATGGTTGGCTGCTTACCTCTGCATCACACCACCTGCTCTCAGGGAGGCCGAATATCTCCAGTCTGAATTTGGTACCTTGGGCTGCAGAGAGAGAAAGTGAGAGAAATTGAGCCTTAAGTGCAGAGGAAGAAACCTAACATGGCCTCATTAATAACTCATGGTAAGTCAAAACTGCCAGTGTGCCCCTGCTGTTCGAAGAAAAATGAGTGGTGAGCTTCAAAGGATATGTTCCATTTCTTATTTCGCCTCCTTCCTTATTCATGTCCTTTAAAACTATGAAATTGGATAAACACACCAGACATGCTTTTACTTTCACCCCAATTCTACATTTGTCATCGTTATTCTACCTACATAATGCAATGCTGTAAAAATAAATGTTATGTTTCGTCTGTATTGTAACTCAAGCAATTTGGTGCAACCTTCTCTGTGCGGCTCTCTTCTCTCAGTCCTCAAGACCACAGATTTGACAGGAACACAGTAAGCCTGATGCAGTCTGACACATTTCACCATGGTAACGTCAACACCCGAACTACATTTATCCCTCCAGCCTTCACACCCTTATCTATTCACCCCTGTGAAGGTTACAGCTGCAGGGTGGCAGGCACACTTGGCTTTAAAATCACCTTGTAATGGAACATACAGGTCACATACAAAAAAAATAGGCATATGCAAGAATTACCTAAGAGCATCCATCCATCCATTTTCTACCGCTTATTCACTTCGGGGTGGCGGGGGGTGCTGGAGCCTATCTCAGCTACAAGAAAACATTTCGAGCCCACTCTCCACTGTGACTATAAATTAGGGCTGCAACGATTAGACGACAGTGTCGACAAATATCAACAATAACATTTTTTGCCGACAATTGTACAAACCCCGTTTCCATATGAGTTGGGAAATTGTGTTGGATGTAAACATAAACGGAATACAATGATTTGCAAATCCTTTTCAACCCGTATTCAATTGAATGCAATACAAAGACAAGATAGTTGATGTTCAAACTCTGCAAATAATAATAAACTTAGAATTTCATGGCTGCAACACATGCCAAAGTAGTTGGGAAAGGGCATGTTCACCACTGTGTTACATGGCCTTTCCTTTTAACAACACTCAGTAAACGTTTGGGAACTGAGGAGACACATTTTTTAAGCTTCTCGGGTGGAATTATTTCCCATTCTTGCTTAATGTACAGCTTAAGTTGTTCAACAGTCCGGGGGTCTCCGTTGTGGTATTTTAGGCTTCATAATGCGCCACACATTTTCAATGGGAGACAGGTCAGGACTACAGGCAGGCCAGTCTAGTACCCACACTCTTTTACTATGAAGCCACGTTGATGTAACACGTGGCTTGGCATTGTCTTGCTGAAATAAGCAGGGGAGTCCATGGTAACGTTGCTTGAATGGCAACATGTGTTGCTCCAAAACCTGTATGTACCTTTCAGCATTAATGGCGCCTTCACAGATGTGTAAATTACCCATGTCTTGGGCACTAATACACCCCCATACCATCACACATGCTGGCTTTTTAACTTTGTGCCTATAACAATCCGGATGGTTCTTTTCCTCTTTGGTCCGGAGGACACGACGTCCACAGTTAAATAAATAAATGATAAATGGGTTGTACTTGTATAGCGCTTTTCTACCTTCAAGGTACTCAAAGCGCTTTGACACTACTTCCACATTTACCCATTCACACACACATTCACACACTGATGGAGGGAGTTGCCATGCAAGGCGCTAACCAGCACCCATCAGGAGCAAGGGTGAAGTGTCTTGCTCAGGACACAACGGACATGACGAGGTTGGTACTAGGTGGGGATTGAACCAGGGACCCTTGGGTTGCGCACGGCCACTCTCCCACTGCGCCACGCCGTCCCTCAATTTCCAAAAACAATTTGAAATGTGGACTCGTCAGACCACAGAACACTTTTCCACTTTGTATCAGTCCATCTTAGATGAGCTCAGGCCCAGCGAAGCCGACGGCGTTTCTGGGTGTTGTTGATAAACGGTTTTCGCCTTGCATAGGAGAGTTTTAACTTGCACTTATAGATATAGCGACCAACTGTAAAAAAACGATGATGCGGGCCACACAAAATGATGCGACTGGCCACTTAAAATAATGTGGCAGAACCACATAAAATAATGCGGTAGGACCACATAAAATAATGCGGTAGGGCCACGTAAATGACGTGGCGGCCCACCTTAAAATAATGTGGGGTCCCAAATTCGGCCACCTGGCCTTGAATTTGACACCTGTGCTGTAAAGCATCACAAAGTACTGCAGTACTTTAGCCAAGACAGCCATTTAAACAACAATCGGTGGCACGATTGACAATTACATTTATTTTTTTAAACAACAACAAAGTAGCATTAAACTCCTAAAAAAGGACTGCATGCAATGAGCTTTCCTAAACATTTGTCCTAATGCGGCATGAACACAGCCGAAGGCAGGCTGGTCCGCCTGGCTGTGTAGTATGTGAAGGTGTAAATGAGACGACACACATTCACACAAACACACACCAGATACAAGCATCTGGAACCAAAACATGTCTGCAGTGTGTTTTGCTCCCTAGGGAAGACTTTTGCAGTTTGCGAATATTACCAAGGGATGAAAAAAAATAAAAAGAGGAATTAAAAAAAAAGGGCCATGCAGTATTAGTATATCGACTATTCATTATAAACCAGAGAATTGAAATATGGATTATTTCTAACTGCTCAGCCCTTATTTTCCGCCCTTTCCTCCAGTCGTCGTCCCCTGTGAATGGACACTTCTAGCATGGATACAAGGCTCGCACCTCCGCCATCAATACCTCGTCCAATCACAGAGCATCCCCCGCCCCGGCTGCCCGGAGCCAGCCAATCCACTTTAAGCACCTATCGCTTTCATTTAATAACAGAGCGAGAAAAAACATGACTGGCATTTAATGAGGAATGAGTGATAACCTCTATTTATTCCATCGTTGCTGTGTCTTTTGTCTTCTACACATACAAACCTAGAAGCTAGAGAGTGAATGTTAACAATTGGGGAGACCAAAGCAATGCGAAAACAATCATACATGAAAATCTATGGTTCGCCTTTCAGGTTTGTGACCACAAGAGGGTATTTTGGTGCAGTGTGCTTTTGAGTAGGTAAAAATTGTACTATTCCCCAGACTATATAAAAAAATGATGACTGAATGCCGCCTGGACTAACTCTTCTGAGCACTAAGGCACACAGCTCATGAGCAGACAAATAATGTTGCCTGTGTGAGGTCAATAAGGTGAATATAAACTAAATCTTTTGGTTGAGGAGTGACTACGTCATAGAACTTGGAGGAAGTTATAGAAAATTGAAAGGGAAACATACTTAATGTACAATATTTCTGCACACAGGCACTTAACTCCCAGAGAAACCATTAATGATTCATTCATAACTGGAAAATTAGGAAACCGTGGACACCATGTGCAAACTCATCCAGCAGAAATTAGACTGCACCAACTCGCAAAGCACAGACGATGGCCACATGATTCTAAATGGACATAGACATGAGTAAGCACTTTGCTCGTATTTAATAAGTTATCCTTATAAAGAATACAGTGACATTTCAAATTCTAGCCCGGTTGTTTATTAACCTTCCATCCATCCATCCATCTTCTTCCGCTTATCCGAGGTCGGGTCGCGGGGGCAGCAGCCTAAGCAGGGAAGCCCAGACTTCCCTCTCCCCAGCCACTTCGTCCAGCTCTTCCTGTGGGACCCCGAGGCGTTCCCAGCCCAGCCGGGAGACATAATCTTCCCAACGTGTCCTGGGTCTTCCCCGCGGCCTCCTACCGGTCGGACGTGCCCTAAACACCTCCCTAGGGAGGCGTTCGGGTGGCATCCTGACCAGATGCCCGAACCACCTCATCTGGCTCCTCTCGATGTGGAGGAGCAGAGGCTTTACTTTGAGCTCCCCCCGGATGGCAGAGCTTCTCACCCTATCTCTAAGGGAGAGCCCCGCCACCCGGCGGAGGAAACTCATTTCGGCCGCTTGTACCCGTGATCTTGTCCTTTTTGGTCATAACCCAAAGCTCATGACCATAGGTGAGGATGGGAACGTAGATCGACCGGTAAATTGAGAGCTTTGCCTTCCGGCTCAGCTCCTTCTTCACCACAACGGATCGATACAGCGTCCGCATTACTGAAGACGCCGCACCGATTCGCCTGTCGATCTCACGATCCACTCTTCCCTCACTCGTGAACAAGACTCCGAGGTACTTGAACTCCTCCACTTGGGGCAAGATCTCCTCCCCAACCCGGAGATGGCACTCCACCCTTTTCCGGGCGAGAAGCATGGACTCGGACTTGGAGGTGCTGATTCTCATCCCAGTCGCTTAACACTCGGCTGCGAACCGATCCAGCGAGAGCTGAAGATCCTGGCCAGATGAAGCCATCAGGACCACATCATCTGCAAAAAGCAGAGACCTAATCCTGCAGCCACCAAACCAGATCCCCTCAACGCCTTGACTGTTTATTAACCTTAACTACAAAGAGGATTAATTACGATTAAGTGAATCGACCATAATTGCATAATTTAGAGTATATATATAAAATAACACAATGTTCTCATGACTGCTATTGTATTACCAAAACACTGCTTGAAAGCAAACTGTCAATCACTTTTCTTCGGTTTGTTTTGACAAACAAAAGAGACACACACAAAGCAGACACACACACCTGAATGGCAGTCGCATCTGGCATACTGAGGCGGCGAACAACTATCTGGCTGTGTCCACTGTGGCTGGTGACGTAGCCCGAGCCCCAGGTGCCACTGTGGGGTCGTCCAGTATTGTAGAACATAAACGTGTCACTTCCCGATGTCGCCGTAAGGCATGTTTTATAACAGTATGTTTTGGTCAGGGAGCCATTGCCACGCACTTCTATGTAATGTGGTTCGACTTTAAGGTCGCGGCGCAGGGCCACATTAACGTTTGGCTGGGCTCCACCTGTGGGCCGCCCTCCACCGCCACTCCCACCCGATGCACTGGTGCTCTCGGGTATGCTTTTCTTGGATACACAACAAGGGCAGCAGGAACCGGGCTGGGTGCAGTAGGCATGACAACGCACGATGGCCAGCACAAAGACCGTGACCAAGAATACAAAGGTGGTGGCACACAGGGCGATGATGAGGTGGAGAGTGACGCGGGAAAACATCAAAGGACTGTCAGCCCTGATGATGCGCTTCGGGTCAGGGGTCAACTTAGGCAGGAGCTCCATCACGTGCACATGGACAGTTGCGGTGGAAGAGAGAGGTGGCAGGCCATTATCTCTCACAAGAATAGTCAGAGCAAAGGACGTGGAGTTGTCCTCGACGACACGCCTTGTGGTGCGGATCTCGCCGGTGTGCTCGTGCACCTTAAAGAGGTCAGGCTCCAGGTCGGTGGGCTGGAGGGTGTAAAGCAGCCAAGCATTCTGCCCCGCGTCCCCATCCCACGCCACCACCTTTGTTACCAAAACTCCCGCCTGAGAGTTTTTCAGCAGCGTCTCTGTGGTGTGACTCCCATTGGACAGCGGATACACTATCCTTGGCACGTGGTCATTCTGATCCATAATGTAAACATACACCGTGGCTATGCGGCTTAGTGGGGGTATGCCATTGTCTTGTGCTTTAATCTGGAAGTGAAACTCTCTCAGCTTCTCAAAGTCATAGGTTCTCAGAGCGTAGGCCTCACCTGTGTCAGGTTTGATGCTGACATAGCTGGCCACAGGGATACCATGATTGTTGTCATTGAGAACAGTGTATTTAATACGTGCGTGTTCACCTGAATCTGCGTCCGTGGCCTTAACAACACATAGCGGCAAACCAGGCTCATTGTTCTCTGTAACGTAAACAGTGTATGAAGTCTGTTCAAATCGAGGGGGGTTATCGTTCACATCTGCAACGTCAACTTTAAAGGTCATTTGAGATGACAGGGACGGGGTACCTCCATCGACGGCGTTGACCGTGACGTTGTAGGATGTGATGCTTTCCCTGTCCAGGAACGCTGAAGTGACCACTGTGTAGTGGTTGCGGAAGGACTTGATTTTAAAAGGTGAGTGAGACAAGATGTCCAGGGTGACTTGCTTGTTGGGTCCGGAATCTTTGTCGTTCACACTGATCAGAGCGACAACAGTGTCTGCACGGGCATCTTCACGTACAGGACTGGAGAGGGACGACAGTATAATCTCTGGGGTGTTGTCATTCACATCCAAAACTTCTACCACGACTTTACAGTGCACTGCCACAGCGGCTGGCCCCTTGTCCATCGCCTGGATGTACATTTCATATGCGCTTGTTTCCTCATAGTCTATGTTTTTTTTCACAGTTACCTTCCCTGTGTTTGTGTCCATGGAAAACATCTGTCTGACTCTTTCTGGAGTGTAACTGCTGAATGAGTAAAAAACATCCGCGTTGGAGCCCTCGTCAGGGTCGGTGGCGTTTAATTGAATCACAAGGGTACCCTTTGGAGAGTTTTCATACACTTTTACTTTATATACCGAGCTGTCGAAGGCAGGCACATTGTCGTTTGCATCAAGGATGCGTACATTGATTTTGGCCGTGCCACTTCTCTGTGGGGTGCCTCCATCCACTGCTGTCAGGATGAGCTGATGAGATGATGTCTGTTCACGGTCAAAGGGCTTTTTGAGAATGAGCTCAATTTGTTTGTTTTTCGAAAAAGGCTTTACAGCGTCCAGAGTTAAATGTTGGTTTGGGCTTAGGCGGTACTGCTTCACGGAGTTGGAGCCATCATCTGGATCCTGGGCTGCTTCTACATGGAACTTTGACCCGGTGAGAGCAGATTCGGACACTTCTACTAAATACTCCTCCTGGGGGAACCTTGGTGCGTTATCATTCACATCCAGAATCTCCACCTCCACATTGTGCACCTCCAAGGGGTGGTCCAAAAGTACCTCCAAGTTACGTGAACATGTGCCACTCACTTCACACAGGCTCTCTCGGTCGAGACGGTCACTCACCACCAGCTTCCCGGTTTTGTGATTGACTGTGAAATACCTCCGTTCGCTGTCAGGCGTCACCCGGATACGTCGGGTGATAAGTTTCCTTAGGTCTAGACCCAAATCGCGGGCAATGTCACCGACCAATGCGCCGTTCTCCAGCTCCTCCGGAATGGAGTAGTGAATCTGTCCACTTGTAAAGCCACCATATAGAAAAATAACTAAACATAAACAGTAACGCGTCGTTGTTGCCATCGCAGGGAGGCAGGATTTAGGGGAGGAAAAAAAAAAGGGTTTTTTTTTTTAGTCAGACGCGCGTCTTCCTCCGCCACGCTGAAAAGAAAATAGTCCGGGCATGGTTATGCGGAGGACTCCCACTGCCACCTTGCTGGTGCCCATTTCCTTGTCTTTTCTCCTTCCATGTTGGTGTTGTTATGGCTGAAAATGTTTGCCCTCCCAGAAAGCCTGATTTCCCTCCTCCTCCTCCCTCCCCTCCCTGTGCTGTGCTGTGTGGGCAAAGGAGAGGAAGGAGGGGGCTTGCTCAAACGATGCAGCCTACATTTCAGCTGTGATAAAACGATCTTATACACAAAACGCCAAATCTAAATGTCGAATGAGTTTGCATTGTATCAATATAAGAATCGCTCAAGGTCTTCGCGCAGCAGCAAATTCCCATTTGCAGGTGTCTGTGGGGAAATTAATTCGACACAATCGTTTCCCTCGTTTTTTTTTTGGTTAGCGCCACCGCCCTTTTCAATGCGCGCCGAGAAAGCTGATTTATGAGCCACTCAGACTTCTACTTATGCAAACCAGTAATTACCTATAAGAGCACTCTATGCAGACAGTCTTTGAAATAAAGCCAGAGAAACAAATACGCAGCGTGCACACAGATACAATACTCTATGGAAGTAAATAATGTACTCAATCCAAAAATGATGTGTGAATAACAAGAGGCCGAGACAAAGAGAACCCCATCATTATACCAATAATTGCCCTCTTCACTTTGTCACTCAGTTGCCCACAGAGACAGCTGACAATGCTTCATGCTTGGATTGCAATTGGATGTCTGGGCTCTTCAGTCTCTGCTAAAATAAACATCATCTGGTGTCACAGTGAGGTTATCACAGATGCCACCCAGAGATAAAGCACCTTGTCAGATGTGCTAATTAGCACATTCAGACAAAAATAAGATCCAATTTAACAGGAACTTAGGTTGTAAACATTTGCCTTACCATATTTTTCGGACTATAAGTCGCAGTTTTTTTCATAGTTCATAGTTTCATAGATTTCACTTTGGTGAAGCCCAGCAGCACCACTGACTTTAAGGAGGTCATCAGCGTTCTGGACGCCTCTTTACCTGACAGCACCTGGACCTTTGAGAGCCAGCAGGTGAGCAGAAAATATAACAAGAATTGGCTAAAATTTGAATTCAGTTTCTAAACCCAGAAAAAGATAACCAATAATTTTCTCCAAGCATTGATAAAATCCTAAATTATTTTAGTAAATGCCTAAATAAATATAATTTGATTACATAGTGCCGTATTTTTCGGACTATAAGTCGCAGTTGTTTTCATAGTTTGGCCGGGGGTGCGACTTATGTGTGAAATTATTAACACATTACCGTAAAATATCAAATAATATTATTTAGCTCATTCACGTAAGAGACTAGATGTATAAGATTTCATCGGATTTAGCGATTAGGAGTAGGGCTGCAACAACTAATCGATTAAATCGATTAAAATCGATTATCAAAATAGTTGGCGATTAATTTAGTCATCGATTCGTTGGAACTATGCTATGCGCATGCGCGGAGGCTTTTTTGTTTGTTTTTTTTGTTTTTTGTTTTTTTGTTTTTTTTGTTTTATAAACCTTTATTTATAAACTGCAACATTTACAAACAGCTGAGAAACAATCAAAATAAGTACAAAAACAGTACAAAACAGCACCAGGGCGGCGCTGAAGCTACGTCTCATGAGGTGGAGGTAAGCTAGCCAATGATGTGTCATGTGCAGCTCACGTATAGATAGTTCAGCGGAAAAATATCTTGAGGTTATTGCTTCAATGGAGAAAAGTGTACAACCTAAGTCGTCAAAAGTGTGGGAACACTTTACTTTAAAGACTTCCAAGAAGACCGTTTCTTGCAAAATGGCACGGAAGTACAACATTGCTTCAGGAGCACCTGAAAAGGAAACATGTTGGAGCCATGGATGAAGGGAACTCACAGTACGTAACTTTTTAAGTCCATAGTGGCAACAGGCATTCATGAGTTCAGCTTTTTTGTGAGTAACGTTAACGTTATGCCTTTGTTGCAAAGCGGGGCTGATAATGTGTCTCCGGCACATTTGACGGTTACCAATTTCGAAATAAACGTAACGGACAGAAATACCTCAGGTTGGTTTCATAATGGATCAATGTAGCCGGGCCGATAAAGCTATATAAATATATTTAGATTTGAGTGACGCTTTAGTATAACTAAACGTTAGGAAGGTGCTGGAATATTTCATGCTATCATTCAGAGGCAGCCTAAAATGAATCCTTTTATTATTCACAACAGAAACGTGTACAATATCTGATGAGTTACATTTATGTGTTATTATTGGTGTATGCTGCGTCCCCAATGTCCCGAACATGGTGCCTGTATGCTGTTTTTTTTTCTTTCAATAAAATACTGGAAAGGATAGAAATGTAGTTTGTCTCTTTTATCCGATTATTAATCGATTAATCAAAGTAATAATCGACAGATTAATCGATTATCAAATTAATCGTTAGTTGCAGCCCTAATAAGAAGTGACAGATTGTTTGGTAAATGTATAGCATGTTCTATATGTTATAGTTATTTGAATGACTCTTACCATAATATGTTACGTTAACATACCAGGCACGTTCTCAGTTGGTTATTTATGCCTCATATAACATACACTTATTCAGCCTGTTGTTCACTATTCTTTATTTATTTTAAATTGCCTTTCAAATGTCTATTCTTGGTGTTGGGTTTTATCAAATAAATTTCCCTCAAAAAATGCGACTTATACTCTAGTGCGACTTATATATGTTTTTTCCTTTCTTTATTATGCATTTTCGGCCGGTGCGACTTATACTCCGGAGCGACTTATACTCCGAAAAATACGGTACATCGACTTGACATTCATTGTGACCAATAAGTATACCAAAATTCAATACAAGTGTCAAAAGTAAACAAAGACTATTTCTAAGCAGTGTTATTAATGGTAAGTTATATCTCGTTTAGTCATTGTGGTCAAACTTTGCAGTGGTGTTTACAGTGCATCATACTGAGAGGTGTTTCAAATATGTTAACCCGCATATTAAACTATGATCAGTATAACAGTCGGAGTAAAAAAGTACACCAATGCAAACTGCATGCACAATAATATTTTTTAGTTCCAATCAAAACTGAGGAGCAGGAGCTCTTGTATCGCATCTCATGCAGGATTGTGCATGTGTACCAAATGAATTGTCTGGTCATATGTGTCCCTAAATCGATAAAGTGTGATCCAGTTCAGTTAAAAACAACAGCGTATCAACGAAAAGGTAATTTCTAACCAGCACAGATATCTCTGTAAACTATTTGATTTTACAAGTGTTATGCTGTGAACATGAATCCCATCTTAGCAGCCAGACCACAAGGCAAACATGTGCATCCACACCATGCACATCCGTCCTCCTTTTCCCTGATGTAGTGACACTTTTGCCCACGCGCACGCAGACTGCCCACGGTGACGATAGCACTCATAACCAGCTAAGATGTGGAGATGGTGACTCACTTGGAAGCGGCTAGTGGACGAGTGTATTGATGGAGCAGATCCAAGTCAGCGAGGAGGAGGAGGAGGAGGTGGCAAAATGTGATGCAGCTAAAAAGTCTTTGGATAAAGAATGCACATTCCACACAAAGTATAGCTAACAACTGTGATATAAGTATTAGATACAACGTTTTACAAATAAATATGCAACGGCATTAACATAGTTTATCCGCATTACTATGCCACTTTTGGTGACAAAAGGGTTGCTTTCAAACAAGTCTCGGATGGCTCTGCATGTTCGCTCAGTCACGCCATCAGTGACATTTAGCACATTTTCCCAGTGGGCCGTGTGGAATTGCTTGTTTGGCACTGCCACACAAAACAGAACGATGTTTATCTCACACATGCACCTTTCGGCACATTCCATACTTGCCAACCCTCCCGGATTTTCCGGGAGACTCCCGAAATTCAGCGCCTCTCCCGAAAACCTCCCGGGACAAATTTTCTCCCGAAAATCTCCCGAAATTCAGGCGGAGCTGGAGGCCACCCCCCCTTTATTGTTAGGCAGTTTCCCAGCACGGCAACAGCACACAACAACAGCAGTCACGTTTTCGTCTACCGTAAAGCAGTTTGTCTGCCGTAAACAGCAATGTTGTGACACTCTTAAACAGGACAATACTGCCATCTACTGTACATGCATATGTGACATTAACATCTAGGGCTTTTAGAGAGTGCAGTGCACAACTGCGCACACAACAAGGAGACGAATCAGAATGCATCATCAGAGAGGGTGTTCAGCATGGTTAGAAAAATAGTGACAGAGAATAGAACAAGGATGGACAATTCAACCCTTAACTCAACAATGAGTAGATGAGTGTTATGTGTGTGTATATGTGTAAATAAAAGAACACTGCAATTCAAATATTTACAATATATATATATATATATATATATATATATATATATATATATATATATATATATATATATATATATATATATATATAGCTAGAATTCACTGAAAGTCAAGTAGTCAAGTATTTCTTACATATATATGAAAAACTTGCCTTGGGGAATTCTAGCTGTAAATATACTCCTCCCCTCTTAACCACACCCCCAACCACGCCCCCCACCCCACCCCCGACCACGCCCCCCGCCAGCCCCACCTCCCGAAATCGGAGGTCTCAAGGTTGGCAAGTATGACATTCAATCAATCAATCAATCAATGTTTATTTATATAGCCCTAAATCACAAGTGTCTCAAAGGGCTGCACAAGCCACAACGACATCCTCGGTATAGCCCACATAAGGGCACATTCCCCTTTTTATCCAAATGTAAACTGTTTCAGCATCATAATGTACATGTACATGTAGGCCCCGCATAATTATTACATCTGCCCCAGTGTTAATTGCATGCCACAGAGCTACATTTTCTTTTACACCTGGGTGATGCACATCAAGTCATCAAAATGTGTTTTTCCAAGTGACAGATGCCCGCCATGCATCAACGACCACAGAGCTGCACAGGCTAATTGGTATTCCTTTAAAATGTATCTCATTTGCCATAGCTCTCAAATACCTTTAAACACCATTCAGTGGAACAACCTGACTTTTACCCTTATGAATTATTACGCTGCTCTATTTGTCTGTGATATGTTAGTGGCTAACACAAAAATCAGGGCTGAACCCTGGATTATAAAATATGAGATTATCTTTCACTCTGTCATAATATGAACATCCCCAATCCTTTCATTTCATTAATGATGCAAAAAGGCCCACGTATTAAGGACGTTTTTCATTCCCCATGACCCAACGTCATTAATACTGCAAGCGACCATTATAAATCCCATTCATATTATCTCTTTTGGCATATGGAAGTCTCTAATTTTCAGTGAGCTCCAGAAACAGGTCACTCCGGTATCATGATGCAACACTGGATGAAACGTGGTGAGGCTGCGTTTCAGTTTTATGCTCCTAAAGTCTGGAATGTATAGTCTTCCAGAAGATATGAGACAGACCTCTCAACGTTGGTAATGTTCAAATCCATGCTGAAAACACTTATCGTAT
>NC_084583.2:12452500-12457500 GCF_033978685.3 Nerophis lumbriciformis | reverse complement strand
ACAAAGACAACATATTTGATGTTCAAACTCACAAACTTTTATTTTTTTTTTGCAAATAATAATTATCTTAGAATTTCATGGCTGCAACACGTGACAAAGTAGTTGGGAAAGGGCATGTTCACCACTGTGTTACATGGCCTTTCCTTTTAACAACACTCAGTAAACGTTTGGGAACTGAGGAGACACATTTTTTAAACTTCTCGGGTGGAATTCTTTCCCATTCTTGCTTGATGTACAGCTTAAGTTGTTCAACAGTCCGGGGGTCTCCGTTGTGCTATTTTAGGCTTCATAATGCGCCACCCATTTTCAATGGGAGATAGGTCTGGACTACAGGCAGGCCAGTCTAGTACCTGCACTCTTTTACTATGAAGCCACGTTGATGTAACACTTGGCTAGGCATTTTCTTGCTGAAATAAGCAGGGGCGTCCATGGTAACGTTGCTTGGATGGCAACATATGTTGCTCCAAAACCTGTGTGTACCTTTCAGCATTAATGGCGCCTTCACAGATGTGTAAGTTACCCATGTCTTGGGCACTAATACACCCCCATACCATCACAGATGCTGCCTTTTTAACTTTGTGCCTATAACAATCTGGATGGTTCTTTTCCTCTTTGGTCCGGAGGACACGACGTCCACAGTTTCCAAAAACAATTTGAAATGTGGACTCGTCAGACCACAGAACACTTTTCCACTTTGTATCAGTCCATCTTAGATGAGCTCAGGCCCAGCGAAGCCGACGGCGTTTCTGGGTGTTGTTGATAAACAGTTTTCGCCTTGCATAAGAGAGTTTTAACTTGCACTTACAGATGTAGCGACCAACTGTAGTTACTGACAGTGGGTTTCTGAAGTGTTCCTGAGCTCATGTGGTGATATCCTTTACACACTGATGTCGCTTGTTGATGCAGTGCAGCCTGAGGGATCGAAGGTCACGGGCTTAGCTGCTTACGTGCAGTGATTTCTCCAGATTCTCTGAACCCTTTGATGATATTACGGACCGTAGATGGTGAAATCCCTAAATTCCTTGCAATAGCTGGTTGAGAAAGGTTTTTCTTAAACTGTTCAACAATTTGCTCACGCATTTGTTGACAAAGTGGTGACCCTTGCCCCATCCTTGTTTGTGAATGACTGAGCATTTCATGTAATCTACTTTTTTACCCAATCATGGCACCCACCTGTTCCCAATTTGCCTGCTCACCTGTGGGATGTTCCAAATAAGTGTTTGATGAGCATTCCTCAACTTTATCAGTATTTATTGCCACCTTTCCCAACGTCTTTGTCATGTGTTGCTGGCATCAAATTCTGAAGTTAGATTATTTGCAAAGAAAAAAAAAATGTTCATCAGTTTGAACATCAAATATGTTGTCTTTGTAGCATATTCAACTGAATATGGGTTGAAAATGATTTGCAAATCATTGTATTCCATTTATATTTACATCTAACACAATTTCCCAACTCATATGGAAACGGGGTTTGTAGTCTAATAGTGCTCCATGCCCTTCTGCTGCCACAATCACTGCAGGGAGCCATGCGGTGACAGAGATGGAGAGGCAGTCTGAGGCGTAGGAAAGGGGCAGGACACAGATAAATTGGTCCCTCTGTTGGAATAAATTGGTAGTACATGACGTGGACACGTGATCGCCCTCCCACTCCCCATCCACTAGGGTTTTTCATTAAGCTAAATCTCTCTAAAGCATAATCCCTGCTGCAATGACCTCAAGGGAAGGAGAGCGAGGGAGAGTACATGCAGAATATTAATCATTTGCATTGCTGTTTTCTAAGACAACAGTGACCTGAAATTAATAAAGCAAGTGTAAGGTAAACAAAGAAGAATATGATGACAAATCCATCTGAACTCATTATTGGTGCCTGTATCTCATGCTCCCCTGGTCCACGTGACACAGCAAAGCCCAGATTAGACATAAGCAAAAACAATGAACATGCAGGAATAATTCCAGAAAACAAATGGCTGTATACGGTAATTCAAATCAACACACATCATTTTGTGCTGAATACAACTTTCATATTTTACAAATTTCAGTCCCACGATAACCCCTAATCGTTTTACACAGGTGGACATGGAGAGTTCCTCTGACTGTGTTTGTTTGTGCTCATCCCTTGTGAACCTGGCTTTCAGAAATGAAGGGCATGAGAGAGTGAGAACTAAAAGCAGCACAAATCCCTCCTTCTGAGGTTAAACAGTGTCTTCCCAATTCAGCCTTTGCATAAATCAAAGTGACGCTAAACAAAGCTATCAGGACAGGCAGGCTTTGGACACTTGGCTCTTCGCTCTTTATCCTCCCCGTATGGGGAACTAGGATGGAAGCCGAGGTTCTGAGCATGACAAAGCTAATCTAACGACAAAAACAACATCCCCATGCCACTCCCAAGTGGGAACGGAAGGCAGAAATGCATGAGGACAGGCTGGAGGAAATGGAAGAGAGAGGGTGATAAATTCTCTCCTTTAGCTGTGACCAATTGTAAACTGTTACACTCAGCTTCTGGGCATCAATTTATTTTTTTGGCCATCCTCAAAAGCCTCGGTTTTCTTATTATCTCTGGCTCAAGCTGCTCTATTTGCATTTCGGTCTAAAATCCCTGCCTTCTTTCTCTCGTTTTACACATTGCATTCTTTCCGTGTTATGAAAACACTGCAGCCTTCCCGGTCTTTCATTCCGGCTATACTGCACATGCTCTAATGGCAGGCTGAGTGGGGGCCGTGTGCACGCAGGCAGCTCCTAGGAAACAGACGAGTGCATGGTTTCATTAAGGATGAGAACAGTCTCCATGGTAACCACAGACAGCAGCGCCTGCCTCACTCGCACAAAGGACACGCCCTTGTGTGTGTGTGTGTGTGTGCAGGAAGTGCTCTACATAAGGAGTGACAGATGAATAATTGGGATGCTTGGTTTAAGAAAGACAACAACCTCAAGCCTACACCGGCAAATAAAATATTCCCTATGCTTTTTGTCCTCTTTAAAGGGGAACATTATCAGAATTTCAGAAGGGTTAAAACCATTAAAAATCAGTTATTTTCAAAGTTTTTTTTTTCAAAATTTTACCCATCACGCAATATCCCTAAAAAAAAGCTTCAACGTGCCTGATTTTAACCATCGTTATATACACCCGTCCATTTTCCTGTGATGTCACACAGTGATGCCAACACAAACAAATATGGCACAAAGAACAGCAAGGTATAGCGACATTAGCTCGGATTCAGACTCGGATTTCAGCGGCTTAAGCGATTCAACAGATTACGCATGTATTGAAACGGATGGTTGTAGTGTGGAGGCAGGTAGCGAAAACAAAATTGAACAAGAAACTGAAGCTATTGAGCCATATCGGTTTGAACCGTATGCAAGCGAAAACGACGAAAACGACACGACAGCCAGCGACACGGGAGAAAGCGAGGACGAATTCGGCGATCGCCTTCTAACCAACAATTGGTATGTGTTTGTTTGGCATTAAAGGAAACTAACAACTATGAACTAGGTTTACAGCATATGAAATACATTTGGCAACAACATGCACTTTGAGAGTGCAGACAGCCCAGTTTTCATCAATTAATATATTCTGTAGACATACCCTCATCCGCTCTCTTTTCCTGAAAGCTGATCTGTCCAGTCCAGTTGGAAATGCATCTGCTTTGAGTGTCGCAGGATATCCACACATTCTTGCCATCTCTGTCGTAGCATAGTTTTCGTCGGTAAAGTGTGCGGAACAAACGTCCAATTTCTTGCCACTTTCGCATCTTTGGGCCACTGGTGCAACTTGAATCCGTCCCTGTTCGTGTTGTTACACCCTCCGACAACACACCGACGAGGCATGATGTCTCCAAGGTACGGATAACAGTCGAAAAAACGGAAAATAACAGAGCTGATTTGACTCGGTGTTTGAGAAAATGGCGGATTGCTTCCCGATGTCTCCGAGAGCGAATATTAGAAAGGCGTTTAATTCGCCAAAATTCACCCATTTAGAGTTCGGAAATCTGTTAAAAAAATATATGGTCTTTTTTCTGCAACATCAAGGTATATATTGACGCTTACATAGGTCTGGTGATAATGTTCCCCTTTAATCATGTCACTATTATTTAAACCCATTGTTGCCAGGAAGTCTCCCTGGCGACATCACACCCCTGACTCTCTGCTTCATGCCATGTTTACGTTTCATGCCCAGTTCACGCTGCTTGCTTCATAGTCCATGCCAAGTAAGTTTTTGTTTATTAATGCCACAGTTAGTGTTTTTGTTTCATTGTTCATGGTTTCTGCCTTTGTGCAAGTTTTGTGTTTATAGCCAAGTTTTGTACCTCCACTGTGAGCGCCTTTTGTTTGTTCCTTTTTATTGTCATTATATTAAATCATGTACTCACCTTCACGCCACGTATAGTCCAAATAATTTGCTCCACGGGAGAACAAATCACTCCATAGTCCTAGTCTTGACAGTATATTTGGATTTTGATGACGATGACGTCACGTTGTGACGTCATCGCTCCGAGAGCAAATAATAGAAAGGCGTTTAATTCGCCAAAATTCACCCATTTAGAGTTCGGAAATCGGTTAAAAAAATATATGGTCTTTTTTCTGCAACATCAAGGTATATATTGACGCTTACATAGGTCTGGTGATAATGTTCCCCTTTAACAACGACTGTATGAGTGAATTTACAGTAGGATACAATCAGTGAACTGTGCACCACTTTGCTGTGAGCCTCATGCAGGATAACGTACTGAAGAATCAATAATTCAATACATTTTGCAGCACCGAGGGAGCTAGAAAGCTTTCCTGCGACATCATCATGTTATGTCTATCTAAAAATGGTCCACACTACGATTTAAGGGCAGCACGTGGAAACAAATGCACTCTGTACTGATGGCTGCACAGTGCACATAAATCCCCCTCCTCTTAATCAGTCACACAGGCCACGGCTGGCCCAAGGTTCACGATGACTAACATTAGGTGTTGTCTGCCCCGCCCAGTTAGCCTCGCCGCAGAGCAAAACGCTG